>NW_012267297.1:2394236-2450032 GCF_000151885.1 Dipodomys ordii | reverse complement strand
AAATACTCTGCAAGGTGTCCACGACGCTGAACAATGAAAGATATCAAGGTGAAAAGAGCATTTTTTTTTCTTTTGCCAGTCCTGGGACTTGAACTCAGGGCCTGGGCGCTGTCCCTGAGCTCTTTCACTCAAGGCTGGTGCTCGACCACTCTGAGCCACAGCTCCACTTTTTCTGGTGGTTCATTGGAGATCAGAGTCTCACAGACTTTCCTGCCCAGGCTGGCCTCCGACCATGATCCTCAGATCTCAGCCTCCTGAGTAGCTGGGACCACAGGCGTCAGCCACCAGCGCCAAGCTGGGCTTATTATTATTTTTTAAATAAACAAAAACCAAACACTTGCAGGTGTGAAGTCAATCAGATGTACTTTTTACAAAGTAGGAGTGATCACCTCTGTAAAAAGTCCTCCGAACCGCTTATTTGCAGAAGATGATCTTTGGGAAAGAGCTGGTCGTTTGGAAAGAAGTGTAGAACTTCGGCGATGAGGTCCTCGACGAGATAATTCGCTAAAAAAGAAGAAAAAGAAGAAGAAAGTCAATGATGATACAGAATACAGAATGGAGAAGGTTTGAGCAGAAAGCAACTCCATCCTGAAGTTTTGCGACTCTCCGGCACCACCCAGAGGAGATGCAGGGAAGTGCAGCTCCTTTATTTCCCAGGCTCCATTCAGAGCTTTTTCTCTCTTAATTTCCATCCACTCCTTGTGTAGAAAACAAAGGAGACAGCCAGGTGACAGCCCCTTACTCCTGCCTGTAATCCCAGCTACTCAGGAAACTGAGACGGGAGGATCGCAGTTCACCACCAACACCCAGGGCGGGGAGGGAAGATTCCAAGAGGCTTTAATCTCCAAGGAAGCATCCAAAACCACAAGGGGAGGCTGTGGTTCAAATGGTAGAGCACCCAGCCTTGGGCAAAAAAAAAAACAAAAACAAAACAACCCACAACAACTCAGGGACAGTGTCTAGGCCCTGAGTTCAAACCCCAGGGTCAGCCCCCAAACAATACAAACAAACAAACAAACAACAAAATAACCAGGGGCTGGGCAGGTGGCTCAGTGGTAGAGCGCTTGCCTAGCACGCATGAGGCCCTGGGTTCCAATCCTCAGCACCACATAAAGAAAACAAACAACAGCGACCACAAAATAACCAAACCAGGCAAGGTGTGGTCTCCTCTTCTCAATTCGTGCTTTGTCTAAAAGATAGGTTCCTGCCTGAAGGAAGAGAATTCCCACCGACCAAGCCGAGACCCTTGGATCTCAGCCTCCTGAGTGGCTGGGATTACAGGCGTGAGCCGCTGCGCCCGGCAGAGAAAGAGAGAAAGAGAAAGAATCCTTGAAGGCCTGCTCTCTCCTCTCCACACTTCCAGGGTTCTCAAGTCTTTGAGTCTTATTTCCCTCTGGGGGCAACATAACATCGCAGTTCTTCTAGATGTTTCTGGGTGATTTCCAGGCTCAGAGCAGGTTCATGACTGACTGCTTCTACCTGGCGGGGTGAGATGCATCACCCGAGGTGGGTCATTTGTGGAGATGTGCACGCTGAACCGGACGTTGGAGGAGAGCTGGCGTGGAAAAGGGGTCGTAGGGTTCCAGATGGTTCCCGAATTTGAGTGAATGTCCTCTGCCCGATACATCTCCCTTATTCTGAGAAGGAAACATGGAAGAAGGGCTGAAGATGAGACCTAATTCGTCCCGTAAATAAAAAGAGAACATAAAAAGGAAGAGCACCCAGAGTAGCGTTGCAAGAAATTCCTGCGCTGTTGAGCTGGACAAGAGAATAAACAAACGAGAAAGAAGACAGGAGCGATGGACTCATAAAACAGTGCTCCTAACTCAGGGCCGGATTCGGTACAATCGCAATGATGCCAAGAACTGGCAAAACTGTCTCTCAGCCTTCCCAGGATCCCTCTTATGGTAAAAATGAAAATGAAGACTATATTTTCCAGCCAGGCGCTGGCAGCTCACGCACCGCTGTCCTCGCTACACCCGTGAGCTGAGATCTAGAGGATCATGGTTCGAAGCCAGCCTGGAGCTCAGACTGGTTTTCGAAGTCTGTGAGTCTCCATCTTTGAGTCACCAGCAAGAAGTCACACTGGAGGCGTGGTTCAAGTGGTAGGAGCACCCGCCTCACGGGAGTGACACCCCCCGAGTTGCAGTTTATTTCCATAAATAGAAGAAGACATGAGGCTCGGTGCTGGGCAAGATTCCTCGCTTAATTGATTTTGCTCTTGGTGTCTCAAATTCCTCCCGAGATGTCGCCCATGTCCCATTTCCCCAAGCTGCAAGTGACTATTTTTGTTGTTGGTTGTGGGGCTTGAACTCAGGGCCTGGGCGCTGTCCCTGAGCTCTTCACTCAAGGCTGGTGCTCTACTACTTGAGTCACAGCGCCACTTCTGGTTTTCTGGTGGTTCCTTGGAGATCAGAGTCTCACAGACTTTCCTGCCCAGGCTGGCCTTGAACCGTGATCCTCCGATCTCAGCCTCCTGAGTAGCTGGGATTAAGGCTTCATGAATCCCCTCCCTCTCTTCTTCCCCTCTTCATTCTCCCTCCCCTTAGTCCCCTCCCCCCCCCACTGCTTTCTGAGTACCTGTTTGCTGGTGTTTATGTTGTTGACATATGAATAATCCTTCATGCCTGGGATAATTAATAGGCATCAAGATAACTTTAAGTCAATGATTAGGGCCTTTAACAACGAGATCCGCGCTCATTTAGGAGGGACACCAGAGTCAAAAATGTTTAAATAAAAGCTGAAAAGGGCTAGCATGGAAGCCTCAGTAGATGCAGGTGGTATGGTACAAATGGTGATGCTTAGAGAGCCGGCCTTTGAATGATACAGAGACCTTTGCATCCTGAGGCTCGGTTTTAGATGAGCAAAAGGGAAAAACAGATCCTGTAGTCACCAAATTTGTTTTGCAAAGAGCAAACAGAAATGCATTTAGCTATGGACTAGCAGATGCTCCTACGCAAAAAGAAAAAGAAAAGAATGTCTTCGATAGAAGGGTGACCCTATGTGAACTTAGGTCAGCTGGACGGGTCCGGCGCACACATGTCATTAATCAAGTAACGAATTCAACACAAACCAACCCGTGGAGCGCCTGCAGGAGCAGCTCTGGAATCGTAAAACATTCAACTTCAGTTTTCAAAAGAGAAAAACATCTATTGGATGATTTTTTAAAAACCTCAGGAATGGCAACTGAGACTGATTAATGCATGCGTTCATCAAAAGTGCTTCCTTCCTCTTCCTCCTCTCCTCCTCCTCCTTCTCCTCTTCCTCCTGTCCTCCTCCTCCTCTTCCTCCTCTTCTCCTCCTTCTCCTCTCCTCCTCCTCCTCTTGCTCCTCCTTCTCCTCTCCTCCTCCTCTTCCTCATCTCCTCCTCTTCCTCTTTCTCCTCCTTTCTTCCTCCTCTTCCTCCCCTTTTTCTTCCTTGACTCCCCCTCTTCCTCCTCCTCCTCCTTTTCTTCTCCTCCCCTCCTCTTCCTTCTCCTCTTTTCCTTTCTTCCTCCTTTTCTCCTCTCCTCTTCTTCCTCCTCCTTCTCCTCTTCTCTTCCTTCTTCTCTCCTCCTCCTCTTCCTCATCTCCTCCTCTTCCTCTTCCTCCTCCTCCTCTCCTTCCTCCTCCTCCCTTCCTCTCCTTCCCCCTCCTTTTCCTCCTTCTTTTCCTCCTCCTCTCCTCCTCCTTCTCTCCTCTTCCTCCTCCTCCTCCTTTTCTTCTCCTCTCCTCCTCCTCCTCCTTCTCTTCTTCTCCTCCTTCTCCTCTCCTCCTCCTCTTCCTCATCTCCTCCTCTTCCTCTTCTTCCTCCTCTCTTCCTCCTCTTCCTCCCCTTTTTCTTCCTTGACTTCCCCTCTTCCTCCTCCTCCTCCTCCTTTTCTTCTCCTCCCCTCCTCCTCCTTCTCCTCTTCTCATTTCTTCCTCCTTTTCTCCTCTCCTCCTCCTTCTCTTCCTCCTCTCCTCCTCTTCCTCCTCCTTTTCTTCCTCCTCCTCCCTTCCTCTTCTTCCCCCTCCTTTTCCTCCTTCTTTTCCTCCTCCTCCCCTCCTCCTCCTCTCCTCTTCCTCCTCCTCTTTTTCTCCTCTCCTCCTCCTCTTCTTCCTCTCCTCCTCTTCCTCCTCCTTCTCCTCTTCTTCTCCTTCTCCTCTCCTCCTCCTCTTCCTCATCTCCTCCTCTTCCTCTTCCTCCTCTTCTTCCTCCTTCTCTCTTGCTCCTCTTGCTCCTCTTCCTCCCCTTTTTCTTCCTTGACTCCTCCTCTTCTCCTTCCTCCTCCTCCCCTCCTCCTCCTCTCCTCTTCCTCCTCCTCCTCCTTTTCTTCTTCTCTCCTCCTCGGCTCTATTCACAGGGTACAGATATTTGGCATTACTCATGCAGCAGTGATAGCCGCGTAGTATAAAGCAGACACCTCGATCCAGGCCTGGCAACTTCAGCGCTGCTCAGGGTAGAATCATACTCACTTTTCCACGTGGTCTCGGAAGGAAGTCCAGCTCGCTGGGCCGACTCGCTGGACCACGAGGATTTCCAAGGAGCAATCGCTCGGCTGAAACAAGCACAAAACCAGCGCAAAGTCAGGAACCCAGCGCGGGTGGGCGTGGAGAGCAGTTAAACACCAGCATTCTCCACCTGTCTCCAAGGTGCCTTTCGCTTGTTATCATATTTTTACATTTTGTTTAAAATCGACGTGATGCCTACATAGAAAGAATGCTTGCGTATAAAAAAATGAGCACGTGCTTATCAAGCTACAAGTGAACACACTGGATGGTACAATCAAAACACACCCCGGACATGATGCCCACAGGACTCTAGACATCCACACGCAGGGAGACCCCCAAAAATGCAACCCCCCCGATTTATGTGAAATCCTATTGCAGCCTTACCCATGCTCCAAAGAAAATGGAGAACGCTTTTACATCCCTTTAGAAAGTTCTCGTTTTACTCAATCACCACCAATCAATACGGGACCGTGCCCAGGCCCTGAGTTCAAGACCCATGCTGACCAGTACCACCCACAAAACAAAGCCAAACAACCCCCTAGATATTCTTAAGACGTATTGGTCTTTGACTCAGGTCATTTCAGGCACTGAACAATCTGTATATCAGGTAGTTTTAGCCAAATGCTATTCCTAAACTCATGCAATCTTTTTTTTTTTGGGGGGGTCCGGTTGTGGGGCTTGAACTCCGGGCCTGGGTGCTGTCCTTCAGCTCTTCAGCTCAAGGCTAGTGCTCTACCACTTGAGCCACAGTGCCACTCTGGCTTTTTTCTTTTTGCTTATGTGGTTCTGAGGAATCGAACCCAGGGCCTCAGGCATGCAAGGCAAGCGCTCTACCACTGAGCCATCTTCCCAGCCCAACTCATGCAATCTTATCTTTGCTTCTTACTATAAAATCATGCCCAGCATGTTACAATATCACTGAATCTGACATAGAGTTATTTTTGGCTGTCTTTGTAATTTGAACGTGCAATGACAGTATTATTACTATTATTATTGTTACTATTATTATTATTTTGCCCTTGGCTGCAGGACAGAGCAGAGACATTTCAAATACTGTACAGGAAACGCTTGTGGTGCTTCAAATGGTTGGAAAATCACTAATGAAAGATCAGGATGCACTGCATAGTAATTACTTAATTTCCTACTCTTGGATTAATCTCAGTGGAAGTTTCCTGCCAATAATATAATTTAAGAGGCTCTGGTGAGAGGAAAATCTTCCCTCTTGATGATGATAATAAGATTTTGGATCATTACAGCATTACTCAAAATAGACATGCAATGAATATGGGTATTTGTGGTTGCGTCTAAAACAGTAAGAGTAGGAAATACCACCAGCTCAAACTCCAGCTATAGTTTACACAATAAAATGTGTTTTAGAACATTTTATTTAGCTTTAGGGAAATCAGGACTTCAAGAATGATCTATTCAGTCGGACACTGGTGGCTCAAGACCTGTCATCCCAGCTACTCAGGAGACTGAGATCTAGAGGATCGTGGTTCGAGACCAGCCTGGGCAGGAAACTCCATGAGACTCTTGTCTGCAATGAACCACCAGAAAACCGCAAGTGGAGCTGTGGCTCAAGTGGTAGAGCACCAGCCTCGAGCAAAAGAGCTCAGGGACAGCGTCCAGGCCCTGAGTTCAAGCCCCAGGACCCACAAAAGTAAAAAAAAAAATTTTTTAAGATATATTCAAAAAATACTTGGGCTGGGAAGGTGGCTCAGTGGTAGAGGGTTTGCCTCGCCTGCATGAGGCCCTTAGTTCGATTCCTCATCACCACATAAGCAGAAAAAGCTGGAAGTGGCGCTGTGGCTCAAGTGGTAGAGCGCTAGCCTTGAGCTGAAGAGCTGAGGGACAGCGCCCAGACCCTGAGTTCAGGCCCCATGACCAACAACAACAACAAAAATACTTGTTGGTTTCAAAAAAATTGTTATGGAAAATGAACTTTTTTCCCTCAATGATCCCAAGAACTGGTATAGAGAACTCTCTAGAAACTTCACCAGGGGTTCCTCATTTGCAAAAACTTATTGTAGAAAGCAGACCTATTTTCCCCACACGATAGAAGTCGATTTCTGAAAGAATAGCTAGCTATTACCATTACCAGTAGACCTAACACACGATCAAATGATTAACCCTAATGCATCACGCTTTTTAGATAACCCTATTCATAGGGGTACATACATACCTTTGTGTCTTCCATCTGCGAACTTCCCCTGGGTAGAAAAGAACCTTTAGAGAACATTCCAGAAGGTTCTAGCACATTCCTGTGTCCACTTCTTTCTGTGCCTCGGCTGGGTGGGAAGTCGGTGGGGAAGGCTGGGTCTTCCACAGAAAGGCCGCGTTCAAATCCAATATGGTAGCCCTGCCTTTCTTCCAACCATTCTCTTGGACTCCTTCTCTCTGAAGGAGTGGAGGGTGAATCTGGAACGTGGAATCTGGACCAGTCAGCCCCAGGATGGCTCCCCGTGAGAGAATTTCCCCAAGCATTTCTTCCTTCATTCACAGTGTCAGGCCTTGGTAGCACAGAAGGACTCAATCCAACCGGGGAGACCACCCCACCCCATTTCCAGGGGAGTTCGGGGGGCTGAGAAGACATTGCGTTCAGGTGGGTGTCACACAGTGAGTGGCACTCTGTGGCTTGGGACCCCCAAAAGGTGAGTTCCTGAGACTGTCCCTGAGAGAGGGGGAAGGTGCTGTGCATCTCAGCTACCAGGTGATCAAAACCCAGGCTGACTTTCCTAGGAACGCTGGGGTGATCTGCCGAGCGAAGGCTGTGGGCTGTGGGCTGTGGGCTTTCCCCCAGGTCCCGGGTAGCTCCGTCTGGGTGTCCATAGCACGCCATGCTTGTGTATTTGATGGATCTTGATGAGTCTTAACCCTGGCACCAAACACCTTCCAGCTGCTGGAACTTTTCCTGGGAGGAGGAAAACCAAAATGCAGGAAAAGCAACCACAATGACACCACCACCACCACCAACACTTTAACAACCAAGGAGCTTGCAAGAAAGAAGTAGGCAACGTGAAGGATAAAAATGGCGAGTAGAAGAATCGTTTGGCTGCTAGGGACAAAAGTCTCACACCACTAGAAATCCAGGAGACCAGTGGCGGTGCCTGAATTCATTTTTGGTACCAGTTGTGGGGCTTGAACTCAGGGCCTGGGTGTTGTCTGTCCCTGAGCTCTTTCACTCAAGGCCGGCGCTCGACCACTTGAGCCACAGCGCCACTTGTGATTTTCTGGTGGTTCATCGGAGATGAGAGTCTCACACAGACTTTCCTGCCCGGGCTGGCTTTGAACCAGGATCCTCTAGATCTCAGCCTCCTGAGTCACTGGGATGACAGGCGTGAGCCACCGGTGCCTGGCTATGTCTGTTTTTTTAGTGAAACCATCTTTTCTTGATTAGCAATCCCATAGTTAGACAGTCTGAACTCTTTCCTGCTCTCTAGCGTCAATCATCGACCCGTCTCCACACTTTCTAAATTGAAAATTATTTTCTCCACTTCGCTAAGACTACTTCCATTAAATCCGTCACTCAGCTTCACACTATTAAATTGAAAAGGTATTTTTCTCTCTTCTTATCTTGTCTCTCGACACCACCACCCCCCTGCCTTTACTTTAAGACTTCTTTCTTTCTTAATTCTCCGTGGACTCCACACTCTGAATTTCTCCTTGGTTCATTTCTTTTTACCAACTTCCAAGCTTTCTACATGTAGGCATATGTTTCAATGTATTCTATATTTCTCACTGCAATCTGTTAGATCTATATTTTTACAACTGCATAAACGAACCTAAGTCCCCAAGAGTTGAATTAAGAGCCAGTGCAGATGCTCATACCTGCCATGCCAGCTACTCAGGAGGCTGAGATCTGAGGATCCTGGTTCAAAGCCAGCCTGGGCAGGAAAGTCCCGGAGACTCTCATCTCCCATGAACCACCAGAAAGCTAGAAGTGGAGCTGTGGCTCAAGTGGTAGAGAATCAGCCTTGAGCAAAAAAGCCAAGAGACAGCACCCAGGCCCTGAGTTCAAACCCTAGGACCAGCACACACACACACACACACACACACACACACACACACACACATTTGAGTCAACTTCCTTGGGATTTCAGAGTTTACCCAGATTTCTTTTCAACTAGGATTAACAGTAGGCCCAAGATGGAGTCCATCTAACACTAAAATGGTATTGAAAATGTGCCAGAATTTAGACCTGGAACCTAGCACGGATTCACTGTGGACTGTCTTCACTTCAAAGGGTTAAAAACTTTAATACTTCCATTAATAATAATAATAATAATATTTCCAGAGAGTTCTCACAGCAAGCTCAAAATAGATCAGGATCCTGTCGGACGATAAAAAAAAATCTCATTATCATGAGATAAAAGAGAATCAGCAATATTTTTTATCCATATTGAAAATGTAATAAAAGACAAGTGAACGTCTATACCATGATTCTTTGCGGGGTGTGTGTGTGTGTGTGTGTGTGTGTGTGTTTCTTCCTTCAGTATTAGACTGGGTGATTTTAAGGGAAATTCTCATCATTGTAAGCCTGCCTGGCTTATGGTTTCTGAGACCACAGTCCAAAGTTGGATGGAGTTGGAGTATGTGTGGCAGAGAACTTCCCAGTGCTGTATTTCCCTCCTAGGCCTTGCTTTCCACAGTTCAACTTCCTTGTCTGTTCCAAGTTTTTGAGTCCATCCCTGGATTGGTCCATGGGTTAAGTGACAGCTGTCATGAACCAATCACTTCCTCAGACATGAAGAAACAGGAACAGGGCAATGGAAGACACCCATCCTTTGTAACCCACCATCGGGGAGGGCGGTATTTCCTCTCTGAATCATAACACCTGATTAAGTATTTGAATTAAAAATAACATGACTAGCCAGGTGCTGGGGGCTCATGCCTATAATCCTGGCTACTGAGGAGGCTGAGATCTGAGGATGGTGGTTTGAAGCCAGGCCCAAGACAGGAAAGTCTGTGAGACTCTTATGTCTAATAAATTACAAAACAAAACTGGAGCCGGGCACAGGTGGCTCCCGCCTGTCATCCCAGCTGCTCAGGAGGCTGAGATCTGAGGATCGTGGTTCGAAGCCAGCCCGGGCAGGAAAGTCTGTGAGACTCTGATCTCCAATGAACCAGCAGAAAACCAGAAGTGGCGCTGTGGCTCAAGTGGTAGAGCGCCAGCCTTGAGTGAAAGAGCTCAGGGACAGCGCCCAGACCCTGAGTTCAAGCTCCATGACTGACCAAAAAAAGGAGCTGGAAGTGGTGCTGTGGCTCAAGTGGTAGAGTGCTGCTAGCCTTGAGCCAAAGAAGCTCAGGGACAGCGTCCAGGTCCTGAGTGCAAAGACTTACATCCAACAACCACAGCAAGAACAAAAAGAAATGACTGGAAATCACTACAATTATTAACACATCTCAAATGCAAGGTGGACAACTATCTTGTAACCTATGTGATGATTATTTTAGAGGCATGGATGTATAAGAAATGTATCTTCCCAAAGCATTGCTTACGAAAACTGACCAGGTACTTGGTTTATATTCGTATCATTCAAACTCAATACCTAGAACATTCTCACTAGTCTGATGTAATTCCCTCCCCCCAAAAAAAACAAAAACAAAACAGCCAAACACAACAAGAAAGATGACAATTTCCCAATAACTCAGATAACCTGAAACTTCAAAATCCTATTGCAGTAATAATGATTTTTACCAAAAAAAAAAAATCACAATAAGACTTGAAAATGAAGTATTCGAGGAAAAAGTCACTTCCCTAAGTTCAAAGATATACAGGATCCTTACTCATGCCGTATTTAAGGATAATTCGGCCAACAAAACAAACGTTATGGGGAAAACGTTAACAAGAAGTTATCAGTCTTGTTGGTAACGAGCACAGAGAACATGGAGAAACAGGCTATGATCCTGACACCAGTCCACCTGCAGGAGCTACGTGAGCTACCGCTATGGTTGGTGCTTCTGTCGGTAGGACGTGAGCTGGGGTCCTTATTTTCTAAGCTCCAAGAGAAGCATGCGATTTCTTTATTTTTCCTCGCTTGAGAAAAACTTTCTCCCTACCCAACTGATCCCAGCTCTCGGGCATAGAACAACACGAGAGCTCCCTTGTTGAGTGTGACTGCGTCTGTCTGTCTGTCTGTCTCTGTGTCTGTCTCTATCTCTCTGTCTGTCTCTGTGTCTGTCTGTCTGTCTCCCCCTCTGTCTCTCTGTCTCTCTGTGTGTGATTCTGTCTCTGTAACTCTGTGTCTGTCTCTCTCTGTGTGACTCTGTCTCTCTGTCTTTCTGCCTCTCTGTGTCTGTTTCTTTGTGTCTGTCTCTGTCTGTCTGTCTCCCCCTCTGTCTGTCTCTGTCTCTCTGTGTGTGATTCTGTCTCTGTGACTCTGTGTCTGCCTCTACCTCTCTGTCTCTCTCTGTGTCTGTGTCTGTCTCTCTGTCTGTCTCTGTCTCTCTCTGTCTGTCTTTGTCTGTGTCTGTATCTGTTGCTCTGTCTCCCCCTCTGTTTGTGTCATCTCTCTGTCTGTCTCTCTATGTCTGTCTGTCTTGTCTGTGTCTGTATCTGTTGCTCTGTCTCCTCCTCTGTCTCTGACTCTGCCCATGTGTCTCTCTGTGTGACTCTGTCTCTGTGACTCTGTGTCTGTGTCTGTCTCTCTCTGTGTGACTCTGTCTCTGTGACCTTGCCCATGTCTCTGTCTCTCTGTCTCTGTCTCTCTCTGTGTGACTCTGTCTCTGTGACTCTGTGTGTCTGTCTGCCTCTTTGTGTCTCTCTCTTTCTCTGTTCATTGGTATCATACAACACATTTATACACTATACACCATCACACATTTACACTATGCAGTCACACATTTAAACACACTATACACAGTCACACATTTACACATATACACAGTCACACATTTACACATATACACAGTCACACACTAAGGTGCATCTTCAAGGCTGGGCGTGTCTTGTGTCTAACTTGAGTCCCCGCATGGCAGTGAGGACCGTTGGCTGGATTTGGACAGTGACCCCCGGGGTCAGCAGCACTGGGATGTTACTGGCCCTGCTGGGTCCGTCTGTGCTAGGGACTCAGCCACATGGGGGAGGCGAGCACCAGCATGCTCAGAACAGGGAGGAGCAGGCTGCTTTTCCCCAGTGGGGTCCGGGGTCAGCGGGGAGCCCAGACGCCAGAGACATCCTCCCTCAGTCTACCCACAGCCTGGAGGGAAAATCAGCTCAGGGGCCTGCATGGACAGGGAAGGGAGCAAGCAAGGAATGACATGTCTATTACTACGAACAAAACCGATGGAATCAATCAGCCTGGGTGAAGGAGGGGGGAAGAAGAGGAGAGTGGGGGAGGGGGAGAGAGAGGAAGAGAAACAGGAGAGAGGAGGAAATAGGGAGAGAGAGAGGGAGGAAGAGAGGGAGGAAAAGAAAGAGGGAGTAGGAGAATCAAGAGCAGGAGGGGGAAGTGGAGGAGGAAGAGAGTCAAGAGGAGGAGAAGGAAAAAGAAGATCATGAAGAGGAAGAGGAGGAGGAAAAGGAGGAAAGGGAAGAGGAAGATGAAGAGAAGGAGGAAAGGGAAGAGGAAGATGAAGAGAAGGAGAAAAGGAGGAAAAGAGGAAGAGAAGGAAGAAGAGGAAGAGGAGGAGGAAGAGGAGGAAAGGGAAGAGGAGGAAGAAGAAGATGAGGAGGAAGAGAGTCAAGAGGAGGAGAAGGGAAAAGAAGATCATGAAGAGGAAGAGGAGGAGGAAAAGAAGAGGAAGAAGAGAAGGAAGAGGAAAAAGAAAAGGATGAGGATCAAAAGGAAGAAGAGGAGGCGCAAGAGGAAGAGGAAAAAGAGGAAGAGAATCAGGAGGAGGAGGAAGAAGAGGAAGAGGAGAAGGAAAGGAGGAGAAGAGGAAGAGAAGAAGAGGAAGAGGAGGAGGAAGAGGAGGAAAGGGAAGAGGAGGAGGAAGAGAAGAAGTAAAGGAGGAAAAGAGGAAGAGAAGGAAGAAGAGGAAGAGGAGGAAAGGGAAGAGAAGGAAGAAGAGGAGGAGGAAGGAGAAAAGAGGAAGAGGAGAATAGGAAGAGGAAAAGGAAGAAGAGAAAAGGAAGAGAGGGAAAGGAGGAAGAAGAGAAAAGGAGAAGGAGGAAGAGAAGGAAGAGGAGGAGAAGGAGGAGGAGGAGGAAGAGGAGGAGGAAAAGGAGAAGGAGGAAGAGGAGGAGAAGGAAGTATTTAGGACAGATTCTGGCCTACTAAAAGACAACCTTTCTAGTGACAGCGTATTCAGCGTTGTCCTGTGCATATGACCCTGGGTTATTTTGTTGGTGTTATTCCCTTGTAAGAGGCTGCGTGAAAAGTATCGGAAAAAAACAACAAGAAGAAGAAATGTCAATGACTCTGCAAGTCATTTCCCTAAGACTTTCTGCCCTTGGCATTGGGCAATCTAGGTCCAAGGACGACATGACTTTCCAGATCTTGTAAAATCAAGAAGAACATTTGTTCTACTGGAGAGCAAATAAAAGGTCTTCGCTCCAAAAGCCTCATCAGCGTTACGGCAAACACGGCAAGGTTAAGTTCTACGAGTGTCCTTGATTTCCAGCTCACTGCCAACCTAGATTCTTGTTTTCCTGGCTGACAAGTCCAGACCTGTTGGTTGTGGACGCGTGCACGTGTCCTCGGTGCATTGCAACCCTCGAGTGTTTTCGTAGAAATCTTTTCACAGCAGAACTACGTCAAAAATAAGTCCAAACAGGTAAACAAAGAAATCCCGAGGCTTTCTGCTGGACACTTGGTACTTGGTACTTGGTACTTAGGCTAGGTACTGGGCAAAGGGTGATGAAGGAGAGGACTCCCAATGATTAGGGAATTTTACAAGTCCAGCTCCCCACTCCCACCCAGCGGGGTTTAGTGCTTCTGAGGTGCTTGTGCTTAGTTTTCCTGTGGCCCTGAAATTCCAGGTCATGAGCACCTGGAGCGATGTTCCTTTCTCCCTGGAGACAAATCAATCCTGCTGTAGGGTTGAGAGGAACATGGGGGGGGGGACGGAAATGAAGGGCAATTAGAGCAAGCCACCTGGTAGGGTGATTTTATGACTAATCTCGAACCCAGGCCCTGGGAGACACGGACGGGCAGGCTCCTGGGTGCGGGTGGGTCTCCAGGCGTGGGGAAGGGCTGTGGGACTCGATGATCCAGCCAGCGGTGGGCTTGGAGAGCAGCCTGTCCCACTAGGAGTCTACCTCCAAGCCCCCACTCCCCAAACCCCCCTCACCCTCCAGGAAGACCAAAGACATCCAGGACAGACACCCCCAGAATCTTTTCTTGCTCTTCTGACATGGGAAGACGGTATTGCCCTTTCTTAAACAAACCCTTGTGGAATTTATTACCATCTGACTTGTACGATACTAGGTCTGGCTGTATTTACCCTACTACGACATGAAATCTGTGTCTCACTGATATCTTCTTCTCTCTAGGACATACATTGTGTATATAATATAATAATAATAATATCGTCTCTAGAACATAAGTTGTATATATAATATAATAATAATATAATAATGTCATAATATATAATATAATAATACATATACTTATACATGTAATATAACATAATAATACATAATAATAAATAATGAACAATAGAATTAATAATCATATAATATAATTTTAATATATGACATATAAATTATTATGTATAATATAAATATATAATATTGTATATACTACATACATTATATGTAATATATAAGAATAATTACATATAAGATGCTTATATTATATGTGAATATATAATACACTGTATGTTAGATCTGCTATATTATATGCTATTCAATATGTTATAACAATATATGTTATGCATTATATACATCATATTATATATAATCCATAGATGATATATATAATATTGTATGTTATATATTATATGCTTTTATTATATATTGTCTAATATGTTGAATATATGCTATAGATTATGAATATGTAATATAATATATTGGATTTATTATGTAGTATATATACAAATATAATATAATATTTTATATTACATACATTTATAGTTGATATTCAATTTGCACATGGAAGCAATCTTAGACTTTTTTCTGGACACTGTATACCAGTGTCTTTTTTTTAATAATTTTTTTTATTGTAAAGATATTGTACAGAAGGGTTACGTTACATGAGCAAGGTCATGAGTCCATTTCCTATCCAGCATTGTGACCCCTCCTTTGTTTTCCCCTACCATCCCTTCCCTCCCCTCCTCCCCAACTCCTCCCTCCCCACCTCAAAGTTGTAAAGTTCATTTTCAACATAGTGTCTTGTATATGTCATTGTTACAATGGGTCAACCTGTATCCTTATTCCCACATTTTGTTATTTCCCTTCCCCTCCCCAAATTAGAAAAAAATGTATATACAAGATGCAGAGCACCGGAATCAAATACAGTGAAAGCAGGGGTTATACCACGGGGGAAGCACATACAAAACAAACAAACAAACAAAAAATCACATAGTGCATGAAAAACAACCGCTTTTTAACTATTCTAGAGTCCACCTTCTGCATGTGAAATGCTTTGTGTTTTCTTTTTGGATTGTTGTTGGTTTGTTTGTTGGTTGGTGATCCTGGGTC
Organism: Dipodomys ordii; assembly: GCF_000151885.1. NCBI lineage: Eukaryota > Metazoa > Chordata > Mammalia > Rodentia > Heteromyidae > Dipodomys > Dipodomys ordii. The sequence goes on along the minus strand of NW_012267297.1, from coordinate 2,434,974 downwards.
TTGAACTCAGGGCCTGGGCGCTGTCCCTGAACTTTTTCAACTCAAGGCTGGTGCTCTACCACTTGAGTCACAGCTTTACTTCCAGCTTTTTGGTGATTCATTGGAGATCAGAGAGTCTCATGGACTTTCCTGCCCCAGGCTGGCTTTGAACTGTGATCCTCAGATCTCAGCCTCCTGAGTCACTGGGATTACAGGTGTGAGCCATGGTCACCCAGCCCTGGTCTCCTTTTTATCTTTTGAAACACCAAACAGATAAGCAGTTACACAACATTTAATAAAGACGGCTCAGCAAGACTTTATGAGCAGCACTGAAATACTTCCTAAAACATTTCCTTTCATTTTTCTTCCTATAAACCTAATACCCAGCACCAAAAATAAAAGATTCAGTGATTCATATTCAATGTCAGTAGTCAGAGAATTGAAATTCTCTATGAAATTGGAATAATCAGGTTAAACCAACGCCACAAGCCGGGCAACGGTGGCTCATGCCTGTCATCCCAGCTACCCAGGAGGCTGAGATCTGAGGATCGTAGTTCAAAGCCAGCCCCGGGCAGGAACGTCCATGAGACTCTGATCTCCAATGAACCACAACAAAACCAGAAGTGGAGCTGTGGCTCAAGTGGTAGAGCACCAGCCTTGAGTGAAAAAGAGTTCAGAGACAACGCCGAGGCCCTGAGTTCGAGCCCCAGGACTGACAAAAGAAAAGAAAAAAGGATTTTGATCATTAAAACTCAAATCATAAGAGTGATTCTTATGTCATTTCTTCCCTGCCATCCAGAAAGACCAAATCTGAAATGCATACACATAGCACAACGTAGACTATTATGAATCATATTCTAAGAACATTTTAAATTATTCAGGCATTCCCACAGCTGTATAAACCAAACCTCCATGACACAGGAGGCTTCGTGTAAACAAGATTTATAAATATAAATAAATAAGTTCATACATAAGTTTATAAATAAATCTGCTTTACTTACCCTCTCTCGTCTTCTGTATTCTTACTCCTTCTTGCCCACGATTACCCACAGGTTAAACCGAGAAATTCCCTTCTGTTTAATAATTCACCATAACGCCGTGAGAAGGGTTTTGTTCACGGCTGGACCTATCTTATCGGCGACTGTACAAATAAAACACCCATTCCTGTGACTTTGAAGACTCCCAGGACTGACACACACACACACACACACCCTAAATTCTTGCTGAGATTTCTCCCACTGGAGACTGAGTTTTTTCACTTTAATTCATAATACCGATCAAGGAAAGACACACGAGTTAACCTGGGACCACTAGCTACAGAAAAGATGCATACACAAATGGGAAATCAAAAGTTTCCTTTCTGGTGACTTGGGATGAAGAAAAATGTCTACCAGTGAGAAATCAAGACCTAACTAGAGCCCGGTGTGGGATAACGAGGTGTGTGTTATAGGCATCTCCAGCCTACAGATTAGCCATAAGTTAAACATAAACCCAACCATTTCTAATAAAAGCCATTGCTAATAATCCACGATGATGGCAGTCAGAGAGAATGGCATAGGCCTTGCTAAGAAGCTTGCAGTTAAACGTGGTCCTGTGGACTGGTATTGGTGGCTCACGCCTGTCATCCCAGCTACTCAGGAGGCTGAGATCTAGAGGATTGAGGTTCAAAGCCAGCCTGAGCAGGAAAGTCCGTCAGACTCTGATCTCCAATGAACTACCAGAAAACCATAAATGGAGCTGTGGCTCAAGTGGTAGAGCACCAGCCTTGAGTGAAAGAGCTCAGAGACAGTGTCCTAGCTCTGTGTTCAAGCCCAGAAAGGGTACACACACACACACACACACACACACGCACACACACGATAGCACAGGTTAAAATAGTTTCAGCTCTTTGCAACTGGTTTTGTAAATTATTGTGAGGAAATTGCTTTCCAGTTACTTGTTTTCTCCTTCTAGACTTCAAACGTGGGAAGAATTCAATAATCGCCGTGTGTGAAATAAATGGAAATCAACCAACCAACCAACCAACAAAACCCCCAAACTATGATCAAACCCGGACTTTGTTTCCCCTTGGTCAGATCTCAGGAGCGGGCACCATAAAATCACAGAAGCGCTTCGTGTGAAACCGGCCGTAATGACCAGGGGAGATGCCCATCACACAGTATTATTTTAAGATGCCAAAGCAGCGATTACGTCCCTCTCCACGCGCCGAGATGCTGGCTGCTGGCTTGCTTTGTCAATCCTGAGGGGGTGTGCTCTCCTATTTTCAATTTGCTCCCAATAATTGATGAGGAGCGTGTGTGCCCTTGCCGTATGCTGAATGTACGATTAGTCATTTATTTAGACTGATTTCTTGCTGAAAGAATTAAAGAAGAGCTCACGATGGGTAGCGATGCTGAATTCTTTCGCTGTCTTTACTCTTGAGCCAAGATTATTTGTAACGGTGTGATGTTGTCTTAAATGATACTAAACCTGTAATATGAAAATAAACACCCAGGTTGCCTGAAACATTGAGAAGATAGGATTAGAATCAGAATTACAAATTATAATTTATTATAGTATCATATTGTAATGATATAGGTTATTATATAATACACATTTTATAATATATCAGATATATTGTGTATAGCCTATATTATAATGCAATTATATAGAATTTGTAATATACAATTATTGTTATATTACCTTGTAATATTATATTATATATGGTATAAATATTTATATTATAAACTAGATATATCTATAATACTTATATATCATGGAAAATGTATCATGGATGATATATAATGGATAATAGATAATATATAACAATATATAATTACATATACAATTACTTATAGGTTATGCATATATGTAAATAATTATATATAATTATGTTGTATAATATATAATATATTACAATATATAACACATGGAATATATTATACAATATATAATGACATATATTACACATAATATATAATTATAAATGATATGTAAGTTATAATAGTATATAAGAGTATCATTTATAAGTGTAGCATAATATATTGTCTATATTATAATATAATAATATGTAATTTATATAGTCAATATTATATGTAATAGAATCTATATTATAATAACATATAACATATAACCTTTAATATATATGACATAATACTGATAATTACATATGTTATACTATATTAAGCTATGAAATATAAACATATAATGTAGGTAATTATATAATACCATAGATTGTATACAACCTAGTATAGATTATAGACGATGATTTCATTATATTACATATTTTATATAATAAAATAATAATATTATGATCATAGTATTGACATTTTTATACTGTCACGGATGTAAGGTTGGCGTCCAACAGCCAGTTTATTCTCGGGGCTCTATGGGTCGTGAACCCAGGCTGAAAGCCCTGATTGGCTGCTGACAGCCCATATTTGCCTGTTTATTTTCCTTTCCCGCCTGCAGCCTGTGTGATTCCTGCCGGATCCCCCAGAGGGCATGCTTGTCACGGGAAACGCAGCAGTGCTCAGGCCCTGTCACTGCTGGGTGGATCCCAGGCCCTGTCAGTCACTGCTGAGTGGATCCCAGGCCTGGCGCTCAACGCCACTCCAAGAGCAAAGCCAAGCAACCTCTGCTTTCCCTCTTGTTTGTTTGTTGTTGGTCTCTCCCTTAATGCTCTCCATGATTGCTCACTTCTTAAACACAACGCCTCCTCTCTGGATTGCTTTCTGATAAAATCCCCCCTCCCCATGTGAACTCAGTGATAGCGTGCGGTGTTACTTGTGTGCACACGGTGGCTTGTCATTCTCTTCAGATGTCAGGGGCGATGGACATCCTTGCTTGACCACATAAGCCTCCTGAATAGCCAAGGTCACAAGCATGTGTGACAAGCAAGTGGGAGAATGTGGTATTGGAGATTAAATACCTTTAATGGGCTGGTCTTGGAGTTGGCATAACTACTTTGTCTAAATTTAAGATAACTTCCTGTCCAACTGGGTTCAGGTCCGATTCAACCCTGTGAATTTGCATTTGTGTGTGTGTGTGTGTGTGTATTTTTATTTCTTTTATGCCTGTCCTGTAGCATGAACTCAGTCAAGGCCTGGCCACTGTCCCTGAGCTTTCTTTCTTTATCTTTCTTTATTTGCTCAAGGCTGGTGCTCTACTCCTTGAGCCACAGCTCCACTGCCGACTTTTTGGGGTCTCATTGGAGCTGAGAACACTCACCTCCTAAACTTTCCTGCTGAGGCTAGTGATCCTCAGCTCTCAGCCTCCTAAGCAGCTGGGATTACAGGCGTGAGCTACAGGGGCCCAACTGTGATTCTTTCTTTCTTTCCCAATGCAAATTAAAAGCAGTAGATCTCATGCACATGGGATTATTACAGGCCCTGCATAAGGTCCCTGTTTGCAATCTGGGGTCCCTTTGAAGAGGGGATAGGATCTGCAGGACTGGAGTTTAGGGGCGAGGACTTAGCCCGCTAGCTGTACCCTAAGGGGACAGAGGTTTAGTGGGACCCCTGCCCTTTCTCTTTGTTCCCATTGTGAATTATGGCTTTTCCCCAGGTCCAAAGCAACGAGACCCCATGACCATCACCCAGAATCCGTGAGCCCCCAAAGAAATCTTGAATTTGATTTTTATCCCAGGAACCAACCGCCGCCCCCCCTTCCAAACTCATCAACCCAATGGCGGAGGTACCCCAAGATTCCTTGGATCATGACAGCCTGAACTCCCCCCAAAGAGATCTTCAAATGTATATCTGGGGGTGCTCACAATTTCCTGACGGGCAGGAATCTTAGACACAGAAAATGTTGGAGAGGTTGGGACCAGGAGTGGAAATCAAAACACCTTCTAGAATAAATAGCCACCATCTGGGGCATGGTGAGTTGATAGTTGAGGACTTTGTTTAGGAGCGCTCCTCAAGAATGAACAGTTCTTGTATTGTTGGAACGAAGAAATGAGTTAATAAATCTGAATGGGTCTGTCACGGGCCAGCCCATTCATTAGGGAAAGAGTAAAATTATATTGCCAATACAGGGTAGGGAGAAACATTAAATGAATTTCACTCCGGCGCTAATCTAGATTTTTTTCACCCATCATTCAGTTAATGAGACAAAGGATTCTTTCTTTGCCACACATACCTGACGAAGAAGAGACTAAGGTTCTTCAGACAGTAGAAAGGGTTCAGAGTCATCAAATAGGCCTTTTCTTATTTGTAAAACGAGGTTCACGATCGTGTCTTTCTGTTGGAAGTGGGAGAGTTGTTGTTTGTTTTCTGATGGATTTTCTAGAACGTATGGCCTTGTGACATGGATCAAGACATATCATACTCATAAACGGACATGTTGACTTGAACCTCCCCTTTGTATCGCTACTTAAAATAAAATTAAAAATAAAAGAAATTCAGAATAATCCAATAGAACCCGTGAACGGGGAAAGATGAAAGCCATCAAATCCAAAGGAACTAGAAAGACTTAATGTGAACGTTCACAGCGTTGAACTTCTTGGTTAAAATCACATAGAAAATATATATATTTTTGACATTGGCCTGGGAGAGGAGTTTTTACACCAGGGCCTCTCATACACAGGAAACTGAGGCCAACATTAAAAAAAGAGAAGTACCAGGGTGAAGGGACTCTTGTGTAATTTCTGCCCAGAATATATTTCATCCCTAGAAAAATATTTTTAAGAATTTTTTTCCCTCTCTCCCTGTATTCTATAACCAGGTCCTTCCAGCCGGGATTCTTGTTTCCTTTTTCATTTGGCAACTTCATGATGGGATCAGAGGGGGGAAAAGAAAATCCAAATATCTGGCTCACTCAGAAATTTCCCACGAGTAGCGTCTCTGGGACCAGGAGAGGCTTTCTCCTTTATTCTTTCATTAAATCCATTAGCAGGGTTTGCTTCCGGTTCAAATGTCACCGCCCTGTACAATTTTCAGTGTGCATCTGGGGTAAGAGATAGGGCTGCGATCATATCCGAATTATATTCCCCTAAATAACCATGGGCCAGATAGTTTCATCTGTCTGTCTGTCTGTCTGTCTGTCTGTCTGTCTGTCTTTCTCTCTCTCTCTCTGGTGTATTCCCTTGGAGTTTTTTTTTTCTTTTTAAATCATTTTATTGCATTTGAAGCATTTTCTTTTTTTTGGGGGGGGGGAAGCACCCGAGAACTCTTTGGAGTTGATGTGCAGCTATAAATAGAAGAGCAGAAGAGGAAGGTGGGGTGCTGGGTGGTCCCCTTTGGACATAACCTTTCAGGTTAGTCCCTGGGTAAGAGCGGACCCAGGCCAAATCTCCCCACCAATGGACAGGTTTCCTCATCAAGGGGGAGCAGGTATTTAAGCCTCGGCTCTAATGAGCCGCCTCTCCTGTCTCCCAGGCACCCCCAAGGTTTCTCGAAGTTTCGTTTGACCTTTAGCTAAAGGTTGGACTTCACGAGATGGCCCATTTCCCAACGCCCCCCGCCCCATCCCCATCCCGGGGAGAGTTCAGATCTGCCAGCACTGAGGGGGTGCACAAGGCCCTGGGTTCATTATCTGCTCTCCACTGAAGTCTCCCCAATCCTCCTCCTCCCCTTCCCCCAACCCCTCCCTGCAGAGGGGAAGAGAACATTCCAGCAAGGTGGCTTCTAGCTCTTCCTCTCACAGTTAAATACAAGCACCGGCAATCAGATGCTACCTTCTAAATGATGGCTGGCTCTCCTGTCAACTTAACAGTGAGCAGGGGTCATTTATCTCCTGAAAGTAGAGTGTCTGTGTGTCTCTACCTCCTTTTCTTCTATTTTATTTTATTTTTTTTATAGTCTGGACCCTGTATGACATTTTCAGGTATGATATGTTATAGTACATCAACATAAGGCTTCATATAATATACTATTGTGTATTATATATTGTCATATTTCTTACATTCATGTAACACATTACAATATAATGGAAGCAATATGATATATTGGTATGCATTTATTGCATTATGTCTTATTACTTTGTGTTATATATGTTGCATTACTTAAAGTACTATAATATTAATATTATTAGTAATAGTAGCGTAATATAAGTAATAATATATTATAGTACTTTGAGTAATATAGTCAAGTAACATAGATTAACCTATACTTACATGTTTAATATAATAATACCATAATAATAAATAACAATAACATAATAATGCAATGCACTCTGTAAATTAGATCAGTAATACAATATGCAAGTAATATAGTACGATAAAATGCATTATGTATTATATTATTATGCATTATAGTATATATTCTTATGTATTAGTATAGCATAATATATATTATGGATTATATATTACAATATACTTTTAATACTTACATAAGTATTACTTATAATGCTTACACAGTACAATGTAGTGTGTGTGTGAGAGAGAGAGAAGGAGAGAGAGACAGACAGACAGACAGACAGAGAACCTTCTATTAGGACACTTTGATTTTTCTGTTACCCTCTGCCACTCTCTTCTGCTTGGGGGAAAATAATCTGATTTGCCCCACGGCATTGTGGGTCCTGGGTTGATGATGAATTCAGATTTTCCCCACCCAGGAGGCCTACAGCGACCTCGCCTGATCAGCTCAGAGAGAGACAGTCCCGAGTTAAGGTGGTTGTGATGTCCAGGCAAAGAGCCAAGCCATTCAAGCTAAGCCTGGCGTGGGTTTGGGAACCATCATCACTGGCCACTCATTGGAAAGATCTGAAAGATCCCAGCAGAGCTCTGTGCTTCTCAGCTCAAACCAGGGTCAGAGAATAGAAGACCCGCCATTTTTTTTCTGCTTCCCAGGAACTGATAATTTGCCACACGTTCTAATGTCCGGATACGACTCTCTTGGACGTGTCTCACAGATGTGGTTGGTAGAGTCTGGAGGGAGGAAATGGAGAGAGAATCTTTGAGAGGTTTGGAACTCTCTGTCTTCTACAATGAAATCATAACGGATTGAAAATGAAGGACAGGGGTTGGAAAGACTGGAATCCAAGGAATTCACACACAGAAGCTGGAGAAAGAGAGAGAGAGAGAGAAAGACCTAATAGAATCTTGCTGAAAAGGTTAATGATCCTGAAAACCATTTTACCTCCCTCCCTCTCCCCCAACCCGCAGAAATATAGAGAATTAATGAACTAATGCCTTCAACTTCTGTCTTCAGAAGAATCATATTTCACAGTCTTACGGTGTTGCTACTCAGAGGAGGGTCTATCAGAATAATCCATCCGCACTAATGAGCATTAATCACCGGTCCATTGGGTAGCAAGTCTTACCACGTGATTTGTTAGAAGACACTAGATAAAAGGCACTGGATAAAACTGTCACTCAGGTACGAAGTTGAGTGGTTCAGATATCAAGGAAATAGGTAAGATTCTTCTACTTGGATAGCTTCTCACAGAGGACTTACTCCTAAGAGTTCATGGTAAAAACAAGAAAATAAGCATCAGTCAGTTACCTAATTAGTCTGAATATTTAGGGGAAACAGACTGGACAGGTAATTTCCTTGGTATAAGAATATTCGGAGAATCACATCAAATCCAGGAAGCATCTGATTTCCATAGAACACAAGAATCAAAGGGGCAGAAGGAAGTATCGGGGAAACTTTGGGACAGGAATATTGACAAGCAGATTGTGTTTGACTAAACCATTACCAATTTTAATATAAATAAACGGTGTTGAATATTAAGAGACTGGCCAGGCACCAGTGGCTCATGCCTGTCATCCTAGCTGCTCGGGAGGCTGAGATCTGAGGATCGAGGTTTGAAGTCAGCAGGAAAGTCCACGAGACTCTTATCTCCAATGAACCCCTAAAAGGAAAAAGCTGGAAGTGGAGCTGTGGCTCAAGTGGTAGAGCACCAGCCGTGAGCAAAGTAAAAGCTCAGGGACAGTGTCTAGGCCCTGAGTTGAAATCCCAAGACAAGCAACAAACAAAATTAATGTTTTTGATGGAAAAAAATCAAAACACTTTAAATAACATGGATTAACCTAGCAAGGGAGAAATGTATGCTGCTTATAATATAGCCACGCTACCCCAAGCACGATCTCAGGGCTGAGATTCAATTTATGTGCTCTGATCACGAGTTTGGATCTGTGTCAAATTCATGTCACTGAGAAATCAGCGTTCAGAGAGGTAAACCAACTCGCATCAAGTTACAGTTCGGCTCGCAACTTAAAAAAATAAAGAATGGATCATTTGTTTTGAAAAATTACGGATGTTCAGCAAAGTGAAAGGAAGAATCATTCCAAACACCTTGGGGCCCATTGCCGACATTGATCCAAGACCAAGCAACAGCTCTCTGCTGGGATTATCTGCTCTCGTTCTTTGCAGAAAACACGATTCTTCACCTCACGACATTTAATCCTAATGACTTCAGCAAGTATCTTTCCAAGATTAAACACACACACACAGACGCACACACAAACCACTTAAAATACACACACACAAACCACTTAAAAACACACACACACACACACACACAAACCACTTAAAATACACACACACAAACCACTTAAAACACACACACACACCACTTAAAAACACACACACACAAACCACTTAAAATACACACACGCAAACCACTTAAACACACACACACACACACCACTTAAAAACACACACACACACAAACCACTTAAAATACACACACACAAACCACTTAAAAATACACACACACACACACACACACACACACACACCACTTTTTAAACCCTCTATTCAACTACTCTGTCACACTTACGGAAATCAGCTTGATTTAAAAATCAAGAAGCAACATAAAAAGTTCCTCACTGTGGCAAAAATAGACTCGAAAAAATATAAAACATATATATATGTATATAAAATGCTTCCTAATTGGTCCATATATTATATATGGACCTATATATATATATTATATATATAATATATGGACCAATCAGAGAGTAAGTTTGCCTAGAAGGAGACATTGAAAGAATCACAAACCAATCAGAGAGCAAGTTTGCCTATAACTTTGTTCAAAGTTTCTAAAGTCAGAACCTAATTTATACAATTAAAAAAGAATCTCGCCACGTGCCAGTGGTACACGCCTGTTATCACTCAGGAGGCTGAGATCTGAGGATCAGGATTTGAAGCCATCCCAGGCAGGAAAGTCCATGAGACTCTTATTTCCAATGAATTGCTCAGAAAAAGCCAAAAGTGGTGCTGTGGCTCAAGTGGTAGAGCACCAGCCTTGAGTGTGTGTGTGTGTGTATTTTTTCCATACCAATTTTTTGTCTTTCAAAACACACCATGTTTCCTACTAACAGTGCATTTGTTTGCTTGGTCATTGGTTTGAAGAGAGAAACGTAAGTCCCAAAAACATGATGTGTGAACACCAAGCACCCACAAATAAAGAGCAGATCACACTTCTACCATCAGAAAAGTCTAGTAATAATGAGTGTTGCCTAGCCCTTGTTGCTGAACACCACACAGCTAAGCAAAACATACCAAAAAGAAGAGGGAAACAAAAGATAGTCCAAAAACCCATAAAATTAAAAAAGAATTTTCCTAAACCTAGTTGATTTGTTTTTCTTCCAAGTGAGATTTGAAAGGAGGAAAAACAGTTGCTATTTCTCAAGACTATCTAGGCCACACACAAATCTCCCATAGACTTCTCCCCTTCCCAGACCTGTCCTTCTCCATCTCTTCCTGTGATTGCTACCAGAATAATGACGTGTCTACGCCTTTTATTTCTGATCTTACATGAGAGAGGCCCAATGGTGTTGTCAGAAAGGCGAGGTGAAGTGAGAAGACCTGAGGGACCAGGGCACCCACAAGTGCAAGTCACGATTGTAAGGGTGACAGAGAAGAATCACCATGTCTAAAGTTACTGGGCTACAGAACTGAGGAGAGAGAGAACACAGTGGGAATGTAAATACAGGTTATTGATTCTTACACGTACGCAGCGCTCACCCAGTGAGTTATTTTTATTTTTATTCGCTCGGTGGAGTGTTTGAGGCGGATCTGTTTTGTCAGTAGTTACTTAGGTGGGGAGAATGTGTTTCTCGAGGTACTGTAGAAACACAGAACTCACAGCCTGGTGGAGACCATTGTGAATGATGGAAAGTGTGGAGAAAGAAGAGTTAAGAAAGAGACTTGGAGGTTGGCTTGGAGGTTAAATGACCCTCACAGGTCCCTGGGCCAATGGCTCCAACACCAGCCCGTGGAGCTAGAATTCCTCAAGAGGACGGGGCTGAGGGGAAGGAAGTTAGGTCATTGGTGGTGGAATTCCACACAGGGAATCCATCTCTTTCTTCTCTGTTTCCTTGCCAGGCACTTTCTGACACAGGCCTTGAAGCGATACACCAACCCACCAGGGTCGGAGGCTTGGAGCCCAAGTAGACTTTCCCCAGAAATGTGGAGCTAACTCCGACACAAACCATCCAGTTGAGGTTGGGCGCCATCTTCTTACAGGAGGAGCTTGGAGCTGGCCTTCGCCTGCCTGACGTGGGTCTCATACGCACATGGGTAGGAATCTAATTTCTGTGGTAGTGACAGGGTGCTAAGGATCCTAAATACTGGAGGACTGAACAAGTGGGGAAGGAGAGTGAGATCAGAGGGCAGGAAGTGACATCAGAGTGAGAGAAGTTCTATAAGGCGGAGGGAAGTTTTGTAAGAACAGAGGAAGTGATGTCAGAAGGCAGGAAGTGAGTGAGGGAAGAGGAAGGGAAGTGTCAGAAGAAGACAGGAAGTGATGTCAGAAGGCAGGAAGTGATGTCAGAAGCATTGGAATGAAGGAGGAAGCTTGCTTTTTTTTTCATCCTGGGTAAGACACATATGGTGGACAGGCCCATGAGCGTTGGCTGGGTGAGGGCCTTGAACTCACGGTGCAATGGGGGATCACTGTCTTCAGCTCAGGGCTCAGGGTTCAGCCCTCAGAGCCCATAGGCATCTTCCTGGGCCTCACAGAAGGCTCGGTTCTACCACAGTGGGAGGAAGTTAGGTCATTGGCAGAGATCACCTCCCATGACCCGGCCACGCTCCCTGTGTGTCGGGGAGGAGGGGAAGAAGCATGGATTTAGGGACAGGGATGTGGGGATTTGTGAGTGTGAGCACGGATTCATGACCATGGACTTTCAGGCGATTTCTTGAACTCCGAACCCTGACTTTTGGGGAGGTGGAAGTGTGCCAATGCTCGCCCTGATTATTGATCATTTCTGCTGCAGAAACAATCAAAAGGCGGGTGGATGCAGGGAAGGGCCCACACCCCTCTGTCGGCATTTGAACTGAACTGCTGAGGAGTGAGCAGAAAACAGACCCCGAAGAGAACACAATAAAATGAACGGAGGGAGTAGTGCAGTCAGCCTAAGCTCCACAAACACATCTGCATTTTCCAGGCTCCCCAGCTCCGTCCTTCCTTACTAAGATGGATCTCGGAGAATTCTAGGCCATTCCAAAGTAGCAAAAGGCATGGGAGAAATATTGGGAAGTGGGTGGTGGTGAGGAAATGGTTAAAATAAAGTGAATTGGTGATGTCTTCTTTAACACAAAAACCCAGACGTTGTCCTGGAACTGGATTCAATGATAGTTCGTGGGTTTCGCCACCAGATCCGATCCTTGAGGCCTTCTAGGTCAGGTGCCTGTAAAAGTTTCCAGTGTCATGCAGAATTCAGTAGAGAGCGATGACAAGACAGAAAAGAGTTTTCTGGAACACCTTTGGATGATTTGGAGATCCTGGCCGGCTTGTGATCTCGGCCCGGCTCTGATTTACAACGTAAGGACTTGGTTTTCTAGAAGTCAATCGGAGTTCTCAGGGAAAGGGCTGAACTATTACCCGTCCCCCACCCCTCTGAACTCCCGAGGTCATTTCCATCCACGATATTATTCTGAATTATTCATGCCATCCCTTGGAATAAAAACGGCATGACTTGCGTGCAACGCGTCTCAAAGGCCTGTCTAGGGGATATTGAGCTTGATAACAAACGGATGCTTGATATAAATTTATGACATGCTATCCAAAAGGAAGTGGAGCCTGAAAGATAGATCACATTGTTTCTGCGCCAGGGACTTTTTCCTCAAAGGAAATGTGGACGCAAATAAACAAGCAACTGACTTTAGATAGAAGTACACTTTAAAAGCAGATGTATTTTTTTTTATTCCTTTTTAAGTGTGAGCCGGGCGCTGGTGGCTCCCGCCTGTCATCCCAGCTTCTCAGGAGCCTGAGATCTGAGGATCGTGGTTCGAGGCCAGCCAGGGGCAGGAAAGACCATGAGACTCCTATCTCCAATGAACCACCAGAAAACCTGACGTGGCGCTGTGGCTCAAGTGGTAGAGCACCAAGCCTTGAGTGAAAGAGCTCAGGGACAGCGCCCAGGCCCTGAGTTCAAGACCCAGGACTGACAAACATTAGTAAATACACAAATAAATAATGAAGTAGTCCTCGAATTTTCTCTTTATAGATGAAACCATCAAGGCTCTCAGACAGTGACCTTTTATCCAAGGGTATGGGGTGAAGGGTCAGCCTAGATTCCTAAACCATCTTGGTCCCCAGAGCTGGGGACACTTGAAGCCGTTTGTCCACGCAGCCTGGACCTCAAGCCTGCAGCCTGAGTCTCTCCCCTGTTTCTGCAGAATCGGGGTCCATGTCCTCTCTTCTGGAATGTTCCTAAGCTTTGATGTAGTGCGTAGCAATCCATATTCCACTGATGCTGCTGTTATTCCTCCTGTCCGGTTCGTTTGTGTTGTGTAAATCAGGTCGTTTCTCTCTTTGGGGTTTTGAACACGTGACCCTCTGGATTGGTGCGTCCTGGTCCCTCGGGTGATATTTCTTCGTGTGTGTTCACAGCCTGGTAGATAACGCTCTTTCTAGCCAACGTGAGGGGAAGGGAGAGGGGACTCGACCCCATCTCTTTCCCCCATGGGTGGAGAGGCAGTGGGGCGTGGATCACGATCGCTCGCTGCTCACTGCGTGTTGTGCATGCACAGCCCGACCGTGGTGGTTTGTTCCTGAGCGTTTGTATCCGACCATTGGAGATCCCAACATTCCTTCTTACTCCACCCTTCCCAGCTCTTGCCTTTCGTCTGGTTGAATTGAATCAATCAACTCGCTCTCTGGGACCCACGTCAACCAGGCTGATCACAAGAGCAAGAAGTTGTTTCTTCCTCCAGTGCTTGGCTATGAACACCGCACAGGCTCCTGGCAGCTCAGGACGGGCTTCGCAGAGAAAGCTCCAGAAAGCTCCACGCTGGAGGGACCACCGGCCGAGTCATCTGTTTATTTATTATTTATTTTGTCACTCATTTATTTATGTGTACTGGTCCTGGGGCTTGAACACAGGGCCTGGGCGCTGTCCCTGAGCTCTTCAGCTCAAGGCCGGTGCTCTACCACTTGAGCCACAGCACCACATCTGGTTTTTTCTGGTGGTTCATGGGAGATGAGATCCTCATGGACTTTCCTGCCCAGGCTGGCTTTGAACTGTGATCCTCAGATCTCAGCCTCCTGAGTAGTTCATTTCTCTCTTTCTCTCCTTTCCCTCCCTCCCTCCTTCTTTTCCTTCCTTCCTTCTTTCCTTCCTTCCTTCCTTCCCTCCCTCCCTCCTTCCTTCCTTTTTTTCCTTCCTTCCTTCTTTCCTTCCTTCCTTCCCTCCCTCCCTCTCTCCTTCCTTCTTTTCCTTCCTTCCTTCCCTCCCTCTCTCCCTCCTTCCTTCCTTCCTTCTTTTCCTTCCTTCCTTCTTTCCTTCCTTCCTTCCCTCCCTCCCTCTCTCCTTCCTTCCTTCCTTCTTTTCCTTCCTTCCTTCCTTCCCTCCCTCCCTCCGTCCTTCCTTCCTTCCTTCCTTCTTTTCCTTCCTTCCCTCCCTCCCTCCCTTCCTTCCTTCGGCTTGAACTCAGGGCCTGGGCGCTGTCCCTGAGCTTCTTTTGCTCAAGGCTAGTGCTCTACCACTTGAGCCACAGTGCCTTTGATACTTTTCACTGAACTTCTATTGTTATTATTATTATTATTGCCTATTTTTGGTGGACCTGGGCTTTGGCCTGGCACTGGCTAGGCAAATTTTCTACCACTTAAACTGCACACCTGGTCCTTTGTTATTGTTTTGTTTTCTTTATGTGTTTTCCAAACAGAAGCTCGCTTCTTGCTTGAGTGACCTGGGATCGCAATCTTCTTCTAACTGCTTGCTTCATAGCCAGGGTGACATATGCACCCCCCTCCAGCTCATTTGTTTTTGCTTTTGGGTTGACACGGGGTTCATGAACTTTCCCCCCTCCACCTCAGATTTCCAAAGAGCTCAGCTGACAGGTGTGAGTCTCTATGTCCATCTACTCCATTTTTAATATTTTTTTTCTACCGTCTTAAAGGGAGGGGTGAGCTGCTTTTTTCTTCAGGCTGAAACACTTAATCATCATTTTTCAAGCCTGTCTGTTATTGGCCACTGCATCTGTGAGGGTAAAATCGGCATTAACCCCTCTTCATTTGGTGTTTGCCAACAGGTGCAATGTATCTATTGCCTTCCGTAGTAACAGGCAGAGACACAGGGCTATTATAGGAGTCTATCTCTTCCTTACGGACCATGGCAGGGACTACAGACAGATCCACGCTGCTGCTCTGCCCCTTGAGCCATGCCTCTGGCACAGCTTTTTGCTGGTTTATTCTGAGGACGGAATCTCTCAGACTTTTCTGCCCAGGGCTGGGTAGAAACTGCGACCCTCCAGATTGCCATTCTGATCCCAGTGTCCTTACGTTCGTTTTTTGAAAATGAGACTTATTAGAGACAAGATTGTTGGGTGTTCCTGTGTGTGGTTATTGCTTGTGGGTGTTTTGCAGTGTGTGTGTGTGTGTGTGTGTGTGTTCTAGCTCCCCCCCCTTGTATTTTTTCTTGTTTATCTCTAGTTCAGGACGCAGGAAGGATTCTCCTGTCTTTTACTCCGCCATCTCTTTAGTATAATAAGGACCATCCCTGTTTGACATGAGGCTGTTTTATTCTGTTGACATCTAACTGGTCCATAATTTATGACCGAGATCAGAGGAGGCCAGCAGCGATGTCACGCCAGGTCACAATGATTTCTGCTTCACTAAGTTTTAAGAGCCAACCCTGAGCGGTTGGCCAGATCTCTGGGAGATTTACTAGTTGGGCTGAGAATGGTTGGTGGTGGTGGTTTTCTTCTTCCATAGCTCATATTTAAAAAACAACAACAAAAAATCTTTGTGTTTGGGGGGGGGGAATTCATGGAGGGAGGTGATTTGAAGTCTTGCACACGACCCCATTTCCCCCCTGTCTGCTCCCATTCCCCCCCCCGCCCCCCCAGGGCTTTGGAAATCATCCAAGGGACAGAAAGTTCAGTGTTGAGTTGAAAAACGTGGACTGTAGCTTTGGGTTGTTTCTGTGGGGCCATGGCGCCATCTGGTGGCGATTTCAGATATTGCTGCCAAGAATTCTGGATATTAATATATATATATATATATATATATATATATTCATCACTAATATGAAGCTTTTGTTATTATTATTATTTGCCAGTCCTGGAGGAGGATGGATTTGAACTCAGGGCCTGGGCACTACTATCCCTGAGCTTCATTTGCTCAAGGCTAGCGCTCTACCACTTGAGCCACAGCGCCACTTCTGGCTTTTTTCCCTCCCTTAGTTATTTATTGGAGATCAGAGTCTCACAGACTTTCCTGCCCAAGCTGGCTTTGAACCATGATCTTCAGATCTCAGCCTCCTGAGTAGCTGCGATGACAGGCGGGAGCCCTTGGTGCCCGGCTATTACTATTATTAATAGCAATTATTATGTGTCTCCAGCGAGGTGCATTTGGCCAATGAACGGACACTGTTTTGGCTGTGGTTCCAGCCACTTGTATCCACAGGGATTGTGAGATGCATTTGAAACGATACTCCCGATGGAGAAATGCCCAGCACAGGACAGGTTCCTCTTCTAACCCAATACTCTGCTCCATCTACCTCTTCCACAAAATGACAAGTAGTTCCTGCCTGTAATCCTAGCCCCTGGAGACCTGGAGGCTCTGGGCTCCAAGTCAGCCCGGATCGAAAAAGCTTAGGAGAATCCATCTCTCATTAACCAGCCCAAGGCTGGACAGGAGGCATGGTTCGAGAGGTCAAGCACCAAGAAGGGCACAGGAAAACGTGAGAGGCCCCTAGTACTGAACAACAACAACAAAAGACCCATGAACACTAAATGTAATAGTAAGAAGGGATCATCTTTCTGATTCACAGTACCTTCTACGGCAGAGAGGAAGGTGCTGGATGGAGTCAGGAAACGATGAAATGTGGAGAAACTACAGGAGGCGGGTGGTTTTTCTCCCAGCGATTGCTATTCGAAGAATTCTGCAGTTTCAAGGCCCAGATTTTTCCTCCCTTTCTATCGTGACAAATCATACAAGTTTTTGTTTAAGCTGGGCGCCGGTAGCTCCCGCCTGTCAGCGACTCAGGAGGCTGAGATCTGAGGGTTGTGGGTTCAAAGCCAGCCCAGGCAGGAAAGTCCGTGAGACTCTGATCTCCCAGGAACCACCAGAAAACCAGAAGTGGCGCTGTGGCTCAAGGGGCTGAGCGCCAGCCTGGAGTGAAAGAGCTCAGGGACAGCATCCAGGCCCTGAGTTCAAGACCCACCACTGACAAAAACAAAAACAATAATAATAATGATGCTAACAGGCAAATGCTGGGATCCCTGGGGCTCTGTTTAGGGATTTGTCAGGAGGGTACAGGATCAGGAGGAACTCCAGACTCGCTCTGCAATGAATTGAACAGGTGGGGGATGTGTGGACGTGTTTTTTATGGGGGGGCTGGTGGTTATTTTAACCTGTTTGCGGTTTAAATTACCTTTGTGAAGTGGTGCAGGGGGTTTTTTCAAATCCCCCTGGCGCTGTGTGAGAACCACGCACCCCCGTCCTGGTGTCCCTCCCCTCCAGCTCCCCGTCCCCCCCCCACCCCGCAGCCCCTGAGTCGTGGAGTGCAGCCCTCCCCCCACCCCGCCCCCTCCCCCCTCCTCCCCCCTGGGACCTGGACCCTCGCATCCTGAGTGTGGCATTTCCTGAAATCTCCAGAAGAATGGTACACGGACGCCCACCCCGCGTGCGCCACGCTTCACCAGCACGCCCCGGCACGCCCACCCACCCCTGCACGTGTGTCAGTGTGCTGTCGATGTGTGTGCGTGTGTCGATGTGGGTGTCAGTGTGTGTGTGTCTGTGTCAACGTGGGTGTCAATGTGTGTCTGTGTGTCAATGTGTGTCGATGTGGGTGTCAATGTGTGTCTGTGCATTGATGTGTGTGTCTGTGTCGAAGTGTGTCAATGTGTGTCAGTGTGTTATGTGTGTGTGTCAGTGTCTGTGTGTCAATGTGTGTCAGTGTGTTGATGTGTGCGTCTGTGTCGATGTGTGTCAGTGTGCTATGTGTGTGTGTCGATGTGTCTTGTGTCAATGTGTCTGTGTGTGTCGATGTTTGTCTTTGCATTGATGTGTGTGTCTGTGTCAATGTGTGTCTGTGTGTTGATGTGTGTCAATGTGTGTCAATGTGTCAGTGTGCTGTCTGTGTGTGTGTGTTAATGTGTTTTGTGTCAGTGTGTGTTGCTGTGCGTGTCTGTGTGTGTCAATGTGTCTGTGCATTGATGTGTGTGTCTGTGTCAATGTGTGTCTGTGTGTTGATGTGTGTCAATGTGTGTCAGTGTGCTGTCTATGTATGTGTGTGTCGAGTGTGTGTCAATGTGTCTTGTGTCAGTGTGTGTTGCTGTGCGTGTCTCTGTGTGTAATACGTGTGTCAAGGTGTGTCTGTGTGTGTCAATGTATGTGTCTGTATGTGTTGCTGTGTGTGTTTGTGTGTCAATGTGTGTCTGTGTGTTGATGTGTGTGGATGCATCAATGTGTATCTGTGAGTAGATGTGTGTCAATGTGTGTCAGTGTGCTGTCTATATGTGTGTGTCAATGTGTGTGTGTCAGTGACTTGTGTCAGTGTATGTTGATGTTTGTGTGTGTCAATGTTTGTGCATTGATGTGTGTCTGCATCAACGTGTGTCTCTATGTTGTGTGTCAATGTGTGTCAGTGTGCTGTCTGTATGTCTCAATGTATACTTCAATGTGTGTCTGTGTGTGCCAAGGTATGCGTCTGTATGTGTCTGGGTCAATGTGTGTGTCAATGTATGTGTTTGTGTGTGTTGCTGTGTGTGTCTTTATGTCTATGTGTGTCTGAGTCAATGTGTGTGTCAATGTGTGTCTGTCTTGATGTGTGTGTCTGTGTGTCAATGTGTGTCTGTGTGTGTTGATGTGTATGTGTCTGGGTGTCAATGTATTGTGAGTCTGTGTGTTTATGTGTGTGTCTGTGTGTGTTGATGTGTGTCTGTGTGTGTTGATGTGTGCCTCTGTGTGTCTGTGTGTGTGCACGTGCGTGTGTGCTGGTACAGGGACCTGAACTCAAGTCTGGATGCTATTGCTTGACTTTTTTTCACGCTGGGCTGGTGCTCTACCACTTGAGCCACAGCTTCGCATTTGCTTTTTGGCTGACTAATGAGAGATCAGAGTCTCACACACTTTCCTGCCCTGGGCTGGCTTTGAACCTATGATCCTCACATCTCAGCCTTCTGAGTTGCTGGGGTGACAGGCGTGAGTCCCCCGGTGCTCGGTTCTTAGTGTGAGTGTGTGTGTGTGTGTGTGTGTGTTTGATTTTTATTTTTTAACCCTAGGTCCTCAGACTTCATGAAGGGTCACCTGGGGCCCAGGGCCGTGCTTAGAAAGGTCAAATTTTGACCCGGCCATTTAACCTTGGGGCTTTGCACTTATTACCATGTTCATTTAATTTTTGTTTTTGCTTTAAACATAAAATGACATGTCATCCGTCAAAAACTCTGAAGTGCAAACCGGGCTTGGGCAGGGAGCTTCAGCCTGAGACTCGGGTCTGCGAACAGATGCTTGAAAATGACCTCCTCTCACTGGATCTAGGCGATCGAATCCAAGTTCAGTATCATATCCTTGAATAAATAATATCCGTTGTTCTTTAATGATTAATGTCAGTCCATCCACCAGTGACATGCGAGATTGTTCAATTGTTTTATAAACGGTAGCACGGATGCCTTGTGTGCAAACCTGTCTCTTTGAGGAAGGGAGATAATTCTAGAAGATTAGCAAAGAAGACAGAGAGAAGAGAAGAAGAAGAAGGAAAAAAACCCACCCGACTTGATGTTTATAAGACTTTCTCGTCGGTGTGAGTAGACGTTTAATGGGGTGGTGAGCAGGTAGCAGACACGAGCAAATTCTGCGGGCACACGTAATGAGATAAATTAAATGGCCGAATAAAACTAAAAGGCCTTAATCGGGGACATTTATAAGGACAATGAGTCATTAAGTTGCCAAGTGTCTGAACAAAGCTCAGGCCTCCAAGCCATCTCTCGCCCCTTTATAGAACTCTCCAGAAAGATAATCTCATGGAGGAGATTTGAGTCTTGGGTCTTGAACTCAGGGCCCTGGGCGCTGTCCCTGAGCTCTTTCACACAAGGCTGGCGCTCTACCACTTGAGCCACAGCGCCACTTCCGTTTTTCTGGTGATTCATGGGAGATCAGAGTCTCGTGGACTTTCCTTGCTGGGGTTGGCTTTGAACCACGATCCTCAGATCTCGGCCTCCTGAGTAGCTGGGATGACAGGCGGGAGCCACCGGCTGGGTGTGAGACTGAATGAATGAATGAATGAATGAATGAAGTAGCAGAGACAATGTTTCAGAATAGGAATGGATTGAATTCTTCGATCCAAGACCACCTTTTCTTTTTTCCTCATTGATTTAGAAGTTTCTGAATGTAGCACGTAGATAACATAGACATTCAGAGTTCCTGAGGATTTTATTTTCAAGTGATGATCATTATCTTATGAAGCTCAGTTCATCGGCTACTTCTGCTTGATTCATCACCTCGTAGCTGGTTTCTGGATCACAGGTTCCAGCCTCTTCCCTCCTCCCAGCTCCATTTCCATCTCCTAGGTTACCTGATGGCTGCCGGCCCTCATTAGCGGCGAAATTCCTTCCACGTGCCGGCTCTTCAGCCAGTTTGACACATCTCACCACCGTGAACGCTTACAGTAAGCGACTTCGTGCTCAAACTAGAAGGAAAGAGCAAAGAAAGGAAGAAAGAGATGGGAAGTTCTTCTCAACACTTAGCCCCTGGGAAATGAGAGGCAGAGATGGTGGCGTGTGAACATGAAGGGGGTGAAGAGGATAAAATAGATGATCGTTTAAATTTAGGTGAGCGATGTTAGGTTTTCGTGATGGTTTCTATCTCTTTGGATGTTGAGAATTGAACTCAGAGGTGTAACAGTTGGGCTGTATTGCGTCTTTTCTTCTCTTCTTCTTCTTCTTCTTCTTCTTCTTCTCCTCCTACTCCTCCTCTTCCTCCTCCTCCTCCTCTTCCTCCTCCTCCTTCTTCTTCATTATCATCATTATTATTTTGCACCAGTCCTGGAGCTTGAACTCAGGAACTGCACGCTGTCCCTGAGCTTTTTCATTCAAACCTAGCACTTTATCACTTGAACCACAGCTCCACCTCCAGCTTTTTGGTGGTTCAATGGAGATCAGAGTCTCACGGGGACTTTTCGGCCCTGGCTGGCTTCCAACCACGATCCTCAGATCTCAGTCTCCTGAGTAGCTGGGATGACAGGTGTGAGCCACCGGTGCCCAGCTCAACATTGATTCTTTACTAGAGGAGGTTTAGAGGAAAATGGATGCCAGGTGCCAGTGCCCACACCTGTCATCCCAGCTACTCGGAAGACTGAGATTTGAGGATCGCGGTTCAAAGCCAGCCTGGACAGAAAAGTCTGTGAGGCTACCAGCAGAAAACTGGAAGTGGAGCTGTGGCTCAAGCGGTAGAGCACCAGCCTTGAGTGAGAGAGCTCAGGGACAGCGCCCAGGCCCTGAGTTCAAGACCCACAATGGACAAATACAAAAACAAAAATCAAAGACAAGAAATCTAGGGAAATCATCAAAGAAACATAAATGCTGGGTAAGAAGAGTTGGGTATATTGATAGTCTTGACTAAGAAAAATGGCTTCACCTGGACCAGCTTTGGCCATTCAGACAGATCGCAGTCATATTGGAGACTTTGAGACAAGGCCTGGTTCATGAATGGATGGATGGACAGATGGATGGACAGATGGATGGACAGATGGACAGATGGATGGACGGATGGATGGATGGATGGATGGATAGATGGATGGATGGACAGATGGATTGATGGATGGGTGGATTGGTGACGAGTGGATGGATGGACAGATGGACGGATGGATAGAGGGATGGATGATGGACAGATGGATTGATGGATGGATGGATGGACAGATTGATGGATGGATGAATGGATTGGTGATGGGTGGATGGATGGACAGATGGACGGATGGATGGATGGATAGATGGATGGATGGATAATCTCACTCAAGTAAAACTAGGTCTCAAGTCAACAGAGGCAAAATTAATCAGTAATATCACCAATCCTTCCCAATATTATTAAGAGTATAATGACCTGGACTAAGATTTGAAATTGTCCTAGACTTTGTTAAAATATAGAACATAATAACCAGGAAAACTTTCTCTCCCTCCCTCCCTCCCTTTCTCTCTGTCTCTGTCTCTGTCTCTTCTCTCTGGTGATCAGCAGCAACATATTCAGGGAAAACAGAGCATTATATTCCCTCTAAATTGTTCCTGTAATTGCTCCCATCGTGGAGTATTTGTTATGTGACGACCCATCTGCGTGCCATATGCTTATTGTTATTTTTATTAATTAAATCATATCTTTCAAGATTTAAATTGGCTATTGACAGTGACACTTAAGACACATTATTTTTACAGCCGCCGTAGGACCCCATGCGTGATGTACCACCACGATTTGCTTCTCCAGCTCCCTTCTACCGGGGGGCAGCGTGGGACGGTACTGGGAAGGATAATTATTATTGCAATGACCCCCAAGCCAACCGTGGTGAAGCAGAGCAGATGGCAAAAAATGGAATGTTTACTCTGTAAATCAAAACCATATCGTCTTAACTTTTCAGTCGTTGAAATGTAATTCTTTTTTTTTTTATAAAAGATTCTTTGTAAAATTGTTATGATAAAAGTGATGGACAAAGGGGATATATATATATATATATAAATTTTTTGTCTATTGTGGGGCTTGATCTCAGGGCCTGGGCGCGGTCCCTGAGCTCTTTCACTCAAGGCTGGCGCTCTACCGCTTGAGCCACAGTGCCACTTCTGCTTTTGGGTGGTTTATTGGAGATATAAGAGTCTCACAGACTTTCCTGCCCAGGCTGGCTTTGAACCGTGATCCTCAGATCTCAGTCTCTTGAGTAGCTGGGATGATAGGCGTGAGCCACTAGCACCTGGCCCTGTTCTAGTCTAAAATCTCGTATTTCTATTATTCTAGAACAGAGATGATCGTTTGTAGCAAACCAAAATTCAGGAAAGCAGTTTCCTGTTCCCATAATAGAGTTTTATTTTTTGGGGTGCAGGGGGAGGGCCTAAAAGCGTAAGAAAACTCTTTAGAGAGTTTCATCCTCCACTTGTGAAAATAACATTATTTTCCTTCAAACCAGGGCTCTACCATGAGAAATACATAGCCATCGATCATCTGAACCCGAGGTTGAAAGTTCTTCATATTTTAATGTCCCCCTCCAAGTCATCTGAGAAGAAACAAATGCAGCCTGACCCTGAGAAAGGTCAGCTCCGTCTAAAAGTAGAAAACAGCTCCGTCGCCACAAATCCAGAACTTTCCACCTCTGCCCTTCTCCTGGCAGAAAAAAAACAAACCTAAAAATAAAAATAACGCTGAGATTTAGGAGACTTAGGGCCTTTCTAGGTCGGAAGAGCCAAACAGGAGAAGCTCACAACGCGTTTCCCAAATGGGAGACAGCCTCGTGAATTCTGGGACAGCTTTGCGGTCTTGGGGTGATCTGCTTGAGCCTTCACGGCCTTCTGATGAATCTAAAGGTCTGTGGAAGGCCTAGAACATTCTGAGAGGTGAAGACTGGCTAGAATAAGTTCTCTCTTTGGTTTTGTCTGTCCAAGATCTGAGTCTGAACCAGGGTGCCGGGAAATCATTCCTCTTCCTCCTGTGGGCTGAAGGTTTGAAGCCAGCCAGGGCAGTGAAGCACAGGAGATTTCATCCTGATTAACCTGCAAAATACTGGACTGGAAGCCTGGTTCAGTTGGTAGAACATGGGCCATGAGCAAGGAAGTCTAGTGAGAGATAGAGACCCTGAGTTCAAACCCAAGTACTGGCACTGGCACACACACACACACACACACACACACACACACACACACACACACACACACACCTGAATGTGTTCCAACTACACCTAAGAGATGTTTGAGTTCTAAATGGAGTGGACTATGGTCATAAAATTCATTCTAGATGGGCGCTGGTGACTCACGCCTGTCATCCCAGCTACTCAGGAGGCTGAGATCTGAGGATTACGGTTCAAAGCCAGCCTGGGTAGGAAAGTCTGTGAGACTCTGTTCTCCAATTAACTACCCAGAAAAAGCTGGAAGTGGAGCTGTGGTTCAAGTGGTAGAGCACCAGGCTTGTACAAAAGAAGCTCAGAGACAGAGCCCAGGCCCTGAGTTCAAGTCCCAGGACCAGCAAAAAAGAAAAAGAAAGAAAGAAAAAAGAAAGAGCGAGAGAGAAAGAAAGAATAAATGAAAGAAAATCACTTAATGCATATCTATTATATACATGGGATTTCAAAGGTTTTTATGCCTCTGATCATTTAAAATAATATTTATCAACAAAAGAGAAAGAAACTGTGGGTTTTTTCACTCTAGTATTCTGAAGAAGATACAATTAAAATGTAACCGAGATCCTAAATCACATATAGGAACACCAAGCCTGCTGTATTCCCAATTTCCTCTTTTATCTCCACAAATACCTATCCAATGGAGGTGAATTCTTCAGCAGGTGGCGATGAGGATACATTTTGATTATTACTTATTATTACTATTTCTTATTTCAGTGTAGTTGTGGGTTACAAGGATCTGAATTGCTGACATATAAAGGCTCATTTTCTGGGCTTTAATTTTTTTTTTAAGGCACACAGTTGACTGAATCTAATTGGCATCATTATCTTTTTGGATCCTTTAAATTGTTTGTTTGGATCACAGCTGAAATGTGCAGGCAAAGCAAGGAAGAGTAATGGATTTCATGAGATGAGATTGTAGTCTTTAATGATGCTGCCCTGGGATTATTTAAGAATCACTCTTCTAAACTTACGGAGGGCTGCAAATTAGAATTTAAATTAGAGAATAAAATTAACGACCCTATATTCTTATCTGGCACGACTCAATATTATTCTGTGTGATAAATGATTGAAATTCTGCAGGGTAAACTATTAAAATGCTTCCCTTCGCTTAAAAGTTAGCCACAGAGATCTTTTTTTTTTTTGTCAGTCCTGGGGCTTGAACTCAGGGCCTGGGCGCTGTCCCTGAGCTCTTTCACTCAAGGCTGGTGCTCTACCACTTGAGCCACCAGCTCCACATCCAGTTTTCTGTTGGTTCATTGGAGATCAGAGTCTCACAGACTTTTCTGCCCAGGCTGGCCTTGAACCGTGATCCTCAGATCTCAGCCTCCTGAGTAGCTGGGATGACAGGCGGGAGCCACCAGCTCACAAGGCTGACTTCTCCTTTTGTATACTTTCTGGGGTAGATAGACTAACCGCTTTCATTTCCACCAAAGATTCGCATCATTTTTTTTTTTTTTTTACTGGTAGCCCTAACTAAGCCTTATATATATATTAAAAAATCATCTTTATTAAGATCTCACAAGGGAGCCAATTTTAACACTGCATTTGTTTCCACTGACAGCTCCAACGAGAGCCGAGGAGAAAACTCGCTGAGCTGCAGTATTCATCTGAGGAGATTACACAGAATCCCGCACGCTTGATAAAGACGAAGAGAGACGCTGCATAAACCAGACGTTAAATACCAGAGCATATCAGAGCACTCGAGCTCCGTTCTGTTTGGGGAAAATAAAAGAGAAATGCTATAACGAAACGGATCTCCGCTGAAGACTTGGTAACTCTGACAAGCCACACACACACACACACACACACACACACACACACACACAGAGTAAACAAAATACAAAGAACAAAACCCACTCTCAGACCTGTCGCGGTGAAGCTGCAGAATACAAAGGTAAATATCCTAAGGGAAAAGTTAGTATCTCTGCCAATGCAGAAATACACACACACACACACACACACATACACACACCCTAGCTCAATAGTTGAATGAGAAATAGAAAATTTAACAGAGTGAAAAATGCAGCTACCTCTCCAAGAGTGGCAGTCGATTTTGTCTGAGCACCAATGGAAGTCGGGCTAAAATGGGTATATCCCTTCTTAAGACACCAGATTGAATGAGAGGAGTCACTCGATATCTACCCCAAGAAATCTCTGTCTTTGGAATGAGGGCCCAATGACAGGAGTTTTAATAGTAATAACTACACATCCTTAACAATAATAACTACCCATATTTAATCATAAGAACCATACATCTACTCCAACCTCTTGTCACTTCAGGAATCCTTTCTTTTGTCAGTGGAGGGGCTTGAACTCAGGGCCTGGGTGTGGTCCCTGAGCTCTTTTATTCAAGGCTGGTGCTCTACCACATTGAACCACAGCTCCACTTCTGGTTTTCTGGTGGTTCATTGGAGATCAGAGTCTCATGGACTTTCCCGCCTGGGCTGGCTTTGAACCACGATCCTCCGATCTCAGCCTCCTGAGTAGCTGGGATGACAGGCATGAGCCACGGGTGCCTGGTTCACTTTGGGAACTTTTAAAAGACTGTGATGTTTTCAGATGGAAATTATTCTGCACAGAAGATGCAAAGAACAAGAAGCTGCATCCACCTTTCGTGTCAGGAGGTGAAATTCAAAACAGGGCCACTCATCCACTCATAATGGCAATCGTGTCTGGTTCTGAGGATGCGAAAGTTGGGAGACATGGTGTGTTCTGTAGCATGGAGATCTCGAACGCTTGGAGATTCTGTGTTCAGCTCGACAGTCCGGAGGGTTTTTTTAATTTTCAGGACCAGGGTCTTGGACCTGTTCCCATTCGTTTTATTTTTAGTTGGTCTGATCACTTATTTTCAAGGTTATTTTCAGCAAGGTTTTGTTTTTCTTTTTTTTCTTTTATGGGTTTTGTGTGTTTTTTTTTTCCCTCCCCATCTTCCATGGGGTATTTCAGTCCTGGATTGGAACCAAAAACTGTGTTTTGGTGGTATAAATCTCGATATTTTTTTTTCTCTTTTTGGAAAAACAAGTATATTTGGGTACCTCGCAGGTCATCAAAGGTCATCGCTAAATGATGTCTTACGGTGTTGCAGTACCCAGATTCCTGAAAGATCATCACTTTCTGGAAGGTTCTGACCACAGCTGATTCGTGGCCCAGGTGTAGAGAATTCTGGCTTGCGCCTCTGTTCTTAGTTTGTTAATCGGGTCTTCTGAAACTGTGTGGGTACCCACAGCCTTGTACAGAATTCCTTCTTGTTCATTCTGGACACTTCTTTTTCTTTTTACTCTTTTGGTCTGTCGTGGGGCTTGAACTCACAGCCTGGCTGCTGTCTCTGAGTTTCTTTTGCTCACGGCTGGTGCTCTACCACTTGAGTCACAGCGCCACTTCCAGCCTTTTGGTGGCTCATTGCAGATAAGAGTCTCATGGACTTTCCTGATCGGGCTGGCTTTGAACCTAGATCCTCAGATCTCAGCCTCCTGAGTAGCTGGGATGACAGGCGTGGGCCACCAGGGCCGGCTTAGAGTTTCTTTTTAAGGCCATTTCTTTCTTTCTTTCCCTGAAGACACAGCGATTAGGCCACACTTGA
Source organism: Dipodomys ordii (assembly GCF_000151885.1). Lineage (NCBI taxonomy): Eukaryota > Metazoa > Chordata > Mammalia > Rodentia > Heteromyidae > Dipodomys > Dipodomys ordii. The sequence goes on along the minus strand of NW_012267297.1, from coordinate 2,407,225 downwards.
TTATTTTCCATTTCTGTCCCTTTCTGTTATTGTAGAGGGCAAAAGTTGTTTAGTGATCAGAAATATACAACCTTTTCTATACCCCCAACTATGTTGCTACAACCTAATTGCTGGTGATGCATTTCGAAAATTAAAAATTCTCAGAGATGTGTGTATGAAGTGTCCCATAACCTGCTCATTCACTAGCTCCACGGTTTTCCCTTTCTAAATTTCACTTGTTCCTTTATTTGCTCATGTATTTCATTCACTCATTATTTATTTCAACACTATTTTTTTTGCCTTCCGACCACAGGTGAGAGAAATCAGCCTCTCGAGCTCTTCATTTCAGATCAACTAAATCCTCATTGTGTGAACAAACCACCAGAGCGTGCTTTATTTCTTTGTGTCTGTCTATTTCCATCACTCCCAAGTATACATCGTGTGCGAATCCAAATCGCCTGTCTATCTTTTCCCCTTCCTCTTCCTTCTTCCTCAGTGGAAAGCAGCTCAGACTACATTGTTCGGGGTGTGGGAAGTTTTCACCCCTTTTCAGTACATTCTGTTCTTGAAAAAGAAACAAAAAAGTTTTCACAAGGATTGCTCATATTTCTGTTCTCATGGATGGTGATCTCGGAGTTAGGACCACCCCGAGCTGCCCCGAAAGTCTTTGGACATCTTTGTAATTCGTATTATTTTGTGTTGACGCAGCAAGATTTCCGTAGGCCAATAGCAACATGGAGACACAAAATCCACTGCGTCTCTGATCATATAATAGTGATCCACATGGACTCCAGGAAATGGAAACCAGAGAGTTTTGTCTTCTACATTGTCTTTGTTTTCTTTTTGTCTCATGGGTGGGTTTCTCTGTCTCTGGGAGGGTGAGGGGGGCACAGAAATGGGGGGACAGAGGGGGAAACCAAGGTAGCCATGGTCCTCACTGGACACCAGGTGGAGAATGAACTCTACCACTCGTGGGTGGGGACGGGAGGGAAAAATGGGGAGAGAGCGAGGGAAGGGGGGACAGGGTCCACAGAGAAATGAGCTCATGACCCGACTGATGTCACTGTCACCTCTCTGCATGTCACTTTTATCCTCATCATCAATTTATTTGTAAAAGACATCAAGTCCAGGGGGGAACAAGGCATCAAATCTCATCTCACCGCGATCACTACCGGTGACCACTTCTTCGTCTCCTGTGTAGCAAATGCTGGGAAGCCACCCAAGAGTTTAAGATCCCGGATAGAAGCAAAAATGGTTTAGAGGACCAACAAAATGATTCCATTTAAGGGAGAATACCAAAAGGCACTGGTGGGGTGGGGAAAAATTTGTTCTAGGAGATGAGGCCCTTCCCTCGGTCTTGTGTGTATTTGTTTGTTGAACATCTCTGGCTGTAACAGAACACAGGATTCTATCTGAAGTCTTTATGGAAGAGCGTAACTAAATCCTGCCCTAACCAGGTACAAGAAATAAATCTCAAGGGAACGGCCATGACAGGATGTGGATTTGTGTGTTCAGATTCTCATGGAAATTTGGCTCCTCAGGTGGAGTTCCTTAGGAAAAATATAATCATTAGGATGATAAACAGGAAGGTAATTTTTTCTTCCCCTTAGATAAATAAAAAATTGAGGGCTGGGAAGGTGGCTCAGTGGTAGAGCGCTTGCCTTGCATGCATGAGGCCCTGGGTCCGAGTCCTTGACACCACATAAACAGAAAAAGCCGGAAGTGGCGCTGTGGCTCAAGTGGTAGAGTGCTAGCCTTGAGCACAAAAAAGTAGATCAGGGACAGCGCCAAGGCCGTGAGTTCAAGCCCCAGGACTGGAAAAAAAGTTGAATTCTCTAGTAAACAGCATTTCCCAGTTAAAAAAAATATATATACTGTTATTAATATATAGATATGTATTAGTAAAAGTAATAGATACAATCACATACAATTATTACATATATGTAAAATACATTACACATACACACAATGCATACAATACATATGTATAACATGTAACTTTACATGTTATACTATGAACATGACACATCACATATAATATTACATATAATATGTCATAACATAATTACATATAATATTACATACAATGGGTTATTTACCCATTATATGTAATATTATATTGTATTGTATGTATATTATTTTGTATGTTATTTACCTATTGTATGTATATTATTATGTATGTAACTTACATATTATATGTAATATTATTATATTGCAAATAATATGTATATTATTATATTGCAAATAATATTACATATAATATGTTATTACATATAATATTACATAAAATAGGTTATTATATTACATATTTACATATTATATTACATATTTATATTTATATTACATTATATTTATATTATGTATATATATTTATATTATATTATATTATTTATATATATTTATATTACATTATATTTATATTACATAATTATATTACATATAATATGTAAGTTACATTGAATTTACATGATACATATATACATATATACATGATACATATATACATATAGGGTGTATGTATTACATATCTATATAGTATGCATAAAAATGTCATTTGGATATTCCTATATATTTACTAATTAACATTTCAGCTTACTTCTGAGGAAAAAGAAATCTAAATTAGCTAAAGTGTCCAAAAAAAGACCATCATGATTTTCGTGTCTGAGCATGACCAGCTGTGATTAGCTATCTTGTTTCAGCTTTTCTAAGACTAGGGAAAGACAGAGTCCTTATGGAGAAGACAAACAGACATCTCGAAAGTAATTCGAAAAAATAAAAACACAAAGGGGATCACTACCTTGAGAAGGGGAATTGCAATTATAAAGAAGGCATGCTGAGAAAAATTAGTGCCACTGTTCCATTATTTACTTTCACACATGCTTTGAAAACCTTTGGAAGAAAAAAAAAATCCATCAGGTCTCCATCATTCTTTTGGGACCAGAAGAAAAAAGAATAAGGGAGAAAATAAACTCAGATAATTTAGTTAATTACTAGCATTCCATAATGAATAAAACATTTCTTTGGAATATGAGAGCCGAAGGAAAGATGATTTTTTTTTTCCAAATCTGGGGCTGAAAGTGTTTAGGATTATGAAGACCTAACCTTTACAGGTCACCTGTGTCGACAATGTGAAACTGAGATTTTTAAATTACTTGAAGAGGATAAAAACTTCTCCATCTTGTTCAACTGCTGATTACTTCCACTATAGAGAGATCCTACACCGTAGAATGCGCTAGATGGTTCTATAGAATAGCATTGGTTTGTTAATAGGTTTTCTACAGAGTTGCAAAGCTAGAAGAACATAGTATTTGTGCGTTTAAAAGCCATGATTGTAACTGTCTTCACTGTTGGCTTGATGCCTGGTTGAACTAATTTCTTAGCAAGAGATTCTGGAGAACATGTGTTTTTTGGGGGGATAGAGCCTCTTATCTCTGGGGTAGATGATTTTTCAGTGCTTTTTTTTTTAATCCCAAGATACGGCGTCTACAGTGTCTTTATGGGCACAATTGAGGGCTTAAGCAATTAAATGTTGGTCTTTTGATTTTTTTTATTTAATTCCCCTCTAAAATTTCTCCTCCAGATCCATAAATGAAACTTCAACGTAATATTCAAGTTGTGAAATCCGTTGACTGCTTGAAAACCTGCTTTATTAAATCAGAATGCCATCACGAAGCACACGTTTTAGTATTTTTTTTAAATCTAATTTGATTATCTTCGTCTAGCTACATGAAGAAGTTGCCATCCAACGAAGCAGTTTACAAATATGACCCATCTTAATTAATGTCCCCTCTTTCCACATTCTCCCTACCCATCCCTGCCCTCAATTTTCTTAATTTGGTAAGATCTGCATTGGATTTTTATGACTCCATTCTCCCTTCCCTTTCCTCCCTTCATTCATCTAAGTTTTAGTATTCTCATGCGTAAGTATCAAGAGGTAATTCTATTTCTGATGTGTATTGAGGCCTTTATGTCCTTAGCAAAGCAGATGATAGCGATGAAATCCATACTTTGGGTTTAAAATGATCCATCCTGTGCAACTCTTTTTGTTTTGTTGCACACATCTTGTAGGATTAACAGAAGCAACACAAGTGTAATCATGAAATATCCTTGGCATTGTCTCTCACTATTTATCTTTCTTTGTTGTTGTTGTTGTTGGTTGTGGGGCCTGAACTCTGGGCCTGGGCACTGTCTCTCAGCTCTTCAGCTCCAGGCTGGTGCTCTACCACTTGAGCCACAGCACCACTTCCGGCTTTTTCTGCTTATGTGGTGCTGAGGAATCGAACCCAGGACCTGATGTATGCAAGACTAGCACTCTACCACTGAGCCACCTGCCAGCCCCTATTTATCTTTTTTTTGTTTTGTTTTTAGATTTGTCTCTTGCTGAGGAAGAATTTCTGGTTTTCCTTTTCACGACAGGGATTGTTTTCTTTTTTAAAAATTTAATTTAATTAAAAAAATTTTTTTGAAGGAGCGACTTTAATCAGACATATCATTAGAATATAATGAGAAAAAAACCCAAAATTTCATCTTCAAAGTGTGTCCATTTATTCCTTGCCTGATTTTTCACATCAAGGGTTTTTTAAAAAAAAGTATTTCTAGTTTATTTATTTATTCTGCAGTGCATGAGGTCCAAATATACTGGATGTTCCTGTAAGCTCATTCTAGTAGGAGCAACACAATTTAATTAATTAGTCAATTGTGTTTATCAGGAGAGCAACACAATTTAAAGTTAACACGCAGGGGTGAGGCGGGTTGAGGGGCCTTGTACCCCTGAGTTGACGCATTAAATGGAGAGCCTTCTGCAAAACTTCTTATAATAATACTAGGGGCTGGGAAGGTGGCTCCCTCCCTCCCTCCCTCCCTCCCTCTCTCCCTTCCTTCCTTCTTTCCTTCCTTCCTTGCCTCCCTCCCTCCCTCCCTTCTTCCCTCTTTCCCTCCCTCATTCCTTCCCTCCTTCCTTCCCTTCCCTTCCTTCCTTCCTTCCTTCCTTCCTTCCTTCCTTCCTTCCTTTCTTCCTTCCTTCCTTCCTTCCTTCCTTCCTTCCTTCCCTTCCTCCTTCCTTTCCTGCCTATTGTTCTTTTTCACTTTTGAAAATGATCTTGTTTTTACTCTTTTAAAAGTGAATAATCGTACTTTCTTCATGAAGTTTTCCAGAACATTCAACGTGGTATACCAGAAAATAAAAACCTGAGGCATTTATGTCTGCTAGTTGTTACTGTTACTCTTAGAGTTAGTGTTTGGGAATTATTGTTTATTATTTACCTATTACCTAACCTCGTTATTGGAGGATGTCATCTGTGCTAATCCAGTGGATAGTTTAACCCACGAGGAAATGCCTGCTGGAATTAATGATGGTTCTGTGTTCTGCTCTTCTTTAAGTGACTAGATTCATTTATTCCTCTGATCTTTCAAGGAATTAATGATGGTTCTGTGTTCTCCTCTTCTTTAAGTGATTAGATTCATTTATTCCTCTGATCTTTCAAGGCTATAGAATCTATAAATGCCTAGAGATGTTATAGTTATCCTCTGTAAAATTTCCAAAGAAATCGAGGCAGCATCTTTGGAGAAGGTAGCAGAAAAGCAGTTTTGGGTTCTCAAAAATCAGAGAAGATGGAGAAACAACTCTCTGTTACAAAACCGCACCGGTGATCACAGCGCTGCCATAAATAAATAAATAAACGGGTGGGAAAGTATCTTATTTTTCCCCCCTCAGTTATTAATAGCTTCTAGGAACTCAGGGTGGAGCAGGGACTGGAGTTGGTGGAGGGCAGTGTGAGCAGTCATAAAGAATGAGTAAGAAATAGGCTGGGCCCCAGTCACCAAGTGGCCAGAGAAGGGTTGGAAGAGTAGCAGGATGAATGGAGTCAAGTTGGCTGTCTTGGGTGGAGAAGGGACCGGCAAATCAGGTGAGCGATGGCATTTCCCAGGGTGGGCTGCAGAGAGCAAAATGAGCCATCCATACATTGGCACACTGACCACCACACCCCATCCACCACAAGCAGCGCAGAGGCTCTTAGAGATGCAATGTATCTTCTGTGTTTGGAGGGACTTTTCCCTGTGTTTTCTTAATCAGCAAGGAGACTATGTATAAAAATACACGGGCAGCTTAGCCCCTTAGCGAGTATTGGAAGAGTCTGGATTTGGATGGTGCTTCTGCCCGTGTTTAAAACACCTAGGGAAATATCTGAACCATCTGCCCGTGGCTGTCCTGGGTGTGGTACACTCCTGTACACCTGCTCCTGGTGCTTGGTGTGAGGTTGTTTTAAAGGTTCTGTGGCTGGAAGGACTTAGTGGGAGGGGGGGCAAAGCTTTGGGGGGGCGCAGATAGACTGAGTCACGACGCCCTCAGTGTTGGGAGCTGTGGTTTTGTGTTGGTTTGGTTCTTATCCATAGACCATTGGGAATGTAATTTGTCCCAATACAGCCACAGCTGGCCAGATGCAGAGCTTCAATAGTGATGAAAAACATAGATGTTACAGATCTTTCCCCAGTGTCTTTCAACAATTGAAAAATATAGGTGTATATGTAAGTATGGGTATATAAGTATATATATGTATAACCTGGGATATATAATAGGAATATATATATATATAATATATATAATAGGAATATATCAAAAGAAATAGGAAACGGATATATATAAAAGGAACAGGAATATATATATAATAGGAATATATATAATGTAATAGGAATATATCAAATATATATAATATATATTTATAATATATAATAGGAGTATATCAAAAGAAACATGGATATATAATATATTATATAATAGGAGTATATAAAATATATAATAGGAATATATCAAAAGATACATGGATATATATAAAACATATATATGTTATATATATGTGTATATGTATATATATACACTATATATACACTATATATAATATATATATATTATATATATAGTGGAACCTAGTTCCATGTTTCCTTTGATAAAGACATAAAACAAACCCAGGATGTAAGAGGGTTGTATTTTGAAGATCACGCTCGATCTCTTTGTGTTGTAAGAGCTAGATAGCTCAGTGTATTGGCACTTAGGAATCAGCTTTACCATGGCTGACAAAGCAGTAGTTCAAGATTCTCCCAATGTATGACTATTATTATTATCATTATTTTAATGTTTGAGACCATTATTGAGCTGATGGCTATAATGTAGAGGGAAATGGAGAGAAGTTTGAAGGTGTGCAGGGAGGGTTTGGTGGCAAAGTCCCATTTGATGTGGGTGTATCCTTAAATTATCAGAAGGTTAAAAGACAGCAAACTTGACTCCTTCTCAGCCCTGACAGTAAGATTCCTGACCAAGAGATTCATCGGGGAATATGCTTCTAATTTCGGTAAGTACCACTTTAGAGTTTTTGTTGTTATTGTTGCTGTTTTCAAGTTTAAGACTCCAGCACTTAAATGAAACTCTTATGAAGATCAGAGAAGCGTTTTGGTATGATCTGCTATATTCATACTTCATGGAGAAAGTTTATTTCTTTAGATCTTAGCTAGAGCTCTCCAAATAGGTATTTGAATTGAGTGCTTTTTTTTTAAAAAAAATAAAAGTTTATTACTCCTTTGATGGTGAAATGTCAGATCAATTGATTTCCAAGTCTAAACCACTCACGTCAGAATTCTTATCTGGTGTATGGAATAGATTTGAGAAATTAAGTCAGCGCCAGTTGAAACATACAAAAGACAAACTAGTGTTGAAAACAGAAATACTTACAAAAATAAAGCTTGTTATTTGAAAATCCATGCGTAAGAGTGGAAAAATTATCCCTCAAGATGCTATTATTAGGTAGGTTATTTATATACATTTCAGAGAAAAGTTAAAAACAGTATATCATATGTAGTATAATATATGTAATATAAAGTATGGCCTATAGCCATAGTATAATTGTAGCATCAAATTTTTGTTACTTTAAAAAAATTAGAATTAGCATGCACAGCTACCATTTGCGTATTTGTTCAGCCATTAATCAGAATTGTGTATCTGATCAGAACATGGGATATAGCATATATTTTTAAATATCAAGGGTGATTTTTTATGTTGTTTTTGTTGTTCATTCTATATTCTTTATGTGAAGTTCAGAAGAGTTCATGCTCCTGAGTATGTTTTTCTACTTAAAAAAAAAAAACCACCAATGAAACAAACAAAGGAGAAATAAATCTTTAACACTTCACCTTGAGGTGGTATGAATAATGCTGTTTCCGAAAATGTCTTCCAAGTATTCCTTTGGCCTGTTTCCTTTACAGAAGCTAAACAAAGCATTCTTGGGACTATAACATGGCGAATATTTTAGGGCGAGTACTTGAAAGAGAACGGAGAAGTCTATAAAAACAGACATTGCTAGTGTTTTCATTTCTAGGGGCAAATAGAGAGAAAGAAAGAAAGAAAAAAACAACCAAACAACAACAACAACAACAACAAAACCCTTCACCATGAAGGTCAAGTAGCTGAACAAGTAAGGAACGAGGCCCGAAGAAGTGTTTCCAAACCAAAAAGAAAATACAAATGAAATGAAGCACAAATAATACACCATGCAGACTACAATAGCCGCTTCAGGGAAAACCTTCACCCCCAGCGTGTAGAGTAGCTCTTAGAGGCAAACAAATGGAATGTTTACGCCTCTCTAGCTTAGGTCTGCACAGGAGAGATGGTCAAATGTCTTCACAGGTCAACAAAGCTACGAAAACAAACCAGAAACAACCACTCCATCTTGTAAATGAAAGTTGCATTGGAAACTAATAATATATATATTATGCATTATATATATAATATACACACACATAGATATTTATATTTTTGGTCCAGAGTTAGCAGCAAATCCACCCAGTTTGGAAGAACCTCTGTGAAAACATAATTTAAGGTTCATGACATGGTCATGAAGGTCTTTAAACAAAACCTGGAAGGATTTTGGTTTTGGGTGTGTGCCAGTCCGGGGTCTTGAACTCAGGGCCCTGGGCTCTGTCCCTGAGCAGACAAATCTAAGAGACTCTTCAATGAACCAGCACAAAGCCCCAAAGTGGAGCTTAAGTGGTAGAGCTTCAGTCTTGAACATCAAAGTTCAGGGACCAGCGCCCAGGCCCTGAGTTCAAGTCCCAGTACAGGTAAAGATGCTGTTTGTTAGAGCTGACATTTTTAATTTCTAAGAGACTTTTCTGAGTAAATACAATGCACACACGGTTACCTCCAGTAGAGATAAGCTATTGGACTATTTGAAATTGTGACTGTGTGTGTATCAGACTTAAATTCCACTTCTCATTCTGTTTGTCTTTTTTACATGTGGACAATGTATCTATGTATCTATATATCTATCGTTTTTATTTTTATTTTTATTTCATCACAGAATCTATCTACAAAAAGCATCTGTGTTTGGAAGGGAAGCCATTAAGTTTGGAAATATATGACCCTTGCACTCAAGTAAGTGAAACCCAACACGTTTTCATTATACTTTTCTAATCATCCTTTGGAGAAGAGTACGTAAATGGTATGTGAATCACTGTCTGTGTTAAAAGTAACAGTTCACATCTTCTCATTTCTAATAGTGAAAATATTGGAAGGTTTTAGTATTTCCAATTATACTTCTTGGCTCCTTTAGTTTATATCCAAATTGTTCTGTCTGTCTGTCTATCTAATTTTACCATTATTATTTTGTCAGTCCTGGGGCTTGAACTCAGGGCCTGGGTGCTGTTTCTAAGCTTTTTCACTCAAGGCTGGTGCTCTACCACTTGAACCACAGCTCCACATCTGGCTTTTTGGTGGTTCATTGGAGATCAGAGTCTCATGGACTTTCCTGCCCTGGGCTGGCCTTGAACCATGATCCTCAGATCTCAGCCTCCTGAGTAGCTGGGATGAAAGGTGTAAGCCAGTGGTGTCCTACTCAAAAATAAGTTTAAAATAGCAATATTGGGCTGCATTCATGATAGATTTCGATCAGGACACTCTTAGAAATTATTAGTGTATTATACATCAAGCTGTATTTATAAGTAGCCAGTTGTTAAGATAGCATAGGTCAGATAGCTTTTGAGCTCAAACATCTTTTTACATTCTCCATATTAAATAGTTGAATTCGGTGTATTTAGCTGGGCTTGAGGGCTCACACTTGTCATCCTAGTTGCTTGGGAGGCTGAGATGTGAGGATTGTGGTTTGAAGCCAACTTGGGCAGGAAAGTCTGTGAGACTCTAGTCTGCAATTAAGCACTCCAAAGCTGGCTGTGGCTCAGATGATTGAGCGCCCAGGCTCTGAGTTCAAGCTCCAGGAACAGCAGCAAAGAAAGAAAAAAGGAAAAGGAAAAAAGAAAGCAAAACAACGTATTGGACCTTGAAGGGCCCTAAGACAGAAGTGGAGAAATGCAGGCAATTCAGGCTTAGAAAGATCTCTCCCATCCCTCGCCTTTCAATTCACCTGATTTATTTTGCAGCCTCTCAAAGCAAAATTCTCCCTCACCAGTGAGCTGCACTGGGCAGATGGTTTTGTCGTCGTCTATGACATTAGTGACAGATCTTCATTTGCTTTGGCAAAAACCCTGCTGTATAGGATCCGGGAGCCAACGGCTACCCACGGCAAAAGGTAACACCATACACCACTCCTCTCTCCCCAACTCTAGCCATTCACTACCACTTAACGCCCTGAACCAGCTACCTTCCCATTCCACAAGAGGAATCCCAGCTTTCTTACCCTCTTCATATCCTGGCCGATACTAAACAGATCCTTGCCTAGCCCGGAGTGAGCGAATGGCTGTTTTACAATAACGTTGTCTCTGTGGGGTAGGGGAGGGGAACAGGGTATTTCACTTACAAAAAAATGGCTCACCCTGTTGTCTACCAGTTACCTGCCCTTTTCATTCTCACAAAAAAGTGTTTTAAGGACCCCCACCCCCAAGAAAATCCAGATGGGCGTACAGTGGGTGTATCCTGAAAGATGCAATTCCTGGTTGTTCAATCTCTCTCTTTCTCACACACACACACACAACCAAAACCAGACTGAATATTCAAACTATTTGGCATTCTGAGGGGAAGACCACACCCCCTCCCTCTCCCCTCCCTCTTCCTCCACCTGCCTAATCAGAAAGTGCTCAGTGTGTCTTTGCCCAGGAGGAAGACCATGTCTTTATATTTTTTATTTATTTTTTTGGGGGGGGGTCCGGTTGTGGGGTCTGAACTCTGGGCCTGGGCGCTGTCCCTCAGCTCTTCAGCTCAAGGTTAGCGCTCTACCACTTGAGCCACAGCGCCACTTCCAGCTTTCTTTCTTTTTGCTTATGTGGTGCTGGGGAATCGAACCCAGGGCCTCATGCATGCAAGGCAAGCCCTCTACCACTGAGCTACCTGCCCAGCCCCGACCATATCTTTATTAATGGCTCTAACTAAAACAGCTTAAGCATCTGGGGTTTCTATTTTCATTTTTTTAAACCCCCTTAGGTCTTTTTTGATGGTCATATATATGTAGTCATATAGATGTATGTATATATTTGCATAGAAATACCTACTTGCTATATATCCATAGATATCCATATATATGTATATAGTGTATATATATTTGCATAGAAAAAAACATTGGCATAGAAAAATATATATTGGCTAAATATACATATATAGGCATAGAAAAATGTCAGCATAGGAAAAATAAGTATTTGCTATATGCACATGTATATTCATAGAAAAAAGTATATAGCATAGAAAGAATACATATTTTCTATTTCTTCAAATCTAGAAGGAAAAAATCTAGGCAGAGGAAAAAATATATATCATGCAGAACATTGAAAGTATTTGGAAACACAGAGACCTACTTGGACATTTGTAATGCAATTTAAAATGTGTCTCAGCTAATTTCTAGAGCGTTTACAGTCATCAACCTGTAGAAAACTAGAAAAGCAAAGTGTAGTATTTTTCAATGATTACATCTGGAGTTGTATTCAAAGTAGTTATTTATTTTTTCTTTTGTCAGTTGTGGGTCTTGAACTCAGGGCCTGGACGCTGTCCCTGAGCTCTTTCACTCAAGGCTGGTGCTCTACAACTTGAGCCACAGCTCCACTTCCCGTTTTCTGGTGGTTCATGGGAGATCAGAGTCTCATGGACTTTCTCACCCGGGCTGGCTTTGAACCATCATCCTCAGATCTCAGCCTCCTGAGTAGCTGGGATGACAGGTGTGAGCCACTGGTGCCCAACTCTATCTTTTATTTGTCATTCAGCATCTTTTCAAGAACTTAACTAGAAACAATTGGAGCACCCCTAAGAGTCAACCTGTAACTAGGCCAAATGTTTCATTTAAACAACTTCATTTAATCTCTGAGAGTTATCAGGGAAATGGACTATTTTCTGTGTGCATGCATATGTCTATGTGTGTGTTTTAAATATTTAAAGATGTTTAAAGTTGTCAACTAATGTTGACAAACATCCATGATTCAGGATTGCAGCTTGTTTTCCATTACTTCAAATCCGAAGCTTGAAAAAAAAAGAAAGTCTGTATTTCCTTATTATTTACTCCATTTTAGCTAATGTGGTTTTTAAGCCAATAGGAATATATGTCATTCCACGTATAAGATGGCCACATTCCATCAAATTTCATCTGTCTGTCTGTCTGTCTGTCTGTCTGTCTGTCTGTCTGTCCATCCATCTATCTATCCATCCTTCCATCTATCTATCCAACTATCCCTCTCTGCATCTATCTATCCAACTATCCCTCTCTGCATCTATCTATCCATCCATCTATCCAACTATCTATCTATCTTTCTATCTATCCATCCATCAATCCTTCCATCTATCTATCCAACTATCCATCCGTGTATGTATGTATGTATGTATATATGTATGTATGTATCTATTTATCTATCTAAGCTATTTACATACCTACTACCTACCTACCTTCCATCCATCTATCTATCTATCTATCTATCTATCTATCTATCTATCTATCTATCTATCTATCCATCTATCTACCCAACTATCCATCTATGTATGTATGTATGTATGTATCTAATCTATCTACCTACCTACCTTCCATCCATCTATC
>NW_012267297.1:2375751-2393425 GCF_000151885.1 Dipodomys ordii | reverse complement strand
ATCTATCTATCTATCTATCTATCTATCTTTTTTCTCCTCTGTGTCACGTTCCTTTGGATCTAAACCGACTGCTTCAGACCTTGAGTCGGATGTGACCTGTGCTCCTCCGTGTCCGTGTTTCAGAGCCGTGGAAGCAGCGGTGTTCCTCGTGGGTAACAAGCAGGACTTGTGCCACATCCGCAAGGTGGGCTGGGATGAGGGCCAGAGGCTGGCCTGCGAGTACCGATGCCAGTTCTGCGAGCTATCTGCAGCAGAGCAGAGCCTGGAGGTTGAGATGATGTTTCTCAGAGCCATCAAGGACGTGTTGGGCAATGTCAAGCTCAAGGAGAAGAGAAGGCCCAGTGGATCGCGGTCCATGGCCAAACTGATCAATAATGTGTTTGGAAAGAGAAGGAAATCTGTTTAGTAGACTCGGTGCAGTCCCAGCTGATTTGTTGTATGAGCAAGTCGCAAAACACTCACCAGTTAGCTAAGCCCACTCTGTGCCTGCACTTTTCTTTGTTTTGTTTTGTGTAGGACCTGGGGCTTGAACTCAGGGCCTGGGCGCTGTCCCTGAGCTCTTTCACTCAAGGCTGGTGCTCTACCACTTGAGCCACAGCTCCACTTCTGGTTTTCTGGTGGTTCATTGCAGATTCCTGCCCAGGCTGTCTTTGAATCGTGATCCTCAAATCTCAGTCTCTTGAGTAACTGGGATAACAGGCATGAGCTATGGGTGCCTGGCCACTTTGGTTTTATTTTTTTTTGTTTGTTTTTAAAGGAATTCTCCTGGAACTTTGAGGTAATTGACAATGAACCTCAGATACATTTTCAAATAGATGGTTTGCCTTTGTGATTGATTATATCTGGTTCACTCTGTCTCACACATGAAGCCTCTCATTATTTACATACTTGTATTCACTCTAAGCTACGGGTGGATCAGTACCCAGTGAGTCTTGCAAGAGAAAACTCAGCTGATGGAACTTTATTAAAGTATTGTTTCTTAGCCTAGATTTTACCTTTATTTTATATCATTGTGTGTGTGTGTGTGTGTGTGTGTGTGTGTGTGTGTGTGTATTGCTGCTTGAATTCAGGGCCTGGGCACTGTCCCTGAGCTTTTTTTGCTCAAGGCTTAGTGCTCTACCATTTGAACCACATGCCCACTTCTAACTTTGTGGTGATTCATTGGAGATAAGAGTTTCATGGATTTTCCTGCCCTGGGCTGGCTTCGAACCATGATCCTTAGCTCTCAGCCTCCCGAGTAGCTGGGATGACAGGCGTGAGCCACCAGTATCAAGCTACTCACTCTCTTGTAACAAATGGAATGAGGTAGAAGTGGATGTGAGAGACTTTGGAAGCTGGGTCCTAAAGAAAATTAGAATTCCAAACCTTTCTTTCTCTTCCTTGGAAATCCACTTTGGCTCTATGTGTTGTCCTCTAAGCCTATAGTCTTGAAATGCTTTGAATATCTGGGTAAAGATACGTTATGTCCACAGAATTCTGCTTCACAACACAATAGCTGGTGTAGTATTAAACCATTGCATGCCAACAGAATAACCTAAAAAGGATAATTCATGAAAGGTAATTCATTAAAACCCTCTGCTGGGTGTTGATGGCTCACGCCTGTCATCCCAGCTGCTCTGGAGGCTGAGATCTGAGGATCTCGGTTCAAAGCCAGAGTGGACAGGAAAGTCCGTGAGACTCTCATCTCCACTCAACTACTCAGCAAAAGTGGAGCTGTGGCTCAAGTGGTAGAGCATCAGCCTTGAGCAAAACAGCCCAGGGACAGCGGCCAGGCCCTAAATTCAAGTCCCATGACTGCCCAAAATTAACAGGCTCCAGGCCTCAAGTTCAAGCCCCACGACTGACATAAAATTAAGAAACAACAATAACAACTACCACCACCACCACAAAACCCCTCTACAACTCAGGCAACATGAAATATATGGCTTCCTTACTGCGTGGGAATTCAAATAAAGAAATGAAAGGTTGGAGACGGAATCCTACGACCAGATTCAACCATCTAGAACATTCTGGGGGTTCCCATATTAGTTTCCCTCCTATCTTTAAGCCGTGAAACTTTTAAAAGAAGGAGTTGCATTGATCCAAGATGGAAAACATAAAATAAAACAAAACTGTGATGTGGCTCAACCTACAGGGAAACAAATTCTTCGCCATGATCCTCTGGTAGGCTGGGTACAAGGGGAGAGAATGTGTTCACGCATCTCAGAGCAAGGGAATTGGTGTCACTAGGCTGATTGCCTGAGTTTTCAGAATAAGACACCTGCTGCCCATTCACATTGGACGGATCTCCGGGAAGCATCTCCAATGTATGAGGGCCTCTATTTGAGGAAGGGGGGGAGGGTGCTGGAGATGTCTTTAAGGTGGTTTTGATTTACTGCAAAGCATGCATGATGAATTAAAGAGGTTGAATGATACCTGTATGTTTTATAGGTTTATAAATTGGCGGCCGTAAAATATTTTACCTCTTAGACCGATCGGCATTGGCTTCGCTTCTTACGGCGAAGATCCATCTGAAGTTGACTGGAATTGTATTAATCTGAGCCTAGTTTAATGACGCCTTAACATTTTTATGGGGGAATTTAATGTTTCCAATATCCACGGCTCCTTATTCGGAAGCGTGACTTATACGTGTCTCATCTTCCTTAAATTATAAAATCCTCCAGCTAATAAAGGAAAATGATCGTAGTTTGCCAAAAAAAAAAGAAGGGAGAAAAAAAGAGGCAAAGTCATTTAACAAGCCATATAACTGTCTATTGTCGGCCTTTGCATAATAATTATAATTTAGCTATTAGGAATTCTAAAAGCACTTATCAGTCATACTCCAGCATTCTGGGGGTACTGGGGGGGGGAGATGGGAAATTGGGCAAAGCTCAAATTATTTCAAGTATTTGAAATTCCCCAGAGGAAAATAAAATGAGAAAAGGCACACTATAAAGTTGAAATATATGCCAGAGTTGCCAAGATATTATTTCATAGGGGAAAAAATGAGAAGCATCATTTTGAAATGTAATACACCAACAAAAGAGATGATTGTTGTTTTTTATTTCTTCCCTTTTGGATACAGATGTAACACGAGTTTGTTTTTAATAACGAGGGTATGAGTTATTCGTGGGGAGAAATCCATGCAGATTGTAAAATGTTGATGCTCATGTAGCGTTGGAGCATTATGAGAGTCGTTCTGGAAATTCCAGACACGAGAGAATTAAAAGAAGTTGGAAGGGAAAAAAAAAAGTCTGAGGACCCAGGAGCTGGATTTTGGTTGTGAAATTGTCACGCGAATGGACTTTACAGACTTGAGACCACTTTGTGGCATTCGAAGAGAAGATGTCGCCACTAGACCAGTGAAGTAAGTCTCTTTTAAAAATATAAAATTAGATTAAAATTTTTGATTTTTTGTTTTTTTATATATATATATATATATATATATTTGCTTTTGCCAGTCCTGGGGCTTGAACTCAGGGCCTGGGCACTGTCCCTGAGCTTCTTCGTGCTCAAGGCTAGTGCTCTACCACTCTGAGCCACAGCACCACTTCTACCTTTTTCTGAGTAGTTACTTGGAGATAAGAGTTTCATTGGCTTTCCTAGCCTGGCTGGCTTTGATCGAAGATCCTCAGATCTCAGCCTCCTGAGTAGCTGGGACTACAGGCGTGAGCCATGGCACCTGGCTCAGACTTTCTATTTTTCCATACTCCTTGCACCATTCCCTTTACCTGAAGTCATGAACTTACGGATTTGAAAGTCCTGAGACAAATACTCTCCCTTCTGCACTTGGCACAATTGTTGATACTTAGTAGGACCACCATAAATATTGGCTGTAAACATTCATAAAAATGGTGTCTTCTAAGACTGTAGGTTTTGCTCACATGTGTGTGTGTTTGTGAGTCATGAGGTGTGGGGACATAGCGTTGAACAGGAAGAGATTCTAAACACATCAAAAATGTCTTTTGCAAAACCAGTCAGGACAAAGATGGTGGAGCAGGATATATATTAGAGTTTGCATGTGCCTTTGTAGTTGTTAAAAAGTATATATAACTAGGCGCTTACGGTCAAGGCCTGTCATCCCAGCTACTCAGGAGGCTGAGATCTAAGGATCCGTGGTTCAAAGCCAGCCTGGGCAGGAAAGTCCATGAGACTCTGATCTCCCATGAACCACCCAAAACCCAGAAGTGGTGCTGTGGTTCAAGTGGTAGAGCGCCAGCATTGAGTGAAAGAGCTCAGGGACCAAACACAGGCCCTGAGTTCAAGACCCACAACCAACTATATATCTATATTTGTGCATACAGAGAGAAATTCACATGCAGTGGTTCAGAGACCCTAATCAGAATTACCAAAGAACTTGTTCGCCGTACTTGTCCTATTCCAAAATACGATGTGTGTACTGTGACATAATGTTTGTGTGCAAGTTCATCAATCTTCCCCTAATTTTCCGAGCCTGTGAGGTGTGACTTGCTTGTGGAATCAGACAGAAGCGTGAGTGTAGGTGTTCATCAGAGGCAGCCTGCGTGCAAATCCGAGTTCGGCGCATAGGATCCCGGTAATGCTCCTCACTAATTGTCCTTACGTAGAAACAGAAGAGAAATTGCTTGTGTGTCATTTGAGGCATCCGAAAGTTGCTGGTCTTTACACATTTCTGAGAACATGCCATGAATGGGGATTTTACATTGCTCCCTTTTTGCTTTTTAGTTTTCAGGTTGAGTGTTTTAAAAAAAATTGTGATGATAAATAAAGGTGACGGACAGAGAGGTGACAGTGACATCACTCAGGTCATGAGCACATTTCTCTGTGGGCCCTGTCCCCCCTTCCCTCACTGTCTCCCCCAGGTTTTTCCTCCCGTCCCCACCCACGAGTGGTAGAGTTCATTCTCCACCTGGTGTTCAGTGAGGTCCACGGCTGCCTTGGTTTCCCCTCTGTCCCCCCATTTCTATGCCCCCCTCACCCTCCCAGAGACAGAGAAACCAACAGGCAAGAGAAAAGGTACGGAAAACTAAAACAGTGACAAAAGGAGGGAAAAAAAACAAACCAAGAAAGAAAATAGAGTAATATCGCTCGTTTCCATTTCCTGGAGTTTATGTTGATAAATCGGATCTTATATGATCAGAGGCACATAAGCATGGAGACTTTGCGATCCTCTCCTAAGAAGATCCTCCTTGGGTCTCACTGTGTGTGAATGTCTAGAGACACATATAATGTGTCATGTCCCAGTATTTTTTTTGACCATCCTTTTTATTCACTTGTATTATTTTGTAGGCACTTTCTAATTATAACAAATAACAAATAACTCTCTAGTTATAACCAATGAGGGAAACCATGCTTTGGGTCTGGCTTTACTTTGCTTACTATAATTTTTTTTCCAACTCTTTTCAGGATCTTTGAAAGCACAATTTTATAAAAACAAAAACATTTTTCTTTTCTTTTGTCGATTGTGGGGCTTGAACTCTGGGCTTGAGCGCTGTCCCTGAGCTCTTCAGTTCAGGGCTGGCGCTCTACCACTTGAGCCACAGCGCCACTTCCGGTTTTCTGGTGGTTCATTGGAGATCAGAATCTTACCAACTTTCCTGCCCAGGCTGGCTTTGAACCACCATTCTCAGATCTCAGTCTCCTGTGTAGCTGGGGTGACAGATGGGAGCCACTGGCACTACGGTTAAAAAACATTTTTTGTATGAGCATTCGATTGACTATATTTCAGTGATATACATATATTATATATATTTAAAATATACATTTATATATACATATATTTGTATTATATATTTAATATATATTTACATTGTGTATTTAAAAATATGTATTTATATATTATTATAGTATATATTTTATGTAAATATATTTTAAATATATTTTTATTACTTTTCTATATTTAAAATATGTATTTTGAACACATATTTATATATATTTCCCTTGCTATACATACCTACTAGGCCTATACATACATAATAGGCCTCATGAACTGTATCTAGAATACACGCACACTGGTACCAATTCCAACCTCTAAATGCCTTTCATGTCAGTCTGACAGATACCATCAGACAACTGAAAGGCCCGGTCTATTTATAAAGATAACATCCAAGCCCGCCCGATGTAGCCGACTTATGAATCAATTATCTGAACTCTACTCGGTGATGTATCTATTCTGGATTTTAGAGTCATATATTTGAAGCTAAACTACAAACAGATAAACTATTCAACAGCCTATCATGATTTTTATCTTTGGTGTTTGTATCTCTCGCGTGTGGGAGGCGAAGCAAAATCGTACTGATTTGTACTGAGAAGACTTTCGGAAAAAAAAGATCGCCTGTGTAACACATTTTCTCTCTCTTCTCTCTCTCTCCTCTTTCCCCCTTCTCTCTCTCTCTCTCTTTCTCTCTCTCTCACATACCCTTTTTTAGTTATTAAATTTTTTCTCTCTCCTCCCTCCTCTTCCTCTCTTTCTCTGTGTCACACACACACACACACACACACACACACTTGTCTATCAAATGGCTTATTTTCTAAAGGAAATGGCGCACTGAAATAAAACAATGTTAAGCAGTGTCAAGAGCCCCCCCAAAAGCTGTTCTAGGTGTCCAAGAGGTTAAATAAAACTAGCATGTAAAAATGATCAATCTTAAAACCTAATGTCTAAGCCAGGCACTGGTGGCTCACGCCTGTCATCCCAGCTACTCAGGAGGCTGAGATCTGAAGATTGAGGTTGGAAAGGAGCCCGAGCAGAAAAAAGTACCTGTAAGCCTCTTGTCTCCAAGAAACTACTCAGAAAAAAGCTGGAAGTGGCAATGCTGTGGCTCAAGAGGTAGAGCATCAACTTTGAGCAAAAGAAGCTCAGGGACAGCACCCAGGCTCTGAGTTCAAGTCCCACAACTGACCAAGAACAATAAAAACCCACATTAGAAAGAGAAGAGCATGATGTGGATTTGACCTTGAGTGACCTCTCCCGAGCTGACCCCACACCGTGCATTTCGTTAGGCCCCTGATTTCTAGAGAACTAGACACGGTCATGTGCATCCCTTTCCATGGAAGCTGCCTCTCAGAAAGTTCTAGCTCCTTCGAGAAGGACTAGATGGGAACTTCCCAGGAGTCCAGATTAGAGTCAAGGTCAGGAGCAACTTGGACCTGCAGCCATTTGTAGAAGAGCCGAGTGAGGCTTTATTCATGTGGGTTCCCCATTTCCAGGCCCAGCTGCACCCCAGTCAGAAAGGGAGATTCCCTGAGAGCACATTTTGTGCCATAGATGATCTATAACAAAGTATTGGTTCACAATTGTATGGTGTGTGTGTCTGTGTGTCTGTGTGAGTTAGTCCTGGGTCTTGAACTCAGGGCCTGGGCACTGCTGTCCCTGACCTTTTTTGGCTCAAGGCTGGTGCTCTACTACTTGAACCACAGCTCCACTTCTGGTTTTTGGTGGTTCATTGGAGAAAAGAGTGTTATGGACTTTCCTGCCGAGGCTGGCTTCGAACCAAGATCCTCAGATCTCAGCCTCCTGAGTAGCTGGGATGACAGGCGTGAGTCACCAACGACCAGATACAATGACGTATTTTAAGCACTGAATATTACAGAATAGCAAAAGAAATATGATGAATGGCAAGGAATGTAGCAAGATTTTAAAGCCTTTGTGAATTACTGGAAATCTCTTAAATATACGGAGCTCAGATGTGATATTTCCAACATGTAATGTAGTCACCTGAATCAAAAGAGAAGAAATGGCAGCAATTCCAGTTAAAAGTGAGAAAAGGCACTGAAGGAAAAAAATACAAATACCCAAAATTAGATTCAACAAAAAACAACCAACCTCTCATTCTGGTAACTAAAGAAGGCCGAATCAAAAGCTTCAAAAATTATGATCTGGCTTATCCTACTGGAAAATAGTACAATGTGTTGACCCTGTAATAGCATAGCATGGGGTTCAATTTTACAAGAAATTAATTTGTCAGTATGTCTGAAGAGCCTGTTACAAAATATATCATTAACTGTATTTATGTACCTAATACGTAACAGACTTAGCAAGGTTTATAAAAAATTAAGACCACCGGGCTCATTTTGTAGATGTGTGTCTTCAATAGGAATAAAATTTCACTCATGGCTTTATGTATTCAAGAAACTCCTCGCTAAAATCATATTTGATGTGCAATTTTAAAGCTAAAATTACAAGTCGATGCTGTTTGTCTTTTTAACCATCAATAGATAGATCAATATATTTTTTGATACAATCATTGTGAATTTTGTCATTTGGTTTTATGGGCATAGCATTTATTTAATTATGTGTTCTTCAGTTACGTGTGTGTGTGTGTGTGTGTGTGTGTGTGTGTGTTGGTACTCGGGCTTAGAATCAGGGCCTTGCATTTGTGCTTGGTTTTTTATTTTTATTTTTGCTCAAGGTTTGCACTCTACCAGTTGAGCTACACCTCCACATCTGGTTTTTGCGCTGGTTCATTGGAGATGAGTCTCTTGAACTTTTCTGCATTGGCAGGCTTTGCACAGCGATCCGATCAGTCTTCATATCTCAGCCTCCTGAGTGAGCTGGGATTATAGGCATGAACCACCAGACAGGGTATAGAATTTGTTATAAATAATTCTGTTTTCTATCATATATGTATGCACATAAATAAATGCATCCACAAATATTATATATATATATATATATATGAGTGTGATTTTTCTTTTTCATAACAGCCGTATTTAAGTAAAATCAAGTTCTGGGACAAGAATTTTTATGTCAAGCGACATGCATTGCTTCTAATATCAAAGTCACTCTGCAAGATTCCTTTCCAGGCTGGTCTTCAAATGCCTATAGTCTGCAGGGATTTATACGAATTACCTTTCCCTTTCTTGCTTGTTCTCTTGGATTGACTGCACCTCCTGCATTTCCTTCACAGGGAATTCTGTTCCAGGTGAGGTAAACTTTATGCATTTCTGGTGTGGAGCCAAAGGAAATAAAGGTGGCCAATCCCAGGTGTTTATCACAAGAGGAGGTAAACTGAGGCCTGCCGAGCCAAGCCCGGGAAGTAGATTGTGAATGATGCGCGTGTCCATGAGCGTGTAAGGATGCAGAAATACCCCCTCATGTTCGTAAGACACAGGCACAAGACACTGGCTTATTAAGTATGCATGCTATCATGCATATTCATGAGGCGCTCAACTCACATGCTCTTTATTCAGCCAATCGTTGAATTCATCAATCAATATCAAAGTCACTCTGCAAGAATCCTTTCCAGGCGGGTCTTCTAAGATCTATGGTCTGCAGGATTATATGAGAACACATTTCCCTTTCTCATGGTTGCCAGATGCCGGTGGCTCCCGCCTGTCATCCCAGCTACTCAGGAGGCTGAGACCTGAGGATCGCGGTTCAAAGCCAGCCCGGGCAGGAAAGTCCATGAGACTCTGATCTCCATGTAGCCACCAAAAAGCTGGAAGTGGAGCTGTAGCTCAAGTGATAGAGCACCAGCTTTGAGTGAAAGAGCTCAGGGACAGCGCCCAGGCCAAGATCAAGTCCCAAGATTAGAAATATATATGTGTGTATGTGTGTGTGTGTGTGTGTGTGTGTATGCAGTAACCACATCTATGATAATTTAACAGTTTGCAGTTAAATTTGATCATCGTATATTCCAATGGCAAGAAGCATAGATTTAAAAGCCTTTTGTAAATATATATATATATATATATATATATATATATATATTTAAACTTCTTTTCTTCAAGGCAAAACCATGAGCCATATGGCTCTCATACAGAACCCAAGATCTGCAGGATTAAAATTAATGTCAGATTGCCACCCGCCTTTTATAAAGCACCCTAGGTCATCTGTTGTAAAATAAAAATGTCAAAAAAGAACCCAAAACACCTCACCAACTTTGCCTCTTCTCTGATCCCATTAATATGTGACAGATGATTCAAGTTTTGAAATACTGGCTGTTTACAGATTTTTTTTAAGAGCTGAGGGAACAAGCTATTTTCTACAGTTTGGGGCTTAACGGGGATATAGCACATTTCAAATATTTCTAATTAAACTGACAGAGTGGGTGAAGATAACATCTTAGTGAGTATGTGTTTTTTTTTGTAATAAAACCTATTGATGTCTTGCTCTAAATGTTTCTTATCTGCAGAAGATAACAAAGATAAGCTAAGTTTAAAAGGAAGAAAATGGGGTGGAGTAGGAAATTGTCACCATCAAATTGCTAGTCCTGGAATTGCCAATATTAATTATTTTTCTTGAAATGCTTTCCAAGAAATCTTTACCTCATACATATATGCTTAATCAATCAATGGCATTATTTCAGTGTTTAAGGTGTGTTTGAAGACACGTACAACATATGCTATAATTGTCTCTCAGGAGTAGATTCTCCAAAGAGATTTAGAAGAATTCAACCTTTTTTTGTTGTTGTTTTGGTCGATTATGGGACTTGAACTCAGGGCCTGGGCGCTGTTCCTGAGGCTCTTTGTGCTCAAAGCTAGTGCTCTACCACTTGAGCCAGAGCTCCACTTCTGGTTTTTGAGTGGTTCATTGGAGGTAAAAGTCTCACCTGGTCTTTTCTGACCAGGCTGGGTTCAAACTGTGATCCTCAGATCTCAGCCTTCTGAATAGCTAGGATCACAGTGTGAGACACTGGCACCTGTCGAATTCAATCTTTAATCACAGCTACACAGCATTTGTACTCAGTGAGCATTACACAAATAATTGTGTGTGTGTGTGTGTGTGTGTGTGTGGAAGCAGAGAAACAAAAAAAAACATAGCTGGGCACTAGCGGCTCACATCTGCAATCCAAGCTACTCTAGAGGCTGAAATCTAAAGATCATGGTTCAAAGCCAGCCCAGACAGAAAAAGATCAGTGACCCTCTTTTTTCCAAATACCAGCAAAACTGTCAGAAGTCGAGCTGTGGCTCAAATGGTAGAGCACCAGCCTTTGAGTACCAAAACTCAGCACAGTGCCCAGGCCTTGAGTTCATGCCCCAGACTGGTACAACACACACACAACAAACGCATGAGGGACATTGATCAAGGTGCATTGTATCCATAAATTGAGTCATTGAATTAACACCAGTTTGCGCAACTACTTCAAACACAGGTTTTTAAAAGGTTCTAAAAAGGATAAGGAAAGTACCATATGGCAGGCAGGGAGAATGATGAACAATGAGAAAAACAGAGACATTTTATGGCCTTACACACACACACACACACACACACACACACAGGCCTAATTCTCAAAATTACACCAAGAGAAATAAACCTGGCAATAATGAGCAGGGCAGCGAGCAATGTTCAAATGACAGGCAAGGTCTCTGCCCGGGAGAAGCCCATGTTTTGCAGGAATCAAAGTCTTGATTTGCAGGCAGAGGACTTGATTGTGCAATCATCAGCCAACTTTTGCTAGGACGCTAGGAAAACAGTCACAAACACACACACACAAACACACACTCCCATCTGATTCCTCCCAGCCGCTCAGCAGCAAATTGAGCAAGAACACCACCATCACGCTACTTAACTCGTAATTGAGACAATCAGAACCAAGGAAAAAAAGAAAAAAAAATGGATACCCAGACTGCGCAAGTTGCAATAACACTGTTGATTTCTCTCTCTCCCCTCTCTCTCCTTCTTAGATGCTTTTTCAGGAGAAAGGAAACATGCCAAGCAATGCTTTGCGTTCTTACGACTACCGAGTTTGCATTTGTGTCCCCCGCAGTGCTTAATTTGGACACAATATTGTTTGATCTCTTGATCTTTAGAGTGTGAGTTCTGGTGTAAGCAAAAAACTGCTCTGCGCTGATTGCTGCAGACGGTGCGTAATGCATGGAATTGGCCACCAGGGGCCGCAAGAGTCCGGCCTTGTAACAGCTGGAGAATCAACAGGGATCAGCTTCTACTTTGGAGGGATTTGAGCTGAGCATGTTTTGCAGGTGCACTATGTGATTTATTATTATTATTATTTGCAATCACTGAGAAAACAGGGGTCTTTTGCCCTTTTTAGAATGGATACCCGTCTTTCCAGTGCTCAGAAATGTTTCAGAAGATAGGAAGTTCTGTAGTTTTACAGTTTGGGAATTCATGACCCCTTTTCTCTCTATATTTTAATTTTTTTTTTCACTTTCCTGACGGGGTGGTTGGTGATTTTCCTGATGTGATCGAGAAAGATGATGGCAGAACTGAAGAGTTTTTGTGGTCTTTTTTCTTTTGACACAAACACACACATACATTCACACACACACTTCTACAAACAGAAGACCAAAGTGGTACTGAGGAGACTTCTGACAGAGAGGGAAGGGACGAGGCTGGAGGTGTGGCTCAAGGGGTAGAGCCCCTGCCTAGAAAGCCACAAGGCCCTGAGTTCAAAACCCATCTCAGGGCCTAGGTTAATGAGCAAATACACATGAGGATAAATACAAGAAATACGCTCGTCAGTATAAGTCAAGAAAGGATAGTCGAGGTTGGAGATTAAGGACAAAATTTTTCCAATTATATTCAATTAATTAGGCTATTACACATACCAATTAATATACAATATCTATATAATAATCCATAATATATAATAATATACAAGGTATGCATATAAATGATATACAAATTTTATGTATATATAAATAATATGTACATAATTTACTATTGTGGGTCTGGCCAGTTGTACCTGCATAGGTGTGTATGTGTGTGTGTTTGTTATACCTGCATATGTGTGTGTGTGTGTGTGTGTGTGTCCTGGGCTTTGAAATATTGCTTGGCTTTTTTTTTTCTTTTTGCTCAAGGCTGGTGCTCTACCACTTGAGCCACAGCACCACTTCCAGTTTTCTGGTGATTTATTGGAGATGAGAGTCTTATGGGCTTTCCTGCCCAGGCTGGCTTTGAACCATGAACCTCAGATCTCAGTCTCCTGAATAGTTGGGATGACAGGCGTGAGCCACCGGTGCTCAGCTCTGAAATGATTGCTTTTATGCCTAAGTTACAAGAGACCAGCAGTGCCAGTGTGGTTCCTTCAGAGTTTAAAAGCAGCTTAACTATTAGATCAGCTATCAGGAGATAATACTAAGGAATTACAAAAAAATATATTACTGTCTTGGCTTCATACATCCGGACCAGAATATCAGGGGTTAAAGGGGGAAGGATGGAAGAAAGAAGACAGGAAGGAAAGAACACAGTGGTAAAATTAAAATACTTCCTGGACCAAATGAAGAAAATGGAGGAGAGGGGAGGTATTGGGAGAGATGGGGAGATGAATGGGAGAGAAAGATGCATTATCTTCACAGACCTCTTTGCACAACTACTTAAAGATAATAAAAAATATATTCCAAAAAAAAATAATGGAGAGAAAGACCACCAGGTCTAAATCCTGTCTTCATTTGCTCTGGTGTACTAGCCCCGGGGCTTCAATACATTATATTGTTCTGTATTTTTAAATTTGGGGATTGGTTGATATTCGGGTGATAATCGCTTTCTGATAATCACATGGCGGTGATTGAATACAGCCGGATGCCGAAGGCGGACACGGTAGATTATCTCCCTTAGCATCTGCTTCCCTACCTTGCTGTCTGCTGTATGCACTGTAGAGATAAAAAAAAAAAAAAGCTGTGGACTGCATTTCCAAGACTACCTTGAAGCCAGATCCTGGGTGTCATTTAGAATAATCAGGTAACTCACACAAGATTTAAATTCAGAGCTCAGAAAGAAGTGAAGAGAGGGACCTAGGAACTTCAGAGCGAGGTGTCTGCGTGTGACATCTTTCTTCCTGTATCATAGCAAGCAGTGTGTTTCCCAAACCAGCAACTACAGTCCCGGCTCTTTTCACAATTCCACCTAATAATCCATGATCATAAAATTCCCAAGTTTTTAGAGCAAAGGGGTCTCGTTAATGTCCAGATCAGTCGTTAGTTCTGGGGGGTTGCAGGGCGGGGGTTGGATTTCTGGAAATACTCAAAAAGACTCAGACGGTAGCTTCATATCTCTGTGCTTCCAATGATTTCTCTAGCATTAAAATCTTTATTAATGGCCTTTATGCAGGAAATAACTTAGAATAATTCCAGTTCATTTACAAATGGACCTTGATGAAAATGAGCACTCAGCGTGGAGTTAAAGGAAATAAAAAAAAGTTGGGTGATTTTTTTTAATTCTTTGGTTAAAAACGACATGCCAAGATAAAATATCAGTAAAAGATGACAGATGAATGGATTGAGAAACAATAAAGAGATTGATAGCTAGATAGATGGATGGCTAAACAGATAGGTAGATACAGAGATAGAGGGTAAATAGATGGATAGATTTCCATGGATGGTAAATTGATAGATCCACAGGTAAATATGATAGATAAACAGATGGATAGATAGGTCTGTGGCTGTATACATAGATGATGAATAGAAGAACCGATAGATAGACAGATGGAGGATGGAGATGATAAACAGATGGATGATAAATAAATTGATGGTAGGGAGATGAAGGTAGAGATGGATAGAAAGAAAGATGGAAAGATAGATAGACAGATAGGTAGATTGATAGATGATAAATAGGTGGATGAATGGCTGCATAGATAGATGGATGGATAGATGGAGGAGAGAGGAGTTAGAAGGACAGATGGATGGATAGAGAATGGAGGTAAACAGATAATAAACAAATAGAGAATAAGTAGATAGAAGGATAGATGAGTAGATGGACTGATTCATAGACAGACAGACAGGTAGATGATAAATAGGTGGATAGATGAATGCATAGACAGATAAATTAAGAGAGCTAGATGGATAGATAGATGGGTAGATAGATAGTTGATAAACAAAAGGCCAGATGGAGATAAATAGAGAGATGGACGGAGATGATAGATGGGTATGTACATAGTAGATAATCATCCTTAAAATGTTACATATGGGGCTGGGAAGGTGGCTCAGTGGTAGAGCGCTTGCCTTGCATGCATGAGGCCCTGGGTTCGATTCCTCAGCACCACATAAACAAAAAGAAAAAAAGCCGGAAGTGGTGCTGTGGCTCAAGTGGTAGAGCACTAGCCTTGAGCTGAAGAGCTGAGGGACAGCGCCCAGGCCCGGAGTTCAAGCCCCATGACTAACAACAAAAAAAAAAAGTTAGGTATGGGGAATACATTTGAGAGAATTTAGCCAGCCATTATCAGTTTACCCAAAGGCAAGAAGAAGCTAGTCTCCACAACTAAATCTCAGTTTCCCAGAAAAGCGAACTCCCTGGCTAATTGTGTGTGTGTGTATGTATATATATATATATATACACACACACACACACACATACACACATACATATGTTTGTATAATAATCATATATAATGTATCATACAAAATAAATATTAAATAAATAATATATACAATATATTATATATGAAAAACTATTGTGTAAATAATAGGCAATAGAAAACACGCCCAATGCTGCATAATATATAATGATATGCATACATACCATATTAGTCACATATGTTATACACAATGTTTTGGCTGAGTAGTTATAGGAAGGTATTTCAATCCCACGAGTTAGATTCTGAGTACAGAGCATCTCAATGCCTTTCCGTGGCTCTTCCCCATTTCCCCCTCCCCTTCCAGCCTTCCAGTCATCTAGTTCCATTGTCACACGATCTATCTGGGCTCTGATGGTCCCATGGACTCTCCTTTCTTCCTTCTGCTTGACACCATGTATGTGAAATTGACACAAAGCTTCGGTGATCACAAGAAAACAAGTAGTCTTCTTCTCCTCCTCCTCCTCCTCCTCCCTCTCCTCTTCCTCTCCCTCCTTCTCCTCCTCTCTGTCTGTTTGTCTGTCTGTCTGTCTCTGGGGAGGCAGTCCTGGGGCTTGAACTCAGGACCTGGGCGCTGTCCCTCAGCTTTTTTGCTCAAGGCTGGCGCTCTACCGCTTGAGCCACAGCTCCACTTCTGGTTTTTCATCTTTCACTGGAGCAAATCCCTAGGTGAGCACCTCACTGGCAGGCTGGATTCGAACCCCAGTCACCAAGACAAAGCAAACAAGATCGGAATCGTATTTTCCAAGAAGCATACAGAGCTGCAAAGCCAGCCGCAAGCTACCCCCAGGGTCCTGAGATTCTCAGCACAACTCCGTGTTGGCTATAGCGGAAGGAATGGGTGTGAATGAACAGGTGGAGAGGAAGAGGAAGAAGGGCAGGTACCACGGTGATACCAGCCAATCACAGAAGAGCC
Organism: Dipodomys ordii; assembly: GCF_000151885.1. Classification (NCBI taxonomy): domain Eukaryota; kingdom Metazoa; phylum Chordata; class Mammalia; order Rodentia; family Heteromyidae; genus Dipodomys; species Dipodomys ordii. Next base: position 2,377,297 of record NW_012267297.1, on the reverse strand, counting down.
TGAGCCAGCAGGATCATTGGGGACATTTGAGAAGCTGGTGGGGGGCAGCGGTGTCCAGCTAGACTGGGTGAGTTACACGTGAGAGTGTGTCATTCATTGTCCAGTTGGGCTGTGCGTGTGTTCACTTTAGGGGGGCTGATTAATTTGAACGACTGTTTGTGGTAAACTAAAGGAATCAACTGATGACCTGGTGGAAAGATTAGACACACAGTGGACGTGTGTGATCTTCAACACCCTTCAGCTGTCTGCAATTCAATAGATGAGCCGTAGGGTTCATCATGGGTGTGTGTGTGTGTGTGTGTGTGTGTGTGTGTGTGTGTGTGTGTGGAAACTCACCATCTTGTTCCCTGGTTGTGGGCACTAAGTTAGTCATCCATAAATATTTGTTACTGTCTTTACTGTGTGCTCTGCTCTGAGCAAAAACCCACCCGTGTTCTATTTCCACGTTGACTCCTGGTGAACTTCAACACAATTGAACTTACTTTGCTTAACATGAAGAAAAACAACCCCATAAGAACAAAAACACCATCCACCAACCACTCCCCCCCCAAAAAAAAACCAAAGCCAAGCAAGGCTCGTAATTATTTCCATCTTGAAACATTAGACATTAATTTAAAAGTTATTTAACAGAGACCCCATTTCACTTCTAATGATTGGACTTCACGCCTCAAATCTAGATAGTAGAGTGAATGAATGGATGGATGGATGGATGGATGGATGGATAGGGATATTTTTATTTCATGCTAAGCGAATGATACCAGTCACTAGTTTGTAATTTGGGATGGTGGTTGATGGTGATAGTGGAGAAATTTCATTATAGGTAAGTGGCAGAGGGAAAAATTCAGGGGCATTTGCATGTTGGATTTCGGTAAATAAATGGTAAAGTTCATTGATAACAGAAGCCATTATAATTCGAGTAAGATTATATTCTCCAGTAGGAGAGATAAAGCGTAATGAGAGCTAGTTTGTTATTACTTTATCAAATACCTTCCTCTCGAGCTGATAAAACTCTCTCTCTCTCTCGAGACAGAAATGACGGTAGCCATTCCTAGTGATTTCCAAAATCATTAATATCAGCATTTAAATGAGTTTGTGATGTATTTAACGCAGGGTGCGAGAGCTAGAGGTGAAATAAGTACCTGGTGCTTTCATAAAACCCGGAGAACTAAGTTATTGGAGACAATAAACCGAATTCTATTCAGCCTGGACAGATGCAATGTGAAGATAATTTCCCATTAAAACGAAACCATGGCCCTTAATGACATATTAATTAGGTTACTTATAAAAAAGGCAAACTCATATAGCAATTTTATTTGCTTTTTTAGAGGGTGGGTGGGTGAGGATGTGAATACAAACATATTCACATCATCTTTACAGATTATGTTTGCACTTATTTACTTCTCCTTATATATATATATGTATATATATTATATTTTCTTCTCCTATCAGTTCATTTTGTATACTCTCTCCTAACCTGAAAACTGTGGGTGGTGATTTCTATTTTGTTTTTCTTTTCTTTTTCCTTCTTCTTCTTCCTCCTCCTCTT
>NW_012267297.1:2368357-2374806 GCF_000151885.1 Dipodomys ordii | reverse complement strand
GAGCCACCTGCCCAGGCCCCTGCTATCTTCTATATGTGTGTATAATTACCCTAATGCATTTTAATTACTAGTCTTTGTTGCTATTTCTATAAAAATTGATTCATCCTCTCAAAGTAAATTCAGTTCGATCGTTCTATCGCTCAGGTAAAAGGTTACAGAAAGTAAAAGAGAGAGCCTGGATTTAAGATACCTTGAAAGAAATTCCACTACTACTTAGAAAACTTCAACACACGTGATACACACAATTCTTAAAATAGAAGAATACACCTGAAAATGTCTACCCACCAAAGAATGCATGGCACTTTTTATCATGTATTAGCACAGAGATGACATTTTATGAATATTAAGGAAAAAAGGAGAAATGCTTTTGATGCATAAATATTTTGTTAGCCTGACTTTTGTATCTGGGTTGGCAGGTTGATCTGAATTTCTTTATATTTTTTAATCCTAAGAAAAGCAATACTTTATGAATTGTTTATTATTTTAGAGGGGAGAGAGAAACGACACACAGTCAATTATTATAAACACATTATTGGCTTATAGTAGCTTTTCTGTTAGCTCGTAGAATAAATATCTATGCTCACTCTCTGGGTATGAGGCAACCATTTTATTTAAATTGTATTTAATTTTAACTGTTGAAGTTTGTGATTGTAATGGTGATGGGCCGAGGGGTGACAGTGACATCGGTCAGGCCCTGAGTGCATTTCTTTATTGACCATGTCCCCCCTTCCCTCGCTCTCTCCCCCAGTGTTTCCCTCCCATCCCCACCCATCAGTAGTAGAGTTCATTCTCCACCTGGTGTCCAGTGAGGACTACAGCTGCCTTGGTTTCCCCTTTTCTCCAAGAACAGTTTTAGGAACAAATAATGCAGACATTTCAAGATCTTTTAAACTCTGCATCAATTAGAGAAGGCGATAGTTTCAGTAAAGAAGTAACCATTCATTCATTCATTCTTCATTCATTCATTCAGTCAGTCTACCATTGTCAAATACCTCACAAATCTCCTGAGTGGCACCTGATTCTGGAGTCTACACTTGGTACGAAGCACACTGTGTCTTGGAGATCTTCATTCACTGGTGGATTTCAGTTGCTTAGGGGTGGAGCCAAACTCGCCAGAATAAGTAGAACCATCACAGGTTTTGCTCAGGTATTTCGCCAGTTGCATTGTTGGGAATCCACAAGAACTCTGGACATGCCAAGAGTCAACAAGGATGGGGAGACAGCAGGACACTTCCAAGAGGGCGGCTGGAGTGTAACTCGGAGAGATCACTTTGGAAAACACTTCAGCAGCTCCTGCAAACATTGAGCACGTGGCCATGATGTGATGTGGTCTCTCTTCTACCAGTTGTTCAGCTAAAAGAGGTGTCAGTGCGTCACCATGCAAGCACCCATGTGCAGAAGTTGCTAGTGGCTCTGTGTGTGTGTGTGTGTGTGTGTGTGTGTGTGTGTGTAAGACAGAGAGAGAGAGAGAGAGGAAGAAAGAGAGAGAGTATGCTTGTATGAGTGCACATGCTGGTTCTAGGGCTTGAAAATTCATGGCCTCTCATTCTTTCTTAGCTGTTTTGCTCCAGGCTGGTGCTCTACCACTTGAGCCACAGCGCCACTTCTGGTTTTCTGGTGGTTCATAGGAGATAAGAGTCTCACGGGCTTTCCTGCCTGGGCTGGCTTTGAACTGTGATCCTCAGATCTCAGCCTCCTGAGTAGCTGGGATGACAGGCGTGAGCCACCAGTGCTTGGCTAACAGTTTTATCTTTAAAAGCCCAGAAATGGAAAATAATCTAAATAAATATCACCTGGTGAGCAAGTTTTCTTTAGAATGTGTTAATTTTTAAGAAAATTGAAATGGAGAAATTGAAATTCTTGAGCTATAAAAATGGGAAACTTAGATTTAGAAGCGGGAAATTTCTTTAAAATGTGTTGATTTTTTTAAAAAATAATTTCTTCACATGGAGGGAGGGAAGAAGGGTGAATAAAGGCAATCTTACTATACAGTAGACACCCTGGGGGAAAATAATCTACATAACTTGGTGGGCAGGGCCAAGAGGGGAAACCTGGGGAGCGGGAAAGCCAAAGGGGGAACATTGTTCCAACAAAAGAAAAAAATAGCAATGTACTCATCACCTGACTAATGAAATGGTAACCCTTCAGTACCACACCTTGATCATATCAATAAAATTATTTTTTAAAGAAGAATAAATGTACACGTTTGTTGGGGGAAAAAAACCCCATCACCATTCCATAATGTGGAGTACTATGTATGGATTAAAAGCAATAAGCTCCTGATAGGCATGATTTCGGGGTGGAACAGGGTAAAACTTATATGGGGGATAAAATAAGTTATCGGGGGTGCATGTAGTAGATGATCCTATTTATACCAAAAAAATAAAAGAAAGAAAGAAATACTACGAAATGAAAAGTAGACTCAGGTGCTCCAAAGATGGAGCAGATAAAGGAGGAGCCAGCAGGAAGAGGGGAAGATTTCCCAGGGATCCTTTCACAGGCTGATGGACAGCCCCATTACTTTAGGGTGACACAGCTTCCATAGGACAAACTGTACCGACCTGCACCCAAAAATCCCACCAAAATACACGCCATTTCTGAGTGCAGCTCCTTCAATATCACCTGGTCTCTTTTCAAGGAAAAGAACCAGGCAAAGGTTACTTTTATCTCTTCTCCTTGTCTCCTCTCTTTGGCGTTGGTATATTCGTGGAGAGATCACCTTGTGATCAGGTGAGGGATTTCTTCTCCAGTGATTGGGACAATTATTGGTGTGCCCTACCATGAAATCTGAATGATATCCCTTGGATCAATTCAGGCCGATAGCGTGGTTGTGAAAAGGTTGCAAGAGACCTTTGGTGTGTAAGTGGGGATTGACCCAGCTAACGTCCAAAAGATGACAAGTCCAGACATGGTAAAGATGCTTGCACAACCATGTTCATTGCTGCATTCTTCACCCTAGCCAAGGTACAGAAACAGCCCAGGTGCCTTGCAACACATGTGCGCCATTTTTCTTTCTTTTTCTTTTTTGAAATTTAATTTTAATTTCATGGTCGAGGTGCTGTGCTGAGGGGTGACAATTACCTAAGTAAGGAGATGAGTACATTTCTTGTCCGATAGAGTTACCCCTCCCCCTTTCCCTCCCCTTCTCATTCCCCTTCCCTCAAGTTGTAAAGTTCATTTCCAACATTCTGTCTCGTGAGTGTCACTGTTGTATTAGTTTACCCTTTCTCCTCTCTCATCAGTAGCAATACATATATTTTTTTCTTAAAACAATCATTAGGTAAGTCAGTATCTATCAGAGATATGGATTTATGCTTACACGCTAAGTCTTGGCCAAAAGAAGATTCTTTCTTCTAGACTTAGCAACCCACCGAAGTATAGACTGGCCTGCCTTCCAAAATAGAAGTCTTGCTTAACACCATGGTCACTCAGAATTCAGCCTTCCTGACCGGACAGGATGGATGAGTAAAGAATGAACAAAGTGAACCATGTTATTAGTAAAGATACTTTTTTTTTGGCACTTGTTTTCTTTAATCAGAAGTATGTTTTCGGATTCTGCATGGCTGTTTAGTAACACAGATAACATTTCCAACACTTGTAGGCCCGATGATTTCCTTGCTGTGGGTGGTTTTAGAGTCCCCCCCCAAAGTACACACACACACACACACACACACACACACACACACACACACATGAGGCTGTGACACAAATTGGTTGGTGAATATAGTGACAAACTGTGGGCCGGCTGCATCAATTTCCCGTAGAACTAGTGATCTTCAGATTTGTTTAATACGTTTCCCTGTTTGATCACTGGGATGTCCAATATCCAAATACTTCTCTATTTTTAAAATGGATAGGATCTGTGTTTATTGTATTCTCTATTTCTGCTCTCTGATGTGTGAGGTAAGAGCCACGCAAGGTACCCAGTCTAGCAAATGCACACCACCGAGATTCATCCATCTCCCTTTTATCTTCCCTTTGTCGCCACCAACAGTAACCTTGAGGAAATCGCTCCATCTCTTTGTGGCCCCCTCATCCTTTGGCTACAAAACTTGGATAATGATACTAATCTCGCTGGATAAGAAGGAGATGTTAATGTTTGGGAAGCTCCAGAGATCTTCTAGATAAAGTAAACTAGCACAGAATTGCTAATATGAGAGGAAAAAATTCCTTCCTGACAGACTAGGCCTCTCTCCCTCTCTCTCTTTCTCTCTCTCATCATTTCAAGATACTTATAAATGTGAATCATTGCATATACTTCATTAACATCATTTTAAATTAGCCTCATGGAAATGAGCTGAGAAGGAGACAGAGGATTTGGGTGTAAGGACTATCAATTATTCCATTAAAATAATGAACTTCTTTGTATGTTTTTTTAAAAATTTTTTGTAAAAATTATTTCTGGCTTTGGCTGAAATGTAATGTACTCAGGCAAAACAAAACAAAACAAAAACCCTGAGAAATTATAAGTGCATACTCACTAGATCTTACACCCTGTGATAAGCCTCGAAGACTTTAAAGAAAAGATTCAACTGATCCGAGGTTTATTTTCGGACAATGACAAGATGGAGGCAGGATTTGATTTGAAGATAAAGATATTGGGATGGAAGGGGGTAGCGCATTACCCATATTTCCAGCGCCATCGAAGCTGAGCACGGCAGATCCTGAGTTCAAGTTCAGCCCTGGGGTTCAGAAACTATTTTAAACTAAGTTGGAATTGAAAGTAGTAGTCGTGAAAGAATGAACAAATCCACAGCAGTGGAAGAGGTTTTTTGCAACGATCACTAAAGTAGAATGTAAGGTATCAAAATTTAGGGTTTTTAAATAAAATAATACAGGGAGAGAAGCGCACAGCATCCCCCGTTTGTGTATTTTTTTAAAAAAAATATGAAATCCACAAGGTCCCATTTTAAGAAACCAAATGAAGGAGGAGGAGGAAAACCTACACCAAATACTAAGGAAATGGAAGGGGAAAAGTAATAAACATGATCAAATATCAGCGAGGTAGGAAACTTTCAGGGGTGCGATGTCACTGGAACGTTTGAATGATATTTACAGATCTGAAAGGGGGAAAAATGATCCGCTTTCCTTCAGACACAATATGGTTATCTCGATGGGGGGAAAAATCCAAGGAAGTCTACCTAAAATGAAAAAGCAGAACATGTCCCCAGACTCCTGATCAATATATATATATATATATATATATATATATATATATATATATATCTCCAAGACCATCATCCTGTGGCCTAAGAAAAATGCACAAGCAGAATTTGTGAATTTAACTGCACAGTACAATGAGAGTGGGCAAAATATCTAGGATTGAAATGGTTAAAACATCTACTGAGACCTCTGGCAGACCTGAAAAGGGGGGGAAAACCCCACTGATTTTGGCAGAAAAGATACTTTTCGTGGTCATTGATTGAAATAGGCCAGGTGGGTCTAAATATGGTTATGAGTTCAAGGGAATCCTAGTCACAAGCTCAAGAGAGTAGGTGCGGCGCATATATACATTATACAATGTATATATCTATGTTCTTCTGATGGACAAATGAAGCTAGAAGCCCAGCCACATACAGAATTCTGGGCTTACTGGACCTTTAAGTAATCAAGATGACAGAGGAACAGCTTTATATAGAAAAATAACATCAAAGGCTCTTCAGTGGAGGATACATTTTTCCCCCCAACACACGATGTGGAGAAATATTGGACATCCTGTATCAGAAACTGACACGATCCATACACTTTAAAAAGAAAACCAACAAACAAGGAACTGGGACAAATCATAGATCTAACTATCTATCGAGGAATGAAAACCCACTACAAGCCAGCAAGGGAGAAGTTAGAAAAAAAAATCTATGTGGCCTTAGATTAGATGATAGATTTTTAGATAAAACACTAGAAGTCTAATCCATGAGAGGAAAAATAATAATAAAAACACTAGATGAAGTTTGACTTGACTAAAGCTAAAATATCATGCTCTGCAAAGAAAATACGGAGCTAAGTGGAAAAAGGTCAGCCACAAGCAGGAAGGAGAGAGAATCCCACAGGGTAAAGAAATTGCAGCAACAGTATAAAGACATGGAACACTCAGGCATATGGAGATGATTGGCTGATTCGACTCACCAGGGTCTGACTGATGTGTTTGGAGGTCTGCCTACAAATGTGAGAAAAGAATGATGTAATAATGTCACCAGCAATTGCTCCACGATTTCTCAGGTCACAGGGAAATAAGAAGGACCATCACTAAGTCGGTAAGCATAGACAAGGCAGCCAGTTGACCAATGGCCGCATGAAGTTAAGAACTGACCATCGTGGATGGGGAGGGGGTTCAGGTGTGGAACGGGGTGACACAGATTGAGCTATATCGGGGTACAGACTGCTTGGTCAAGTTGCAAAAGAAAAAAAGAGTCAACACGTAAACTAAGTTTTACATAAAGAGGAAGGGG
>NW_012267297.1:2311993-2367032 GCF_000151885.1 Dipodomys ordii | reverse complement strand
GCTTGATTAAAACGAGAAATCCGTGGAGTTCTCTTATTCTTTTCCACCCCTGCCTGACATTTACAAGAGCAAATTTTATTTCCCTCTCTCCCCTTTCCCTTCAAATAAACGGGCGAGGGTGAAAACATAAAGGTGAATGTTTGAAGATCTGATTTAGGAGGCGCGTGGTTTATTGGATCCCATCCCCAGTAAAATTAAATCGGTGTGGTGGACGAGGGGGTTTGACAAATGAGTGGTAGGATCCAGGTTTGGAGGCCCGGTGGTGTGTAGTCCCTGGGGTAGACTGAGTCTGAGCGGGTAAAAAAAAAAACCAGCCAAGAGAGTGACAGTCTGGGTATCAGGATGGAAGTCCTCACAAGACCTTCATCCTTTTGGGGGAAAATGGGTAGAGATCCATTTATTTATTCACTTAGTTTTTAGTACATTCAAAACCCATAAGGTACTTGGCCACCGGAGTCAGAAGGACACAGTTCATATTGTCTTCTGCTCCACACCAAAAAACCCCAGAGTTTAGCCACACACCGGTGGTTCACGCCTGGCATCCCAGCTACTCAGGAGGCCGAGATCTGAGGACTGAGGTTCAAAGCCATACCTGGGCAGGAGATTCCACTTAGTCACGAAAAACCTGGAAGTGGAGTTGTGGTTCAAATGGTAGGGCACTAGCCTTCGGGTCAGAGACCAATGCCCAGGCTCTGAGTTCAAGCCCCAGGACCAGCGTGTGCGCGCACACACACACACACACACACTGCATTTAAATACATAAGTGTTTTATATGTGGCATAACAATATGAAAATATAATAAAAAACTCCCCATTCGCTTCACAAAACCCCCTATGTCAAATCCTGCTCATATTTAGCAACTATGACTTGGAATCGTTTGGGAGCTTCTATACAAGCAGATATAATATTGTCCGGTATATCCCTTAGGCATTCACTGCCTGAAGTGCTTGACAGTTTGATTTTTTCATCTCGAAGAAACCCAGACTCTGACAATGCAAGCCTTACTTCATGTTATCTTTCTCTTAAGACGGTGATATTTTATCATCAAGTTTAATACGCTTGAGAAATCCCTCAAAGCATCTGAATTTAGATGATCTAAAAATGAAAAGAACGCTCTGCAACACTCCAACTCCGTGAGAGCGAGGAACAGATGTTCGGTAATATAAATTAATTAACTCTACATTTTATTACACTGATTAGAGCATTTTTAAGCCCTTGTAATAGATCATTTCATTTAAAAAAATAGTCCTGAATTTTAGCTTCTTGTAAAACGGGTGTTTGTCTGGACTTCACTCCTTTTTGAAAAGCTTTTTTTTTTGTCTTTCTAGGACTTTTCTTTTCTTTTCTTTTTCATTTAAATAAATAGCAGCACCAGGAGGTAATTTTTAAATTCAGAAGTTTCTTCTTTAATTTTTTTAAAAATTCATTGGTGATGGTTGAACTCAGGGCCTGGACATTGTCTCTGAGTGCAAAGCTGGTGCTCTACCACTTGAGCCACAGCTCTACTTCTGGTTCATGGGAGATCAGAGTCTCTCGGACTTTTCTGCCCAGGCTGGCTTTGAACCTGGATCCTCGGATCTCAGCCTCCTGAGTAGCTGGGATGACAGGCATGAGCCATCATCGGTACCCAGCCAGATGAGTGCATTCTTCATAACTAATCAGCCATTTCTGCTTTTCTGATGACCTGCAAACCCATTTTGCAGGTGGAAGCCAGCTTCGTCACAGGTCAGGTTTTCTGAATTTTTTCACTTGGGTTGGAGAGCGAAAAGACTCTGGGGGTGACGAGAGGAAATCAGAAGTAATTAGCTTTCCTGCATGGGGTCCTGTGTGACCACCTGGAATCCATCCACAGAGGGCGTTTTCCATGGAAGCTTCCGGCTCTGGAGCAAGGAAGAGACAAGGCGTGTCAACGTGGAGAACAAATAAACCTTAGTGAGAAGAGAAAAGTGCACTGACTTCTCTAATGAAGAAGGAAAGGATTCCCTCTGGGTGAGTTTAAGAGAGAAACAAAGGACAAAAGAGAGATGAGAGAAAAGGAAAAAGAAGGGAAGGAAGGAGGGAAGGAAGGAAGGAAAGAGGGAGGGAGGGAAGGAAGGCAGGAGGGAAGGAAGGAAAGAGGGAAGAAGGGAGGGAAGGAAGGAGGGAAGGAAGGAAAGAGGGAAGGAAGAAAGGTAGGAAGGAAGGAAGGAAGGAGGGAAGGAAGGAAGAAAGAAGGAAGGAGGGAGGAAAGGAGGGAAGGTGGAAGGCAAGGAGGGAGGGAAGGAGGGAGGGAAGGAAGGAAAGAAGGTGAGCATAATGTAATAAAAGATTTCTTGGCTATTAATAAAAGGTGGATGTCTGAATGAAAGATATCTACAAAATAGATTTCCCTTTCCTTTTCTTCCCTCCCCTTCCCTTTCCCCTTCTCTTTCCCTTCCTCTTCTCTCTTCTCTCTCCTCCAGCACCTCATTCTTTTTCTTCCTCCTCCTCCTCCTCTTCTTCTTCTTCTTGCTCCTCCTCCTTCTCCTCCTCTTCCTCTTCCTCCTCCTCTCCTTCCTCCCCCTTCTCCTCCTTTACCAGGAATCAGCCGCATTCATTTTGGACCTAATTCTTATTTCATTTATTTGATTAAAAGGAATATTTGAGGTTGGTCATTCTGGATCATGTGAACGAATAAAGACAAGCAGCCATAGATTCACCTTTTGTTCTGAAGTCCCTCCTATTCAGGCAGGAAATTGAAAAAGCCCGAGGAAGACTCAGACAAACTTCTCCACAGAGCAGAAATGAACCTCCAAGCCGAGAACGAAGCTATGGTTTTCTTCAGAGGATGTGTAGCTGCAAAGTCAAGTGATTTGCTTGTTTGAAAAAAAATGAGGTGACATTGTCCAAAAAGAAATGTTTTGCTTCCCTGACTTTGGTAACTCTAACCTCTCAGTCCCACATAATAATAATATAATGGCTGCAGCTTTTGTTGATTTTAGTTTAGATTACTTATTCTTCCTAGATGATCGCTTCAATTTACACTAATTACGATCAATTATCAGCACGACGTACTTCTTTGATAGCTCTTTCTTATTCTATTGAAGTATGTATTATATAGTATGATTTTTTTCCCCCAAAGCTATACTTTCTTTGTGTGTTATTTTTGATGCATTGCCTACTTGGGCAAAATTTGGTATGAATTTGGCTATGAATTTGGTACAGTTTATAACTTGGTGGAGGCAAATGCTAATTTGATCTTTTCAGACCACATCTGCTTTAGTTTCTCTTCTTATGCTTACCAGCACGTGCCGAAGAAATACATCGCTTTGAAACCTTAGTCATTTTTTTATTTCATGATTTTAAAACGAGGAAGGTCTGAGCAGGGATCTAAACCGTCACAATTAGAATGAGGAAGAGTTAGGATCAAAGTTTGGTTAAAAAAAATTTCCTTGTAATAAAATATGAAGTTTGCAGGGCCAAATCCAGAAAGAGCATTTTGAATATAATAATAATAATAATAATAATGCTCTCATTTGAAGGTAATGCTATGCAAATGTGGTCATTTATTTGAGAGCAAGAACTCTTTTATTCCGACGTTCAGAAAATGACTTGAGCTGGGTAAACAGGATGAATTGGATAAATGGATGGATGAAAAGTCTCAATAACTAACTCCTTAAATCCTTCAGTTAGAGCAAATGATCAGGAGAAATGGGCTCGTTATATACCCCGAGTCGAGTCGTTTATATACCTCAACGTTTTTTTTTATCACCTCTAAGTCCTAAGCAAAGCTGGTTTGCTTTAGAATTCCAGTCACCGAAGATGATTTCTTCAGAAGAATCTTTAACCCCAGAGCCAGCATTGCTGAGCTATATAATTTATGTTAGTTACCGCAGAAGCGGAGAGGAGTTTCGCGGATGCATTGTTAGGCCACCCAAATAAATAAATAAGTAAATAAATAGATAGATAAATAAATAAATGGCCCGTGCAGCTTCTATTTGTAGCTCTGGTGGAGAAGAACGTGGGTCTTTCTATTAAGTCCTCTACCCTCATCCGCTTCCCCAACCCCCCTCCAAAAAAATTACATAAACTATTTAATTCTGATTTTTAAAGAGCAAAATAATTGACTCTAACCCGAGAGCTCATTCATCATAGAAAGCGTCTGAATCTGCCACTTCAAGTGCTTGTTAACTCATTTCCAACTGATAGCAGACAATTAAGGACCAGGTACTTAGAAAGTCTGGTACTTTTCTCTTAGGATACCTTTTCAAGTGTGAATCTTCAACCCATCTCCAGCCTCGGTAATAATCAAGTACCTCCTCTACCCAACTCCAAGGTTAGTGGGGAGGGAGGCCTCTCCACGGGTGTCCGTGTGTGAATTCAATCAGGCCTCTTCCTCGCAAGCCTGGAAGCTTCTGCGGATTTCTCTGACATGGCTGCAGCAATAACTCCTCTTGGAAAGCAACCTGAAGTACAGAAGCACCGGATGAAAATGTCGACACGCTAACCCACGGAGAAAGCTTCCAAGTTGTATTTTCTTTGACTGTGCACACAGGCAGCTACTGATCACATAAGTTAGCACGGAGGAGGAAGAATTGAATCTCCTCTCCAACACAGGGGAAAATAAAGGAGCAATTCAGCAGGCGTGCGTCTCTATGGGAGAGAGTTTACGCACGGCATTTATCTAGGTATAAAATGGCTTCAATAGAACACATTCCTGATGTAGGCTGATATGATACAATGTATGTATCTGTGTTTTTCAGGGAATTGTTCCTCCTGAAAGTAGCAGAGAGAGTTAATTGAATGGCTTTTAAATGCCTAGTTCAGACTCTGCATTGTTTATTTATTGTTGTTTATTTTTTTTAAATTGATCATGGGGCTTGAACTCAGGGCCTGGGCGCTGTCCCTGAGCTCTTTTTGCTCAAGGCCGGTGCTCTACCACTTGAGCCACAGCTCCACTTGCGCTTTTCTGGTGGTCTGTTGGAGATCAGAGTCTCACGGACTTTCCTGCCCAGGCTGGCTTTGAACTGTGATCCTCAGATCTCAGCCTCCTGAGTAGCTGGGATGACAGGCGTGAGCCACTGTTGCCTGGCTATTTTTCTTTTTGTTTTCAAACACACACACCTATACAGCCCTTATTACCTGTTAATGTACTTTGTTAAAATTAGCTACGGATGTGTTACTTGCATTAATGAACGGAAATCCTGTTTTGCGTTCATAAAAATAGAAGGGAATTATCTAAAGTGCAGTTTTCAAGATTGCAGAGCTACAAAATACAGAGAAAAAATATATAGCTCGAGCAAAACAATGTGTGTGTGTGTGTGTGTGTGTGTGTGTGCTGACCCTGGTGGCTTACACTCATGATCTGGGTTCTGTCCCTGAGCTTTTTGGCTTACCACTTGAGCCACAGCTTTACTTCCAGTGTTTTGGTGGTTCATTGAAGATAAGGGTCTCATGGACTTTCCTGTCCCGGGCTGGCTTTGAACCGTGATCCTCAGATCTCAGCCTCCTGAGTCGCTGGGATGACAGGTGTGAGCCACCAGCGCCTGACTTGGCAATTGGAAAGAAGGAATTTCTATTACCTAAGTGAACGGTGTGTAAACTGGGAACACAGCAGGAACAGGGGAAGGAAAATTCAATAGTTCATTTGGCGCCCATGTGAGATCTGAATTTTGCCCAGTCAGAAGGACAGGAAGAGACAAGCCGAGGAAATAAGAAATAACACTCAACAGGACCCGATGAAAACTCCTATGAGTGTTTGGCCTGCGGGTCAGGAAAGAGAATCCTTCCAGCCCCCTGGTCTACAGCCGCTCACAACACCGTGAATTATCTGACACAACTCCTGGATTTTGCAATGGGAGACTTATCAATGTGTCTGTCTGTAAACTGATATACAGCGAAGACAAAGATGAACGCATGACAAGACATGGAAACGGAGCCTACTTCCCTTTCTTGCAGAGTTTTGTCAACCTGTAGGCCGTAGAGGAAGAGAAAGGGCCAGGCACCAGTAGCTCACGCCTGTCATCCCAGCTACTCAGGAGGCTGAAATCTGAGGATCACAGTTCAAGGCCAGCCCAGGCAGGAAAGTCTGTGAGACTCTAATTGCCAACGAAGCACCAGAAAAACTGGAAGTGGAGCTGTGGCTAAAAGTGGTAGAGCGCTAGCCTTGTGCAAAAAACAAAAACAAAACAAAAACCCTCAGGGACAGCACCCAGGCCCTGAGTTCAAGTCCCAGGATTGGCACATGTACACACACACACACACACACACACACAGAAGAGGAAGAAAGCTGTAAAGTGTGACTCTTAAAAACAGAAATAGCATCAAATTTTTCTTTTCTTTTTTTTTTTTTGGAGTTCCCAATGTACTTTGCACCCAATTTGATCTAGATGCTTAAACAGTCTCGGAGTTTCCAATAATTAATAATTCATTAATTAATTAGAATTATCTGCTGATGGGAAATGCTGAGTGCACGGAATTGAATAATTAAGAAAGCGAACCGGAGTCCTCATACGATCGCGTTATTAGAGGCGAGCAGCGCGTCAGACAAAAGAGCGAAAAAGAAATAATGTTTCATCTTAATCATATTTTTAACAAACCCCCTTTAAACCTTCTTGGCAGTATATTGGATCACTGGCTCTAAATGTTCCACATCAGTTGTTTGATTCGATTTTTATACGTTGCGGAAGTACCAGGAATCTCAAATGCTTTGCAAAAGGAGATTGTAATTTATGCCCACCACCTTGCCAATGTGTACACGGACTCCCCTTACGTACATTAAGACAAAGGCCTCCGAGCCAGCATGGTAGCTCACGCCTCTAATCCCAGCTACTCAGGAAGTTGAGATCTGCGGAGCCTGGTTGGAAGCCAGCCCAGGAGAAAGAAAGCCTGTGACACTCATACCCACCAAAAAGCTGGAAGCAGAGCTGTGGTTCAAATGGTAGAGCAACCAGCCTTGAGCTAAAAAAGCAAAAAATGATCAAGGACAGCACCCAGGCCCTGAGTTCAAACCCCAGGATGAGCACACACACGCAAAGGAAATATGACCTCAGATTGCAAATTCATTCATCCATGAATCAATCCATTCCACCAATCTTCTTGGGCGGAGATGATACCGTCAATGCCTTGATTTGCCTGGGAAAGTTTCTTCCCGGCGGCTTCTAAGTATCTGGAAGCATTTGAGCCAAGAACTTTGGGGGGTGGAGGGAAGGGGGGTATGGGGGGGATACAGAAAGTTCCAGATAGACTCGGTTTCTCCGTGTGGGGGTGTAGGTGCGACTGGAGGCCCAGCTGCCGTTCTTATATCAGTGAGATGATTCTCTTATTTTTCTAAAGATGAATTCCTTCACATTAATAAGGCAGATCTTTCGGTGGGGTGGTATTAACTAGGACAGACTGTGTTATCTTCAGTCACCGCATACCAATGAGAAACATGGTGTTTACTTGAGGTCTGTATTATGCGATTTTTTTTTCTTTAGGAAAATGGGTGTAGATCAGAGAAATAACTCTCCTATTGGGTCCCTGGTTCACCTATAGGTGGTATATTCTATTTAAACAATAACAACAACAGAAGTCCATCTCCTAAAGGAGATTATATATCATCATCCCCAGTGTATTTTTACTTAACATTTACCATCAACCTCAAAACATTTTAAAACCTTGATTGTATTTATACGCTGGTTGGTCAGTGTGTGTGTGTATGTGTGTGTGTGTGTGTGTGTGTGTGTGTGTGTGGCTTGAACTCATAACCACAGGCTCTCTTGTCTGTTTTCACTCAAGACTGGTGCTCTACCACTTGAGCCACACCAGCTCCACTGGCAGCATTTTGCTAGTCAAGTGGAGATAAGAGCCTAGTGGACTTTCCTGCTTGGGTTGGCCTTGAACTACGATCCTCGGCTCCTGGCCTCCTGAGCAGCTAGGATTACAGGTGTGGTAATTTTCTTACAACCTCCCAAGCACTGGTGTATGGGAGTCTTGGGGGTAACAATAAACATCAATATCTCCATTTTTGTGGCTTCTTGGGACAATCTTGTCTGTGAAGCTTACCACCAGGTTGCGCTGTCATTTGTAAACTAAACCCAGACCATGTCTTAACTGTGGATTTCTAGCAAAATCAATAGACCGATCACAGGAATTTTTCTTAACATCTGACTTGAATTCCAGGAGACAGGAGATCATTAGAAAGGAGAAGATGCATCTCCACAAGCAATCATGGCAATGGTTTGAATCCTGTTGGAGAAATATACATATATATACACACATATATTTTATACATATATATGTATATACATGTATGTGTGAAAATTCTGGGTATCTACAGAGGAGTCTATTTCAACCTCTGGAAATGTGACAAAGGCTCAAAGGAAAAGGTAGTATCTTGGTTAAATGACAAAAATATTAGGAGGGACTTCTACAGCCATTAAGTAAATATATGGGAATTTTAAGAAAAAGAACAAATACAAAATCTGGCAGCATGAAATAGGTTAGCCTGTTCATACAAATGCAAAAGAAAAATTGGAATTTGGATAATAAAGATTAACCCCAAAGAGGTGTGTGTGTGTGTGTGTGTGTGTGTGTGTGTGTGTGTGCCTAGCCTGGAGTCAGGGCCTGGACACTTTCCCTGAGCTTTTTGCTCAAGGCTGGGGCTCTACCACTTGAGCCACAGCTCCACTTACGGCTTTTTGGTGGTTCAATGGAGATCAGAGTCGCACAGACTTTCCTGCTTGGGTTGGCTTGGAACCACGATCCTCAGATCTCAGCCTCCTGAGTAGCTGGGATGACAGGCGTGAGCGATCAGGGCCCGGTTCCAAAAGTACTCTGAAGCGTATAAAGGAATTCTATTTTTTTTGTTTCACTGTACTTCTTACATAGTTTAGAGATAAAGAAGTCATACTGTATAAAGTTCAAATGAGTTATAAAGTTATATATTAATTATGAATCACTACGGTCATGACAAATGGAACCAGACTTTAACAATACACACTGTATTAACAAGATGAGATGCTTTTATTCCCTCTTCATTTTCTTTTTGTTGTCATTAGCTCTCAGCTCCTAGCTTACATAATTGTGTTCCATCTCTGTGACATTTTGGTCTTCAGTTTCTAAGTTGGTGGAAATCACATTTTTGAATGCATGCTGGTTGGGGAAAAAAAAATAAAGTATGCGTTTGATGAAAGGAAAGTTGTCTTTTATTTTGAAAGGACCTATTATTAATCTGTGGCATTGAAGATAAGTGTTTGGGTATTTGTATGTTTGGAGGCGTGTAAGGGTTTAGGCCTTTAGAAAGGGTCGCGGGCTGTGATGTTTTGCTTTGTTGGCTTTGCATTGCTTTTCATTAGAATGTTTCGAGATTGCCCAGCCCTAAGTCAAGGTTTTCCAGCTCTTACTTTGTTGCATTCAGGGGGAAAAAAAAAAAAAAAAACCTCTTACTTTCGCGCTGGTAATTTCAGCTTTTCCATACTCTTTCTCTTTGCCTGAGTTGAAGGATGTCTATTCTTCCTCTACACGCTTTACTTCGGTGTGAAGGCCATTTGTTATTGGAGAGAGAGAGAGAGAGAGAGAGAGAGAGAGAGACTCACCCTGCTTCAGTGAAGCAGATAAGATCTTTTTTAAATATATTCCTGAGATTTATTTAATAGGTTTGACCTTTTCTAGAAACCGTTCTTATCCATCATTACGGTCCATGATCAATCACTTTGTACTTCATCAGCTAGAAAACAGGCGAGAACTCTGTGTGTGTGTGTGTGTGTGTGTGTGTGTGTGTGTGTGTGTGTGTGTGTGTGGAGGGTTTACACTCTTGTTACCCTCCAGAGTTTGGTATCAAAACCGTGTGGACAGCCCTACCAATGAAGGGAGGGCAGTCTCCAAATTATGGCCCAGGCTGAGATTTTTTAACAAGGTGAAGGTCGCAAAGTGAGTTTGCCTTTGAACCCAAGTTTTCCTTGAACCAAGAACGATGCCTTGATATTTTAAGGGCTTTGCTTAAAGAATGCAGAATTCAACTCAAATTGATTATATATATATATATAACATTATATATTTTCAATTTTCATTGTATAATATACATTATATGATACACATGGTTTATGTTATATGATATATATCTTCAATTTTCATTATATATCATACATCTCATATATAATGTGTGCGTATATATATATATATATATATATATATATATATATTCCAACTACCTGAAGTTGACAGAGCTAAGCATGGTTATCGAATCATTTTTGTTTCAAATCTGTTGTGTTATTTTGGCATCATTAATCTCACTTGAAACAATGGGAAAGACTGAAATGAGTCCAAAAAGTGAATGTTTAATCTGGTGCTTTTTTTGTTGTTGTTGTTGTCAGTCATGGGCTTGAACTCAGGGCCTGGGCGCTGTCCCTCAGCTCTTTTACTCAAGGCTGGTGCTCAACCACTTCTGATTTCCTGCTGTTTCATTGGAGATAAGAGTCTCACAGACTTTCCTGCCCTGGCTGGCTCTGAACCTTGATCCTCAGATCTCAGCCTCCTGAGCAGCTGAGATGACAGGTGTGAACCGGTGCCTGGTTTAAGATGCTGCCTTTAACCAGATGTTCCACGCAAGTTCAACTCCATCAATTACATTACCATCTCTAAAGATACAATAATTCAGGTTGGGATAGTGGAGTGGTGTGTATGTCTCCTCTCTATGCAGATTCTCATCCGTCAAAGGTTAGGCTTGAACCGCTGCTGAATAATTTGAATAAACCACACACGGTCATCGGGAAAATGCAGTTCAGAACCGGAGAACATCTCACTGTTCATAGTTGCAGATGACTTTGCTGTTCAAATGTCCTGTGGTATTTCATTAAGTAATTGACTACGTACTTTTAATGAAGTACTAGTTAGGATGCTTTTTGTTGTTGTTGTTATCACTCTACTCTTCTAAACTGTGTATGTGTCCTGGGTTGCTATTAGTATAAAACAATAGGCTGGAGACTTTCAATGTACAGTTAATGATTCTCATAGATTTTGGTTGGTCTATTGATACCCGGATCATCTCTATAAAAATGTCAAAATGGAAAAAAATACAATAATATAAAAGCATTATCAGTGACAACCAGCACACCCTCCAAAAAAAGTTTTACTTATCCAGATGTTTTTCTCACTTGCTGACAAATATTTGAAAACATCTGCTTGTCTAAATCTTTCACTTTTCATTTACATGTGAAATCACAACTCTAATTAGACATGTTGATCTGTTTGTAATAGAATAAATTATGAAATGCATTCACTAGGTAGGGAAATATCACGAATGTGCTATATGTATATATCTACATTATATATGTGTAATGTATATATAGTATGTAACAGTATATCATTATATAGTGCATATATAATATGATATATATATATACATTTATGTACATATTTATACACACATAAATTATATATTACTATATATTATATACATCATACATAATGTATATATACATTTATGTGTATAAATACATTATATAAAATGTATATGCATACGGTGTATATATACATTATATAGATGTTATATATAATGTTATATATACATTATATAGATGTTATATACACATTATATAGATGTTGTATATAATATGCATATATTATATATACATATATAAAATTATATATATAATATATTATTATAATACATTATAATATATATGTGTATATATTATATATAACATCTATATATATTATATATAACATCTATATAATGTATATATGTGTATATACACACATTAAAAACATTCAGCATATATATGCATACACATAAATGTATATAGACACAGATACAGATTTATGCACACACCTACATATATATACACACACACGTACACACATATGTCATTATCCTTGCTACAAAGTGTTTGGTTTGGCTTTTGACATTTCTTGTTAGCTTTTAAAATAATAAGAAAGCATCCATGATTTCTACACCCACTAAATATGAAAATACACTTGGTTTACAAAACCTATAACTCAGTCAGAGAGATAACAGACAACAAAGAGAAGAAGGCGATGATACTGACTGATGATTTATTTCTGGAAAGAAAAATCTCGCAGAGGGCGAGGGGATGAGAAGAATAAAAGAAAATCTCTTGAGTTTTAGATCCATCAGAAGCTCTTTCTTCTGTCCATGGATTCTTTAACAACACCAACACCAACACCAACACACACACACACACACACACACAAATTAAAGGATGGATGTGAGCATGTGAGCAATGGTGAATGCATTCAAGTTCCACAGATCTCTTCTGAACCTGCACCAGCGCAGATAGACACACTCATCGTGTACAGGATATGTTAAGAAATTCCAGGGTGGAATTTCATTCAGTGGAGAATTCTCCAGGGGGAGAATGGAGTCCAGCTGGCCGTGTGGGATACAGGAGACTCTAGAGTGACCCATTGTGGGCTCCATCTACCCCTGGCCTTGTCTCTTGTCACCCAGGTGAGTTTTGAACTTCCACTTTGGCTTTTCCAACACCACGTTTCTGAAAAAGGAGGTGGGAATTTCCCCTTCGCAGAACGATGATCAGAAGGAGGGAATTAGATCGTTCACTTTTAGCACAATGTCTCACGCAGAACTTTTAGCACATGCTAGCTACCAAGGTATAGAAAACGCAAAGAGATGGGTGGCTGAATATATAAGAAATACCATTTGGGCGAGCGTGCCCAAATTTAGATCTGTTAGAATACATACTCTTGTCTCCCTTGGTTTCCATATCCAGACTAGCTCATTTTCAAATACATAAAAGCATTCCTTAAGATAGAACTATTTTATTTTATTTTATTTTGCGGATGCTATACAATTTTAAATAAATACAACATTCCAGCCCTGACTATAATCATGTCTTTGTTGTTCTCTCCAAACCTTAAATATTTCATTTAAATACATTTGGAAAGAATACACAAGGGTTCAGACTGTGCTTGTACTTGGTGTATTTTAAAGCGGAATTTTCCAAACTGTTTTTGCACAAATAGCTCAGTTCCGCCCACGAATCACTGAATCTATTTAGCATCTTTTGAAGAGGTGTAATTCTTTTTTTTTTCTTTCAAAAAATGTGACATTTGTTTTTGTGCCAATGCATTTGTCAACGTTAGTGTAATTAGCTCAAGTTTCATCAACAGGCTGGTACAATCTGTTCTGCAAGCAACTTTGAATTTTGAATTAGGGACTCCTCTAGGATTTAAAGATCTTCTGAGTGAGGGGAAAGAGAAAAGAATATCTTTTAGCAAAATCGGAATGATTACAAAAAAGAGAATTCAAGCTGCATAATAAAAATAAATATCAAGATTTTTTTTTTAAAAAAGAGAGTATATGAACAAAAGTTTTAGGAAGCAATTTAGGAAGCAAAGTTCCCTGGAATTCTTATGTCCTCACAAACATGATGATTTTTGTTGCTTTATAAAATAACAGCCCAGTGCGTTACCCACGCCATCTTTTTTCAAAAGAATCATTTTTAAGTAGTTGTACAGAGAAGGTACCATTTAATAAAGCAGTTTAAGAGTCCAATGCATCTTGATTAGTGTCACCTCCTGTAACATTCTTACCTGCCTTCAACCACACCCTTCCTTACTTTTCTGAATTTTGTGGTACAGACAACCAATTCGTTGTTGTTGTTGTTGTTGTTGTTTTGTTGGTCGTAGGGCTTGAACTCAAGGCCTGGGCGCTGTCCCTGAGCTCTTTCTCTCAAGGCTGGTGCTCTACCACTTGAGCCACAGCTCCACTTCCGGTTTTCTGATGGTTCATTAGAGATCAGAGTCTCATGGACTTTCCTGCCCAGGCTGGTTTTGAACCACGATCCTCAGAGTAGCTGGATTGACAGGTGTGAGCTACCAGTACCTGGCTACAATAAATTCTTGCCTGGAAATCCCTCTCATTTCTCCTTGGCTCTACTACCCCTTGTACTTACTCATTTCCTGGTGCTGATTTTGTTGGGCTTTGACTTAGTCTTTCTAAAGAATTATACTATTGGATCTCTCCAGAGGTTCTATTGCAGTTCAGTTAATTCATTTGCAACCCTGGCTCACCACCCCGTGTGTTTACTTGTAGCTTTACAGGTGCATTCTAGCTCCCACGAATGAAATAACTTTTTTCCCCCTCAAGTCTTTCCACATTCTTAAGAATGGTACAACAGCATTCTTTCTAATGGATGAGTATTCCACTGAGTATTGATACCACGTTTTCTTGATCCATTTGCCCATGGCGGGGTATCTGGGTGGATTCCATCTCTTGGCTAAGTGCTAATAATTAAGCTCCTTAGTTGTAGTGATTTTTCTCTGTTACATTAAAAGGCTGGGATAAGCCTTACATATTTTTCCCCCAAGACACATCTTGGAAAAATAAAACAAGATTTTACTCAATGGATGGAATTAGGAAATTGGTGGAGCATGGAGATATTGATCCAATTGCATTGTGCTCCTGACCTGACTCATGGACTTGAAACCCTTTTATACAATTACTTAACATTTGAAAAAAATAACATCAACGATTTTATCCAATCACATATTCTTTTGGGGGCATACATGTCTTGTACTACTTGGGAAACAAAGAAGAGGGGGGAAAATTCTAGGCATGAAAAGGTAAAATTTATGCCAGGAAAAAATATTCAGCCTGTTACTTGGGTGGTTGGGTTCCTTTGCTCTGTTTGGTTCAACGGTTCATCAATGGAGTCGCAAGAAGTAGCAGGTGTTTGCATTTTCCTGGGATCACTCTGATTTAAGAATTGGGATTTGTTTCAGAAACCATGTGAACAGTCGACATCTTTACTGTCAAGTTCCCTGTAAACACACACACATACACACACACACACACACACACACACACACACCTCTTTTTTGCAGAGATCTGCTCTTGAAAAATCAGGTGAGAGAAGAAAAAAAGAAGTAGAAATTTTATGGAAAGCCAATCTTGCTGACAAGTAGTCGAAATTGCATAATAGAGAAAGACAACACCACCAGAGGGGGGGTGGAGAGAGAGAAAGAGAGAGAAAGAGAGAGAGAGAGAGAGAGAGAGAGAGAGAGAGGGAGACAGCACTCAATTTCACCAATTATCTCAGCTCAGTGAAAGACCCTTGAATGAAAATTGAGGGTGAAAGGTGGGGAAGGAAATTGTGAAATCCTGTTAGTGGGTGGGAAATGTGGTAAATAGCGTGGCCAAATTATGCAAATGGAGCCACTTGTGTGGGGTTGAATACAGAGTGCTCTCCAACGTGTGCATTTATTCACCCTTAAATACCCTTGGAAAACCTGAACCTTGGTTTTTTTTTTTTTTTAAACACCTGAGGCTCATAGGAAGATAGAAGATGACCGGTATTAGAATAGCGTCAACTGGTTCCAAGGAAGAATAAAATACAAACAAACAAAAACAATACAGAACGGACGCCATGTCATTCCACTGTTCGGGGTCAGCACTGACTTGGAAGTAAAGTCTGAGTAAAATAAATAATTGGGGATTAAATAGATCAATAATTTTGGATTAAAATAAATCATTCTCCCCAAGTGACTGAGTGACTCTGATCTTCTGCTTCTTCCTAGTTTTAATTTACTTGCTTATATTCTCATAACCTCTTCCTCTCCCTCCTCCTCCTCCTCCTCCTCCTCTTCCTCCTCTTCTCCTCTTTCTTCTTTTGTGCCAGTCCTGGAGCTTGAACTCAGGGCCTGAATGCTGACTCTGCTGTCTCTTTTGCTCCAAGTTATTGCTTTACCATTTGAGCCACAGCTCCACTATAAGATTTTTGCTGGTTCATTGGAGAGAAGAAGAGTTCTTGTTTGTTTTACTAGTTTGGTTTCCATTTCATTATCTTATATTCTACAAGAAAATCATTCCCTTTTCCTCCTTTCTTTTGGCATATGTCTTTTTTCCCCCTAACTATTTCCTTCCCCCCCCCCAAAATGCTCAAAGCTAGCCCTGGCAGAAAAGCCCAATGAACCACTCAAAAACTGGAAGTGGTGCTTGTGGCTCAAGTGGTAGAGCGCTAATCTTGAGTTCAAAGAAGCTCAGAGACAGCGCCCAGGCCCTGAGTTCAAGCCCCACAGCTGACAAAATAAAAAAGTAAAAATAAACACATGTTTATTGTAGGATTTCAGTTCCTTGATCAATATTGAGGTGGATTGAACCATTTCGGAAAAAAAAATCATGTCTTGTTTCTTTGGTCCTTTTCTATGAGATGCTCTTGCCTTCCAACTTTCAACAAAACAACGCAAGGTCCGTCTGCAATGTGGGTTGAGAGGAGGAGGTCTTGGAACTTCCTTAAAAATCAGAATTTTAATGTGGTCTTTGTTCATCTTTGTGCATGGATATTGACCTGTGCATCAAGAGTAGGGGGTACCCTGTAGGGGTACACGCCTGTAATCCCAGCATTTGAGAGGCTGAAGTAGGAAAGATTATGTATTTGAGGTGGCACTGGCACCCATTGGGAGACATGGATTTTAAGAAAAAAAAATCCAAATAATAAAAAGTGTGCTATAACAAATCTGTGAGGCTCATAGTCAGATACAGGTTTTAATGACAACAAGCAAAATTCCCGATTTCCTGGGACTTACCAAGTTAGAGCCTCTTGATTCGACTCTTTCTCAAATGACCCATCTTGAATACACTATTTTTCCCAAGGACCTGCTTTGTGTGGTTTTTTTTCCTTCCCTCTCTCTCTATAATAAACATTTTATTTAAATCTGAAAAATTTAGTGCTTATTCACTTCTACATCCCAGAAAAAAAAAATAAACCACAACCAACTCTAAAATATTCTTTTTCTCTCCAGGACTCCAGCCAGTTAGATTTGGGAGAAGTTGCCGGCAGAAGTCGTGAATTTACATCTCCTCTCATTGGCGACCAGGACACGGGAGCCCGTTGGAAATTATATCCTGAGTGCCTTTCATTATAGCCATCCCAAAGTATGCTTCCGATTTCCTGATTATGCGATGCGCCTGCTGTATAGATGATTTACCCAATGGGAGAAACGGAGAGCATTAGAAAAGAAACATTTCGGAATTTCACTGAATTATTAAATGGGAGTTGAAGGATGATGATCGCCCCACATGACTAAATTATTAACCAATGGCTCCCAGATAAACAGCTACCACCTTAGCTCTGCTATCAACGGGGAAATCAACTGATGCGTTTTAATGCAAAGATGAATTCGAAAGTACTGGTCTAGGATAACTCGCGAGCTCCAGTCGAACGTTAGCTCTCTTTGTATTCTTCTCTTCTCACTCCTTTGGCTAGTTCACTAAGTTCATGCTTTCAACTTCTATCTCCAGGCTCTTGGAAATTTGGATCAATGGAGTTAGCTTCCCAAATTAGTCTTTCTGTCTGATTTCTAGATAAGCATCTCATAGTAATACTGATTGCATCTCAATTGGACACAGATTTATCTCTCTGTATTCTCTCCCTCGTGCTTTATTTCCCTAATGTAATTAAATAACAATCCCATATATCAACAAAAAGAAATCCATATCCTATTTTGTGTGTGTGTGTGTGTGTGTATGTGTGTGTGTATGTGTGTGTGTGTGAGAGAGAGAGAGAGCGCACTGGGACTTGAACTCAGGACCTGGAGCTCTTGCTTAACTGCTGCTCTACCAACCGAGCCACACCTCCACTTCAAGCATTTTGCTAACTCCTTGGAAATCAGAATCTCTTCAATGTGTCTGAACCTTGATCCTCAAAACTCAGCCCCCTAAATGTTTAGGATTAGAGAGGTGAGCCACATTGTCCAACTTCTTCTATCATTGCTTAGTTTGCCATGCGGTCTTTTCCTGATTCTTGGTGATGGAACCACTTACTAAACCAAGATATGACCCTTCTGTAATTTCCATGCACTCATCATCATCATCATCATCATCATCATCATTGAAAAATGCTAAAAAGGAAGGGCTTACAGTTTTATAAGTCGGGTAAGGAGTACATTTCCTTTTGGGCAATGTCAACTCTTCCTTTCCATTGGATTCTTGACTTGGTCTCCATGTGCCTCTGTTTCTCTCTTCTCAGTGTAATCTCACTGAATAAATACCACAGACCCTCCATGTGATTCTTTCTGTTTTACATTGGTGTGTCAGAGCCTTTCTCCCGTCAGTAATTAGACTGTAACTTCTTGTTTTCTGAGACAGGCTTTCACTACTTAACCTAGGGTAATTTTGAATTCATGCTTCTGTCCCCTAAGGGCTGAGATTATAGCAGTATACCACGACACCTGGGTAGAATGCATTTCCTGAAAAGATGGGCAATATTTATATATACATACATATATATATATATATATATATATATTGTATTTGTTTCTCACTACAAGATACTTTCATACTCTGACATCTATCGGGCAAGAAATATCATTTTTAAAAATTATGATTCTTCCTGCTATATCGCCAGTGTCTAGAAGAATGCTGGGCATTTATCAGAAACTTAATGTATCTTTGCCGAATGAATTAATACAGATCCTCAACTCTCTCCCCACCCCCAAATTCTCATATGAAATAACCGAAGCTTTTCAGGCCCCGTTTGACCATTTTTCTTTTATCTTCCCAGTTCACCTTCAATAACTCAAATCCGATCATTCATGTGTCAGTAGAAGCTTTTGGTATCAATTATTTTATTTTTAGGTTTGATAGGATTATCATGGCTGTGAGATCATTGACTTTATGATTTTCTTTTACCACTAATTAATAGTTAAAAAAAAAAGAAAGGCTGAGCTACCTATTGGGAACTGTTAAATTTGAATTAGATCGCTAATTCTGATCATAAATTATTTATACCGAGCGCCTGTGTTCACAGCAAAGAGTAATGTTTCAACTCTCCAAAATCTGAGGATGTGCAATTCTTGATGGTATTTGCCACTTGAGAGATTCAGACAGATAACTTGGAATAGAAGGGCAAAATTCATCTAGAGAATTAGTTTTCCAACTTTGCAATCAAGACTGAAATTACAAATTCACGCTCGGTTGTTTTAGGATTCACAGCAGTTTCGGAAAATCATCCAACATTTATTGTGTTACGAATTATATCATGTATGTTTTTTTTTCCTCCCCTTACAGTCAACTTCATTCAGAGGAAATATAGAGAATACTAACTAACTATGGAAATTACCAGTTTGGAGGAAAGTTGACTTCTTTAGAGAGTTAATTTATTATCATTAATTAGACTTAACCATGTCTCTCTGGGATCAAATGTTCTTATAAGTTTGAAGATTTGTCTTCAAGGTGTATATCAACCCCTTCAAAGGCAGATAAATGAAAGAGATTGTTCATGATGAAAAAAAAATTGCAAATACACCATTCATACACAATACTATGACCAGATCAAGCCAACGCATATAAATTGTCTCCATAGTAAGAATAACAATCAGTTGGGTGCCAGTGGTTCACACCTGTCATCCCAGCTACTCAGGAGGCCAAGATCTGAGGATCACAGTTCAAAGCCAGCCTGGACACAGAGAAGTCTCCATGAGACTCTTATGTCTTATAAACCACCAGAAAAACCAGAAGTGGCGCTGTCGCTCAAATTGATAGAGCACCAGGCTTGAGCAGAAGAGCTCAGGGACAATGCCCAGGTCCAAGTTCAAGCCCCACAACCAAAAAAAAAAAAAAAAGAATAACAAACAAAACTCCCATAAATATCTTTGTATATATCTGGCTATGGGAGAGCATGAATCAGAGCCGGAGACGTTCTTAACAATTACCAACGTCATGGCTTTTGTAGGAAGAAAAGCAAAAAACACTTGCAAGAAACTCTCCGATCATGTGACCATTACTAAAGCAAGGTGATATACAAATAAGATAATTCACATTGTCAATTATACAAAAAGATAAACTGTCGATCTAACTCTGGAGTCTTCATGTATAGGTACAGTTAATGCAACACCCTCTTTAGGATATATTAACCGAACCCCAACTCTGCATTTTCTACTTTAAATAATAATAATAAAGCTGGGCACCGGTGGCTCACACCTGTCATCCCAGCTACTCAGGAGGCTGAGATCCGAGGATCAGGGTTCAAAGCCAGCCAAGGCAGGAAAGTCCATGAGACTCTTACCTCCAATGAACCACCATAAAACTGTAAGTGGAGCTGTGGCTTAAGTGGTAGAGCGCCAGCCTTGAGCCGAAGAGCTCAGGGACAGCGCTCAGGCCCTGAGCTCAAGCCTCAGGACCAGCACAGAAAGAAAAAAACAAATACCCATTATAAGGTCTTGTGTCACTTACTGTTAGTTTTCATAGGTCCAGAAACAAAAGGTTGGAGGTCCCCATGTTCATCTTCGCTTTCTTCCAGTGTTCCATGTATAAAACGTGTACCTTCCGCTAGCCTTAATCTCCAATCTTCACTGTCATCAGGAGATGAAATTGTGAGGTACCAGTCTGGAAGGAAGCTTGGGTTAACTAAATGAAGGCCAGCTGATGTTTCTTGGTGTTCTCCACAAGAGTTCAACAGAGGCAGGAGCAGCAGCATGCACCAGGGTGGTAGGATCTTAATTCCAAGTGTAGTCTCCCTTGTATCACGGATCAAGTAACCACTTTATGACCAAGAAACCCATGTGTCTTCCCCTGTTCCCCCACCCCACTAGTATTGCTTTTGAATCCTATTAATAGATATCATGATTGACCTCTGAGAATCAGAGATGTCTAAACACATGAATGATCTTCACGTGTGCAAACGAGATTGTAGTCGTGCAAAAGGTGCTATGTGCCCATACAGACAGTACCCATCAAAGCGTCCTGTAGGTTTAACTTCAATCCTGGGTGAATATCTTGCACAGATCCGCCCCACAGTTTTCTCTCTGGATCCTTTAGTGGGTGAGAGACTGGATCTCTGTCTGTGTGAGCGCTGTGTGAGAGTATGATTTTGTACCAGTGGATCCGCCTCAGGTTTTTAATGTCTCAATTCTAAGGTGTTGATCCCTGGCTTTCTTATCTCTACATGGAGGGAGTTTAGTCCAGAAAAAATATTTTTAAAAAGTCTATCTGGGGGGCTGGGAAGGTGGCTCAGTGGTAGAGCGCTTGCCTTGCATGCATGAAGCCCTGGGTTCGATTCCTCAGCACCACATGAGCAGAAAAAAAAGCCAGAAGTGGCGTTGTGGCTCAGGAGGTAGAGTGCTAGCCTTGAGCTGAAGAGCTGAGGGACAGCGCCCAGGCCCAGAGTTCAAGCCCCACGACTGGACCCCCCCCCCAAAAAAGTCTATCTGGGTAGGTTTCTTCAAATATTATTTCCTTTAGATGCATATACTTTATACATGGGGAAAACTGTTTTATAAAGTACAAAAGATCACAGTGACTCTATGTGTATATATATATATATATAGAGAGAGAGAGAGATAATATGATATATGTTATACATGATATATAAGGACATATAACAAATCCTATATTATACATAGCATAGTGTATATAATATTATATATGACATCATAGATGTCATATATACTAAATATAATATTATATGATTAATTGTATAATACATTATATATGATATATCATATTATGGTATATCACATAGATGATATAATTATATCACATATATCACATATTCATTATATTATATGATATAATGAATATTATATATTATAATATATATCATAGAATATGATATAATATATCTCATGTCATATGATATATGATATGAGATTATGTTATATATAATATGATATATATCATATGTTATATCATGTTATATCACATATAACATAATCTCATATCATATATCATATGACATACATCATATATCATATGACATATATCATATATGATATAATATGATATATATCATACATAACATAATCTGTTAGATGTTATATATCATATATAACATAATCTCATTTCATATATCATATGACATAGATATATCATATATATAACAATTTCATAACATTTATTATTATATAATATAAAATATATTATATATCATATATAACATCATATTATTATATTATATATAATATAATCTATTATATATACAATATCATCTTGATGTATGGCTCTGAGATATAATCTCAAAATCCAGCTACTCCCTGGTTCTATTCTTTCTTTGTAATGATGATGTTTCTCCTAACAGAGTAGGGACTTGAGTGGGTTTCCTACAAACTCTTTGCATATTTTGTCATCTAATAAGACAAGGGTGTTTGGATGCAGAAGTTTGGGAGAAGTGTTTCACGGGATTTAATGTATCATTTTTTATTCTGTCAACCCCTGAACATCTTATAAAGGAATGATTTTTCCATTTTCAGTCGTTCAGGGAAGGAACCCTTAGATCTCCCTATATACAAGAAGGAAAGAAATGAATGTTATTTCTCCCAGACAATCCTTGTGAGCAGGCGAATAACACCGATTCTGGCAAGAAAATGTTCAGGAAAGATCAGCAGCACTTCACAAGAATTTAATTTGTAAAATAAGTCCAGAGCCTGCACAAATGAACACAAAAGTAGTATCTTTATAGTATTTAAGGGGATTACAGAAAGAAGAGAGAGAGATTTTAAAATTCACCGAGAAAAGGGCCCATTTATCATCATCATTGATTTCTTTTTTCCTGACATTTACCTAAAAGGTCTTAATATTTTAAAATGAGAAGGTAAGTCATTTATAATGCAGATGTAGTCATAAACTGGAAAGATCCGTCAGGAGAGACAAGCGATCAAAGTTTTAACCTTTCATCCACTAGTGTGTTCTGTTCCAAGAAAATAGCGACTGCCCCTGATCTTCACCTACCAACGTTCCTTAAGATCAAGGGATGGAAGTGGTTTTAGGGGAAACTGAGGCAGGACAGAGTAGGGAAAATGAAGCCTGGTAAATGCAGAAGTAAGCAAGGTATGTTGAATCATAGAAGCACTGCTTTTGTTTCTAAGAGAGACAACAGGATACATTTCTTTATCTCAGGGATGAGCATCTGCTTTGCGGTAGGCTGCGTTCTTTCCTGGAAGGAAGGCCCGGACCACAGCCAGAGATTCTGAAAGTACAACCCTGAGGGTGATGAAGAGCAGAGATAAACACCTACCTTCGCTTAGATTCAAGTCCGACCCCCTGCGTCTATCATATAAATACCCCTGATGTCAAAGAGCTCTGTGACTCCACAAAGCTCCACCAAGTTTTCTTACTACTAAAAAGAGACAGAAATAGAAATTGGAACCCTTCTGTACATCATCTTTATAATCACAGTAAAAAAATGCCTGTTATGAGATAGAATAATTTTAAAAAAATAGATACTGCCTAAACATTTCCTTTATCTTCCATATGAAGGAATATTGATAGCACCCTTCCCATCAAACCTGGATTTGCTCAAAGAATTCAGCCTGGATTTTGTTAGGGGGAAAAAAAAGGATGGATTCCCCATGGAGGAAGGGTAAACTGAGGAAAACCAGGCCTGGTAAAGGCAATGGTCTTTAGAGACATAGAAGCCGCCTCCTATGCTCCAAAGAAAAGCCCTGGGCTGCCTTCTTTCCTGAGAGATGAATTTCTCACCTCAAGAATTAACATGCATTTGGCAGGGGGTGCATGTCTTCCCCCCAAAACCTCCTACCCCAAATGTAGACAACAGGACACCTTCCTTATCTCAAGGATAAACACCTGTTTGAATGCAGGGTGCATTCTTACCTGGAAGATATGCCCCCACACATCCAGGAACCCCGAAGGTGTAACACCAGGAGTAATTGGAGCAAAGATAAGACGCTGAACTTTGCCTAACTGTGAAGTCAGACCCCTGCCTTTACCATAGAAATATTCCTCTAACAGCCAAGGAGTTGTGCATCTCTCCTTTACAAACCCACACCCTCTTAGTGTGTCTCTGCCTTGCTGCTTGTCTGTTTGCCTGCTTGCCTGCTGATTACTGAAACCCCAGCAAGTTTTCTTCCCATTGTGACTTGTCCAGAAGTTCTTACTCTGCCATCCAAGTCTAAAGACCTTCGGTGAAGAGTCCCTACTTTTAGAAGGGAAGACTTCACAAGCCTTCACCTGAATCTGGTGACCCAACCTCAACCAAGCAGATCAACTCTCATGGGAAATTGAAGAGGGACTCCGGGATGACCCGAGGAGAGTCAGGGGGACAAAGGATACACAATGGAGGGACTTATGTAGGGTCATGGGTTGTGAGGAATTTCCTGGACACCTCCAGGGATCATGGTGATGAACGCTGGTTCTTTACCTGCTTCCAGGAGCCTGCTGTGTAGATGCATAGCCCAGCCAGCTGTGGCCTGCAAAAGTCTCAGATGACTGGTATCTGACACCTGACACCTGAAGTGATTGGATTAAGGGCTGGAGAATATTCTAGAAAGTCTCCTGGAATAGGGGGACTGTGGTTGGGAGGTGGGGGTGGAGTGGGCCTCAGTGGTCAGAGAGAACAGACCCTCAGATTTGCTTTAAAGAATTCAAGGAAAGTAGCTCATCCAGCCATGCTTGTGGAGAAGGGGCCATCCTCAAGTCTGCTGGCTTAGGTCGTGGGGTTTTATGGGAAATTCGACGGTGAGAGAACAGAGAAGCCACATTCTGAGAGGTCAAATTGGGAGTCTTTGTTAGAAAGCTGGTGACTATAAAGGACACTTACCCTGGAATGCACTTAGTTAGAAACCTGAGCCACGAGGATAGGAAAGCCAAGAGAGAGCAGAACCACCATCCCAACAAACCAGATCAACTCCAATGGAGAGCAAAAAGGGTTGCCATGGTGACCTGAGGAGAGCCAAGAGACATGAGACAGGACACAATGGTGCTGAGCTGAAGGAGGCCTAAAGAGGGTCATGGGTCAGGGGGGCCGGGTCACAGGGAGCTCAGCTCAAGAGTTCAGAGTCTTGTGAGTTTGTGGCATGGGATTGGTAGGCCCAGTAGCTTATTGTCCAAGTCCCTGCCCCTACCTCTGAGAATTCAGACATCCCCACCATCTGGGGTGGGTATGCCTTCATCCACCTTGGTCCACCAAGAAGCCAAGATGGCGCCCATTAAACCCAATTCTCTATGATCATCACCGGTTAAACCCACCATCCATATTCCACTGTCATGCTCCATCTCTAAACCAGAGTCTTTTTTTTTTCTTTGAATTTTTTTTATTCTAAAGATACTATACAGAGGGTTACAGTTACATGAGTAAGGTAATGAGTCCATTTCCTATTGGTCATTGTTACCCCCTCCATTGTTTTCCCCCTACCATCCCTTCCCTCCCTACCTTCCCTGAGGTTCTTTTTTTTGTTTTGATTGTGATTAAGTGATTACATAATTTCCCAAATTTCACAGTATTTTGGAATAATGATGCTCATTTAAAATCACAAGTTCATTCTAACTTTCCTGGAGCAAATTGTCTATCACAGTCTATAACATATAACGGTGTTCACATGTTATACACCATACATGTGATCAGCAGCATGGGGATATTTACTAGTAGTTCGACCAGATGAGTGGGAGTTCTTTGTTTCTTAAGTCCTTAAACCACAGTCTTTTCACTCTGCATCTGGGGCTGAAAAATTGGAGATCCTTCCAATCCAAACCCCAAAAGGTAAATACACTTACCGTGCTTGTGAGAAAAAGATCAGAGGCGTGCGATCTTCATAAATTCATGAAAGAAAAATAGAGGTGACTGTTGACACAAATCAAGAAGCAAAATAAAATAAGAAAGAAGGGAAGAATCCCTTCATAATTTAGGTTATGATTCTAAGATGTGTTTCCCAACCTTGGAGTGAAGGTGTCAAGAAGATAAAGCATTGTAAAGGTTTTCAAATTCCTGTTGATGAATTGCCTTCTAAATCAGATAAACTAACTTATGCTTCAACCAGAGGTATTCTCAACATCCACTAGTATTACTTTTTTTCAATATTCCCAATGCAGAATGTGCAAACAGATGATTCATTTGGTGTTTCCATTTGTTGTTGTATTTGATTCTTGGAAAAAGTCTGACATCTTCAGCTATGGTATGCTGTATGTGTATATGTATGTGTATGTGTGTGTTATGTGTATATGTATATGTGTATGTGTATGGTATGCGTAACCAATTTGATCTCATTTGGAAAGTCCAATATGCCTTGATTGAAAGAAACTATTCACCTTGCATGAACACAAGTTCATACCCCATTACCTCAAAATGCAAGGAGGGAATGTTTTTTTAAAAAATCAAACCTATTCCTTTTGTTAATAGCACTCATTTTAAAACCTCTATCAGACATTATATACAGAAAATTTTCATCCAAATTTCCTAATAAGATCATCTCTTCTGGAGTTCTTTGAGTCTAAATGCTTGGCTATTCTCTGACTGGTACAGATAAACGACAGTGGTTATTTATTTAAGC
Organism: Dipodomys ordii; assembly: GCF_000151885.1. Taxonomy (NCBI): domain Eukaryota; kingdom Metazoa; phylum Chordata; class Mammalia; order Rodentia; family Heteromyidae; genus Dipodomys; species Dipodomys ordii. The sequence goes on along the minus strand of NW_012267297.1, from coordinate 2,340,833 downwards.
ATGAACACAGAATAAAATCTATTTCAGTGCTCTCTCCATACAAAAAGCATCCTTTCCAGAAGGGAGTATTTACAGGACGGGGGGGGGTGGTGGAAAAAATTACTTTCCTTCCAAACAGCAGCGTGACTTTTGACACTTCTAGACAGATTAAGGACTTGGAATCACAGTGGGGCAGCCATGAAAGTGTAAATACACGGAGCAATGGGTCTCCCCATTGGTAGGAGGACATTAGTGAGTTAAAGCTCTTAAAACCAAGGATCAATGGTAGCAAAGGCTACAGGGAATCTATGAACCTGGGCTTTCTTTTCTATCTCACAGGGGGCATCTGCACAGGACGATCCATTGAAGTCAATAGAAGCCATTGTGGTTAGTGTGCTGTGGCCATTTCTACTGACCCCAGAGACAGAGGGAAGGAAAATAAATGATGTGTCGAAAAAAATCACTGGGAAGGGCTTCCTACGTGGTGAGAAGAAAAGGGGGAAAAATTAAAAAAGAAAAGACCAGAAAAGCTCCATAGCTAGCTGGCACTTTAAGAGTCATCAGCAAGAGAGAGAGAGAGAGAGAGAGAGAGAGAGAGAAGAGAGACAAATCTTCACAGATTTGTCTGTTTTTGTTTCTGAGGTTGTGGTGAGACCATTTCTTACTTCCCTTCTTCTCACTTGATAGAGAATGCCAGGGTCCTTGGCTTTCCCAATGGATTCTCTCTGGCCAGCATCAGAAGAAATCAAAGGAGTGAAACAAATACACAGCTGACTTCCGGTCTAGATGGACTAGGTTAAAATGCCCTACCCACAGCATGGAAGATTCCATTCTGCCCCTACACAGGTGAACAACTGGATTTTCCCATCCACCCTTCTCTTAGCCTGAGCTCTTCTATCCATTTTTTCCCCACTTCTATTTTCTTGACTACAAAATAAAGGCTACTGGTTCTAACTGGTGCCATCTTGGCTTCTTGGTGGATGAAGGTGAAGTCCCACCCCCTCCCCAGGTGATGGGCCTGCCTGGATTCCTAGAGACAGGTGCAGGGACTTGGACCATAGGTTACTGGACCTCCTAGTCCTGTGACCCCGCCCCTCGAGCAAGAACCTATTGAGGCCCTGACCAGCTCAGCCGCCATTTTGTACCAAGCCTCATGTCTCTTGACCCTCCTCAAGTCATCATGGCGTCCCTCTTTAACTTTCCATCAGAGCTGATCTGGTTTGTTGAGATCGCTTTTCTGCTCTTTCTTTACTCTGCTACCCTCATGGCTCAGTTTCCTAACTGTATTAAGTGTATTCAAGGCTGCAGGTTTTCTGGGGACATGTGTCCACCAGCAGTTACTGGCTTTCTAATAAAGACTCCTGATTCTACCTCTGAAAATGTGGTTTCCCTGTTATCTTGCCATTGAACTCCCATATAACCAGAAAAGATTTTTTTTTTAGGAAACCTATTTTGATTCCTCCAAGTGGTTAGGTAAGCTTACATTCAACACTGTCTTTAAAAAGAAAGAAAATTCCAGAACAGAAGAGCCTGCTCTCTTCTTTGCCTAATTGGAGCTCCCCATGCAGGAGAATGTGCTCCATGGGTGTGTGTGTGTCTTGTGCGTGTGCCTTTTCCAAATGAGAAGTAAAATCCAACCATTTCTTGCTCCATTTTTCAAAAACAAATGGCTTAAAAAATATCCCAAACCACCAAGTCATCTATTACATCCTATCCAGTGCTTCAAAATATAAGGAGGGAAATTGCTAACTTCAATCTAAATTACCCATTACACTTAGGACAAACTGAGTGCTGGTATTTTTTTTCTCTTGTAATTACGTATAATATGAGTAATCTCTGCATATTTGACACTTGAATTTCCTTTTGATGACCCACATACTAGTTGTGCCTCCAATGAGCATTTGGCAGGAAGAGCTTCTCTCTGAATTTTGATTTTCTTTCTTTCTTGTTTTTTGGTAGATAAGAGACTGCACAAATCCCATAAGGTTTGTCAACCCAAGCAGATGTTTTTTATAAACTACAGTTCAATCCCAGGCCTCGCCTCTGTCTCTTTCCCATTCTCTATATCATCACTCAAAATAACAAGATAATAGAAAACAAGTTTTGATTCCAGAATGATTTTGGTTGATGATGATGAATGTAGCAGACTAGACAGCCTGATTTTCCTAAGTTAAATTGAACTTTCAGCGCCAAACACAGCAACAACAGCAAGATTAGCAGACACAACAAGAATGAAAGAAAAAAGGAATGTATGTGCAAACACAAAATGCCATATGGGGAGAAAAAAAAAAAGGATTTATGAAAATGCCCAAATGCATAGAGGCTGAAATTCTGGCAGGGAAAAATAAAACTCGAAGAATATATTATCTAATGTTAGAAGAGATTGTTCTTATAGAGAATTAGGGCCCAGTAAATCTAGCTAGACAATTTTGGAAATAATTTTTATTTTTTTATTTTTTTTCAAAGGCAACTCTAAGAAGCCATCCCTTGGTTCTTTGGGCACAAAATATGAGTTTGTCCCCAGGGAGACCCTCATCTGTGTCGTATGTCATATGTAAAGGTGCAATTGTGCCAGGTGACACGAATACTTTACCACATACGATAATCAGTCTGCAGTGTGCATTTTGTCATTGCTTGTGAAGCAAAAAGAATCCCCGGTGACCATACTACGGTCTTGAGGCGATGTTACAAAGATGAAGACGGTGTGGTGTTTGCTTTTTGTTTTGTTTTCCATCTTCAAATCACTCACAAGGAATTGGCGTGCATTGGGCCTCCATATTTGGGCCTCCAAAGAGGGAAACAAAAACCACCACCTTACACACGACAACAACAAAAAAAAGAATGTAACAGGAATTTCAAGTTGGATATTTTTGGTGATTTTCTTGGAGGGAAGCGGTTCACAGGCTTTCCTTGCCTGGGCTGGCTTCGAACCTTCGATCCTCAAAGTCTCAGCCTCCTGCGTAGCTTGGATGTCAGGTGTGAGTCACTGGTGTCACGTTTAGGATATGGTATTTCTTAATCTTCCTGATCTGGGTTAGGGCCTTCCCATCTCAAATACGAATGAATAAATAAATAAGCAAATAAGTAGAGAAATAGTAAAAATATAATAAACCCCAGTAACAGTAACATTTAAGAAAGCCCTTAAACAAACCTTCTCTCCGTACACTATAACCGAAGGAAGTATAAAATCATGTCCTTTATGTCTACTCCTTGATTAAAACAGAAAAATACAGTTATGTCTTGGCTGGCTATATTTTATTTCCCTGGTGCTATTGTTAAAAGATGTGGAACTTTCCTTGAAACAGAGCTACAAAAGCTTTTAAAAAATAATTGGATGTGCAAAGTCCCTGTATTAGACAACAGGGAAATTTTCAATCATCTTTATTCATTTGATTCGAAACTTCCAACTTCCCCAAGAGTCTCTCCAACATCGCTCCTTTATTTACTTTTGCATTTATAGTGCTAATTTCCCAACCATCATTCTTTTTATCCCCCCTCCCCCAGTATTGAAGCCTATGGCTTTTATTGGAGATGATTACTTTTTATTTTTTGGTTTTATGTTTTCGATAGCTCATCTTCTTTTCTGGATAGCTCATCAGTAAATTTCAACATGCTGATCCTGGCGGGAGGGGTGAAATTAGTAGAACCAGAATTCTTAGGGTACAGTCTAGATTCATATTCCTACAAATATATATATATATATATATATATATATTAAAAAATCTGTGTTATTAATTTGTTTTAGTTAATTTAGTATTCTGTAGCTATAGGAATATGCCTGAATCCCTGAAGAGACTTTCCTTTTTCTGTTTTTCATGGGAAAAGCCTAATAGGACACACTGGTGAAAATCAAGGATCTTGTGGAGTTTTTGATGTCCAGGTTGGCCCATACCAAGCCCACAGGAATTTCTTAATTACCTTGCAATCCAGCCTAATAGTTTTCCCACTGGCTATTTGTGCTGGCTGCCTATGTTTGTTGCTCCTTTGGCTTTATTTGCCTCTCTCTCCAGTTTTCACAGAATTAGCTTGACCTTTGACATCAATTATCCAGATAGCTAAGAGGAGTGGGAAGAGGTCTTGAGTTTTTAGTTGATTCAGCTTCCATTCCCCTTCCCCCCTTTTCTTGTGAGGACATAAATGACGGCCTCCAGTCTCTCCACCTGTCAGAGAGAATTCTGAAAATCTCCTCCAGGCATTGGAAAAAACAGTATGTTCATAGATCTATGCACAGGACGCTAGATACGTTTTCCTATATGTTAACACATTAGATTTATTTATTCATTTATTTTGATAGGGCCTGGGCGCTGTCCCTGAGCTCTTCAGCTCAAGGCTGATGCTCTACCACTTGAGCCACAGCATCACTTCTGGTTTTCTGGGGATTCATTGGAGATCAGAGTCTCACAGACTTTCCTGCCCAGGCTGGCTTTGAACAGTATTCCTCAGATCTCAGCCTCCCTTAGTAGCTGGGATAACAGGCATGAGCCACCAGCACCAGTTTATAATTTAGATCTAATATCCTCATAGGAGAGACAACATGCATCCTTTGTCTCTGGGAGCCTGACTTACTTTGCTTAACATAATGTCCCTGCAAATGACATAATCTTATTCTTTCTGATGAGTGTGAAAATTCCACTGTGTAGAGGTACCACATTTTCTTGATCCACTCATGTGTTGCAAGGCACCTGGGCTGTTTCTGTACCTTGGATAGAGTGAAGAGTGCAGCAATGAACATGGTTGTACAGGTATCTTTACCATATCCGGACTTGTCATCTTTTGGATAAGTATTCCAAGAGTGGCATGTCTAGATTATAGGGAAGTTTGATGTTTAGGTTTTTTTTTTTTTGAGGAATCTCCAAATGGCCTTCCATAATCTCACCTGTTGAATTGTCACCCCATTTGTACAACATTCAAGAAAATAACCATTTTTATGCTCTATAAAACAAGAAAGGCATGCTATTCCAGTTCTTAACAGAGAAAACTTGGGAGACACAGCATCCTAAAAGCACCAATACCCCATGGTGCTTAATAACAAACCACACACGTGTGCAAACATTCAAACAAATGCAAGAGGTGCATTACACAGCAGCCTGATGTACACTATGTTGACTCTTCAAGTATTCATTGGAGCCAGGTGCTGGGGGCTCCCGCCTGACATCCCAGCTACTCAGGAGGCTGAGATCTGAGGATTAAGGGTCAAAGCCAGCCTGGGTAGGAAAGTCTGTGAGACTCTAATCTCCCATGAACCCCCATGAACTGGAGCTGTGGCTCAAGTGGTAGAGCACCAGCCTTGAGCAAGAGAGCTTATAATACATATATTAAGGGAACTAAATCTACAGACTTGAATCATGAAATCTTCAGTCTGTGAAATGCTGTCCAAGGGATTAAAGGAAATGATCCAGAAATGCAGAGGTGGAGATGGAGCGATGGGTTTTTCCACATTCACCATGTCGATCGAAGCTTTCCTACCCCAGCAAGGAGACTGGAGGATTCTTGAGAGAAAAAGAAAAACCAAGACCCTGTGTCAAACCACAAGGCAAGAATTTCCCAAAGGTCTCCACCGGTGCCTAAAGCTATGTCTGATGAGGTTTGAGAATCCATTACAGGTTTTACAAAAACATCTTTTCATTCCAACACACACACACACACACACACACACACACACACGATGCAAATTTGCTCCTGCGCTGCACAATTCAATGAGTTCTTCCTTCTCATTTCTCGTTAAGGACTAGCGAGTACCCACCAGAATCTCTAACACCTTTGCTTCCAAGTACAATCTTGGGAAAGAAGTCCATCTGGTGAACTGTTCTCCAGTGCTGAAAGAAACTAGCATGATAAATGACAAGCAGAAAGTCAGGGCCTGCATAATGGCTTTTCTTCTAAAATAAAAGCTTACATTTCTGTGAGCATTTTGTGTTTCTTACCTCAAAGAAAACTATTCCCAAAACAAAAACAGGAGTTTCTTTCCCCCACACCCCCAAACAGGTATCTGCCAGAGAGAATACTTTAAAATACAGTCAGCATCTTCTAAATGCTTTCCTTACCATTAAAGCATTTCTTCTTTTTTTAAAAAAAAAATTAGAAATCACTACCTTGTCATGAACGCTTTCAACACTTTAAACCAGAGGCCAAATCTGTATGCAAAAGGCAGGCTTTATACAAATTCAAATTCCAAATTAGACTCCGTATAACCACACACTTGGGCAGAATGTGTGGACATATTAAAAACAACAACAACAACAACATTGAAATTCCTTTACATGAATCCAAGTGTAGGCTGTTCCAAATGAATCTTCCAGAGCTTTCTGAGGGCCGCTGAAAATCATTTGCCGGAATTCTGGTACAAAAGGTGTCATTTGCCTGAGGGCCTACATTCAATCCACTTTTGCCTAAATTCTTTCTTTTTGAATTATTTTTTAAAAGAATATCTTTGAGTGATGGTACAAAAGAAGTGCCAATGAATAATGCAGTTTATGAATATAATATTTCTTGATTACTGTCTCCCCTTTCAAAATTCTCACCCACTTTTCCCCTATCCCTCCCTTCACTTTTCTTAGTTTTGTGGTATATATGATTCGTGTGTGTGTGTGTGTGTGTGTGTGTGTGTGTGTGTGAGAGAGAGAGAGAGAGAGAGAGAGAGAGAGAGGGAGAGAGAGAGAGAAAGGAGAGAGAGAGTTGTGTGGCTTGAACTCAGGGCCTGGGCACTGTCCCTAAGCTCTTTCGCTGGTAGTTCATTGTAGATAAGAGTCTTCTGGACTTTCCTGACCTGGCTAGCCTTGAACCACGATCCTCAGATCTCAGCCTTCTGAGTAGCTAGGAACTTGCACCTGCCCATTTCTATTTAAAGATGCAAGGAGCTCAGAGTTTTTAAGGATCAGAACATGAGATCGTTTTCTTTTGACTTACCAAAGTTAAGCTCTTCTGTGAGTGTGAATTTAAACTATATTTTCCTACTCTTCTTTCAGTCGGTCGTTCCTTTATCTGGGGTTAGCTCGTGGTTCTAATTTGGAGGTGGGAAAAAATAAAACAAAATACCTTCCATTGCAATTATGCTTTCAATTAGACATTGGCTGAGATAAAAATGGGGTTTGGATAGGCAAGGAAATACAGCAGGGAAAACGAAGATACGATAACAGAATTTAAATTTACCTGGGTGAAAGAAAATTTAAAGCTTTTACAGTATTAATAGAATAGGTAATATAAAGGATGAACTTGAGATCTCATCCAAGGTTGCAGATAAAAATGATCAAGAAAAAGACATACGGAGAATAAAATTATAGACTCCATAATTTAATGGCGGGAGGATGTGGTTGACTTGGGGGTAATTGATGTTTCTAACAAGCTCAGACAGGAGTAACAGCCGCAGGAATTCAATGTGTAACTCAGATTTCCTATTCTATTCCAAACGTGGCACCTCTGTGTTTCCCTTCATCTTGTTAAATTTTTTTCTGGTGGTGCCATTCTGATTCCATAGTGGTTTTTCTTTGTTCAAATGAAAACTAGAAACTTCCTCAATTTTTGCTTTTTTTTTTTTAATCCATTGTGGGACTTGAACTCAGGGCCTGGGCGCTGTCCCTCAGCTCTTCAGCTCAAGGCTGGAGCTCTACCAGTTGAGCCACGGCTCCACTCCCAGTTTTTTGGTGGTTCATTGGAGATGAGAGTCTCAGGTACTTTCCTGCCCAGGCTGGATTTGAACCACGATCCTCAGATCTCAGCCTCCTGAGTATCTGGGATGACAGGTGTGAGCCACTGTTCCATGGTAGAGCCCATTCCAACCTTCGATTTTCATGATATTTGAGTAGCATTCACAAGTAGTTTTTAAAAGCATTTTTATTTGTTTGATGTTTATCTTGAAATATCAACACATCGGCAGAGAATGAATTGTTAACACATAGCATCGATGATCATATCTCATTGCTACACCTATTTATACATTGAGTGTCAATGTGCGAATTTATGTATATGCATGTATTTAGCTAACTTTTTAAATCTTTACTAGCATCTTCTTAGTAATTTCTTCATGGCTCGATATTTTTACATCAACCCTCATAAATAATGACACATATTACTTTTCTAACAATGTATTAACATGAGAAAAATCCAACAGCGAATTCAACTTCCCGTTTAAATTCTTTCAAGCACGGCAGGTTACAAGATACTTGGAAATTTTGTATTTTAGATGTGTTCATAGTTCAATTGATTAACAGACATTGTTTTCTGGTGGTTGCTGGGTGTGGGTCTTGAACTCAGGGCCTAGGCACTGTCCTTGAGCTCTTTTGCTCAAGGCTAGTGCTCTATCATTTGAATCACAGCGCCATGTCTGGCTTTTTCTCTGATTACTTGGAGATACAAGCCTCAGGGATTTTCCCACTTGGGCTGGCTTTGAACCATGATCCTCAGATCTCAGACTCTCGAGTAGCTAGGATGACAGACATGAGCCACGAGTACTTGGCTACCAGTAATTTCTTATATGTTTTTTTTTTTGTTAACCTGCTTTTATTTTTACAAAGAAAGCTCTGCATGGTGCATTTAACTTCAGACTTACAGCTGTGCAGGTGACCATGACTTTATATGTAGTTACTGAGGCTTAGGTTTTAGGAATCATTCTGAGAAGGATTTGGTTTGCGCGCCTTTCATGGAACCAGCTTTCTTGCAGAGTATTAGCTGGAAATGTCTTTCAACTGTTCTTTTTGTTTTGTTTTTTCCTGGTTTTAGGTCACAAGCCTGGAACACATGATCTTATGGTTTCAGCCTTCGGAGGGCTGGAATTACATGTGTGTACTACCATGCCCGGCTCAGGTATAAATTTTTAATGATGCCTTTCCTTAGTACGGAAGATTTTGCATGAACATCTCCACTAAGATTGTAATTTTGGATCTCTGCTCATACTTTATTTTGAAAATGGAACTTTGGGATTTCATACTTATCAAATTGGAACCATTACACTTATCTCTTGTATGTATTATTTAAAAACGATGCTTGTTTCATTAAAGCCCTAATTGTATATTTCAAAGCACTCCAACCCCCCAGAGATAAATGGAAGCATTTCAAGTCGTTTCTTTTTAGTTATTCAAGAGCTATGGGAAATCACCCAATAGGAATGGAATTTGGGTCAAAGATGGCAGGCAATCATCTGATCACATATCTTACCCAGGCTGACAAAATACTTATTATTATTATTACTATTATTATTCAGCTTTTCACTCACACTTTTTACGACCTGTTTCCTCTTCCTGCACTTATTTTCTGAGACGCAGCCCTCCATCCGTGAGATGACATTGTCGAATAGATCATCTACTACCCCTGCCATGGAAATGGAGTCAGTCTTTCTCTTGCCTATGGTTCTAATTGAGTCCCTGGGAAGGCTCTGCGGGCGGCCTTGCCGTTGCTTTCAGGATTGGTGGTGCTGCGGTTTTGTGAAACCTGAGCAATGTTAACAGAGCAGGGGTCAGGGTGTGTGCTCAGTGGCTGTTTATTCCTGTACACCAAGAGCTACCCAGAGAAGTGAACGCACCTCTTTTGTATTAACATGCACCTGCTTCCTTCCGGAGTCAGGAACTCTTCTTCTAATCACCTTCCTGCCCATTGCATGAAGGATAGTTTTCTCATCGTTTATGGAAATGGTGTAAAGACATGGAAAACAACACCACCAGACTACGCACAAGTAGCTATACCCTTTTAAATCAGGTGTGCTTAAAATGTGTGTGTGTGTGTGTGTGTTAATTTTCATTGAAGGCTGTTAGCTACCACAGACACCTGTGTGACTTTGATGTAATTAGCAAGCTGGGCATCCTGTCTCTCTTCTAGTAACAAGGTGTGCCTGTAGCCCTGGGCGGACAATGACATTTCTCTACCTAATCTGTTCTACCTTTATAATTGGAATTTAAATAATAGAATCACAGAGTTATAGATTTTGTTCCAATCTGATCTGGGTTTGCCTCCAGGAAAGATACAATGAAGATAGCCCCGTGAAGGATCTATGTATTTCCCTCCACCTTTTTTTCTTAAAAAGAAACCCTTACTGCTCCTAATCATAAGATTTCAAGGTCAAAGGGGAGACTGCAAAACTCGCTTTTTTTTCTTGTGTCCAACTGGAAAGTCCAGGAGAGAATGACCTTGGACAGACCCACGGGCAACACTACAGTAAGAAGAGATGAGAGGTAGAGTCAGGATAAAGAGTCTTTGCTCAGGTGCAAACACTTCCTGTCCATCCACTCACAAAACAAGGGGATACATTTCAAATTGTCCTCAATGTGTTATTAAAGACTCCACTGAAAGTCTTTTCTGGAAGATGCCACACTTCATTTCTGCATAAATAATGGGATCATTTGGTGAGTTTTCACCCAGAATGTCTTTAAAAACCTGATATCCTTTAACCACCCATCCACACGCATTACTGTGTTAAAGTTACTCTGTGAAACTGTTAGACTTACCCCTTCCCCCAACATGGTTAGATCTATGAAGTCAAACTCTGAGCACCTCTCACACAAATGAATATTACCTAAGATGAAATTAGGCTGGGTCGCTTAGAGGATTACAATCTAATTCCATCTAGTTGGAGAAATACAATTAACATATAAATACAATTCTGAAAACTGGTACCTTTATAAAAAATAAGACAAACTATTTAAATATAATTAACCTATGAATACGATTCTAACACATTAGGCCTTTATAAAAGCAAGACAAATGATGTAAATATAATTAGCCTATAAGTACAATTCTAAGACATTATGCCTTTATAGAAAAATAAGACAAATGATGTAAGTGTAATTAACCTCCAAATACACTTTGAAAACAAGAAGCCTTTGTGAAAACATGAGAGATTATTTAAATATCATGACTGTACCAATACCATTCTAAAACATTAGAGCTTTATAAAATGAAGACACATCATTTTGTCCAACACGTTAGTTGTGCTGTCTCTAATCCTTGGGTAAATTTAGTTTTCTTTAGCAGTGTTATTTACATCCATCAGCGCTCAGATCTTAACTGCTTAATCTCAACCTTCATTCACAGCATCATTTCTGATTTTTTTTAAAAATTTGTATTGGTGCTTCATTACCAAGTTTCTGTCATCTTCTGAAAGCTTGTTGGGTGCTTAATTCTTGGTACTTACCAGGCCTGATGAATATGCGTTCTTAGAATGGCAAATCAGTGTGCTTTCTCTGTCTCTGTCTCTGTCTTTCTCTCTCTCTGTATTAATGTCTTAACATGGCCCAAAGCAAATTAACTCCAAGCTCGATTAGTGTCACATCTCCCAAATTTACTCTGTTATTGGGGCCCAAGTTGTCTGTAGAGTTGCTTCTTTCTAGAGAATCTGAGAGACGATGTACCCCATGCTGCTGCTCCTGATTCTGGGGACAGGTACAACCCTTGTCAATCCTGCCTGTCAACCCGCTACTCAGGAGGCTGAGATCTGAGGATCAAGGCTCAAAGCAGCCCAGGCAGGAAAGTCTGTGAGATTCTAAATCTCCAATGAACCACCAGAAAACCGGAAGTGGCGCTGTGGCTCAAGTGGTAGAGCACCAGCCTTGAGTGAAAGAGCTCAGGGACAGCGTCCAGGGCCAACAAAAAAAAATAAAATACATCCACTTCTTGTCTCCATGTTCACATGAAGAACTTCCTGTGTCTCTGTGTCTTCAAGAGAGCTTGCTTTCTCCTACAGACATCTAGTTGGATTGGCTGAGGAGCAAGCTACTCCAGTATGTCATCACCTTAATTAATGAAGTCTATAATGACCCTATTTCCCAAACAAAGATGATCTTCTGAGGTGCCAGAGATCAGAACTTCAACGTTATCCTTCCCAGGAGACATAGTTCACCTCCTAGAAGCCAAGCATTCCATACATCCAGGCTTACCTCTGATATTACCTTATAACTGTAGGGGAAGTACCAGGGATCGAACTCAGGACTTACCTGTTTCCTAGGCAGGCATTACCAACCATTGTGTCATGCCCACAAGAGGTATTTCTCACTCATTCCCCCAACAAGAAAACCTATAGAGATCTCAAGTGAGTTGCTTGGGTATTTCCCCCCACAAAATACACGAGTGATGTGTTTTTATGCTTCAGGAAGAACAACCTAGCCCGTTTGCTCAGTGCCTTCAGGAGAAAGAGTTCCAGAAGCTTCTTGTATTGTAGATAGAGTAGTAAGGAGGTAAGAGTAGGTAATAGGACAGGATAAAGAGGTGAAACATAATCAAAGCACGCTGTAAGAAATGGCGTTGTGCCTCAAGTGGTCAGATCGCTCATCTCGAATTAAAAAAAAAAAAAAGTTTGGAGACAGAGCCCATGCCTGGAGTTCAAGCAAAACAAAGAAAGAAAGAAACAAACAAGAATAAATAAACCTACTATGTCCAAATAGAATTCTTCCCTTCTCAGCGTAAATTCTTTTCACTATTATGATGACAGGGAACTTCTGGTGATTTGGTTCTAATTGAATATAGTTTACAGCTGGTTTTTAGATTTCATTCAGATTGGCTGAGTCATCGCCTCCAACCTGAATACAACATATGAAATGCAATAGCCTGAAGTGCTTGTGTGTGTGTATGTGTGTGTGAGTGCGCTCATGCTTGTGCACGCATGCATTAGTAGAGCTAAAATTCTCACAGACTTTCCAGCCTTGGCTGGCTTTGAACCGTGATCCTCAGATCTCAGCCTCCTGAGTAGCTGGGATGACAGGTGTGAGCCACCAGTGCTCAGCTCAGAAAAATAATTAATGCTTTCCCATTATTCTCCATGTTGAGGCATGTGCTCTGCTCTTAATGATTATTTTTCTTTACATTCCCCATGTATCATTTGAGCTTTTGGATCTTAAAATTAGACATGGGGGAAAACGTGCTTATCTATTATTTGATAATAATGGTCAAAATTGCTAAATGCAAGCGGGGCTCTGGTGGGTCATGCCACTCAGGAAGTTGATATCTGAGGATCTCAGTTCAAAGCCAGCCTGGGTAGTAAAGTCTAAGAGACGTTTAGTTCTAATAAAGCACCCTCCCCAAAAGAAAAAAAGCTGGATGTGGCACTGAGTCTCAAGTGGTCGAGTGCTAGCCTTGAGCAAATGAAACTCACGGACTGGTATAACCAAAAAACCCACTTTTTTTTTTTTTCTAAATGCACAACATTGGCTTCTGGCTTCTGTGGAAAGGTTAAGTGGTATCTCTGAATTTCTGCTGATAAAACTTTACAGTATCACATGGAGAGAGAAAAAAAAAGATAGTATGGAAAATGGTCTCTTGCAGGAAGCCTGAATGTGCAAATCTGTAGGTTTTCTTGGATGGAGCAGGTTAATTCGAGAGTTAACACTCTCTTGTGATCCATTAGCATTTAAACATGTTAAAGAGAAAACAGGATCACAGGAGATCATTTACAAAAGCAAGCTCATTTGCGCTCCTCCCCAAGCCAGACAACCCAAGCCACATCTGTGAGTGGCATACAATGGGAAAGATACTGGGAAATGATGCTTCTAGATCGAATCTCAGAGCCCCCAAATAGCTCCTCAGAAATGACAGGGTTACAGCAGCCCACCAGCCATCCCACACTTCTGCTTTGCTTGTACTACACAGCTGGATGGCCTCTGAAATTGTTACCAGTGGGTTGGGGACAGAGCTGGTGATCTCAGACTCTCTCTCTCTCTCTCACACACACACACATACACACACAAGTGTTGAAACACAGAGTTTAATAGAGAAACACTACACCATTGAGGAACGGGAGTAATCTTGAACTCAGTATTGAAATGATGAGAAGCAATTCAGCTTTTTGGGGTATGGGTAGTAAAGGTATTCATGCAAAGACAGTAGGTTAAATGTAGAGGAATGAGAGCTCATGACTCTGTGTGTGTGTGTGTGTGTGTGTGTGTGTGTGTGTCTGTGCGTGCGCACAGCTCCTGGGGCTCGATCTCAGGGCTTGGGTGTTGTCCCTGAGCTCTTTCACTCAAGGTGGATGCTCTCTTTACTTTGAACCACAGCTCCACGTCCGGCTTTTTGGTGGTTCATTGGAAATCAGAGTCTCACAGATTTTCCCACCCAGGGAAGCTTCGAACCGCGATCCTCACATCTCCGACTTCAGAGTAGCTGCGAGTTAGCAGGCATTTTGCAATCTATTAGTATTACCAGATATTATTATTCCTACTTATTGCTCGAGAGGATGGTGGAGGGGTTGACATTTTCTGGTTCGTTTTGAGCGGTGGACAAACAACCACCACATTTTATTTAACTTTCAACATGCACATTCCATATTACCTGTGAACCGTGCGTTAGACAGTTTAGGAATTATAAAAAAGGAAAAAAAATGCTTCAGGCAAGTATTTTTGCCTAAATCTTTCAATGCATAAAGACAAAAATAATTACATAATACTTCAATGCTCCACAGATAATATGTGTCCTACTTTTTACTGCCTAGATTTTCCAGGCATGGTCTCTTATGTTGGATTAACCCATGCTTTTGTGGCTCACATAGTTCATCTGTATGTCTTCCCTAGTTTCTAGAAGATTCTAGCTCTTTTGAGCCACAGACTCCTGCCAATGACTTCCTCTCTGCCCTGAGACCCTGTGTGATTTAAGTCATGAAAATATTTATACCCCACATGGAAATGTGTTTCTTATGAATAAATGACAGCAAATTCAAGGTCCATTTCCACCCTAATAATGCACAAAACAATTAAAATATGCTTTGTCAGCCGATGAAATAAATTATCTCTGTCTGGGGGTTGAGGGGTGTGGATATTAAAGCAATATTAAAATCACAGCTGGAAACTCAGAAGTTCTTTTTCTGAATCTCATCTGTCAAAAGAGAGTGGTGGAAACAATAACACCACTGACGCCAGTCCTCATACTTATGAAACTATGTGGCATTAGTCAAATCATAAAAGTACTCAGAATTAAGAGCTTTTCCCATAGCAGTTCAAGACAGTGTGGTCAGTATTCACAGTGATGTCCAATTTCAGAAATTTATCTATAAAGAGTATAGTTTCACGTAAGCTATTCCTTACCTAAAATCACTAATGATAGCTGATTAGATGCCAAAAATAATGTCTAGGGTGATATTCACATGTGTGCTTGTGTGTGTGTGTGTGTGTGTGTGTGTGTGTGTATGTGTGTGCATACACCTAAGTCATCTTTGTCCATAGTATGATAGGGATTATATTATGCATCTCTAGTTTATGTTTACCATGTATATTTCTTTAGCCATAAAATTGAGCTATACATATTATATATATAATAAATCGAAGGGTGGATTGTGCTGGATTTACAGTTAGCAAGATAGAAACACTTGCTGGAATAAATGACCAGTTACCTGAAATATAAATAGGTGAGAATTGAGAATTTCGCATAGAAATTCGCATTTCTGCAAAAGCAGAAATCGACACAAAGATTTTCTGTTCTCCTCATAGAACAGTGCAGGAATTATGAGCAATAATGGCACAGATTTCTCTTTAAGATCATTTTTTTTAATGACCAAGTGTAGTGTCCACCAAATTTCAGTGGATTTTGTGCAGAAGTTCACTCATTATTTAGTCACACCCTGACCTCAGGAAATTCTAACATGAGCTACACTTGTTTACAATTTCTTCTTCATTGCAAGTTTGCTTTTATTGTTGTTTACTTTCTCTGCAATTCTTTATCACATGCATAGGTCATTGTTTTCTTCCATAGTCAAATCATACACGAGACAATGCCTACCTTTATATGTATGTTTGGTGAGTGACTAATTTCTTTCTTTCTTTTTTTTTTTTGTTGGTCCTGGGTCTTGAACTCAGGGCCTGGGTGCTGTCCCTCAGCTCTTCAGCTCAAGGCTAGTGCTCTACCACTTGAACCACAGCTCCATTTCCAGCTTTTTCTGCTTATGGGATGCTGAGGAATCAAACCTAGGGTCTCAGGCATGCAAGGCAAGCACTCCACCACTGAGCCACCTTCCCAGCCCTGAGTGACTAATTTCTCTTCAGGGCTGGACTGTATCAACAATTCCATAAATCTATTTTGTGCCATGCGTAAGAAAAGATATTTTACATATTTGCAACTGGAAGAAGAAGAATTGCTGGGTAGAAGGGTTTTTAAATGGTAAATCCCAGGCCATTCCAAAGTGGTGTTAGGAATACAACCTTTTAACTTTGCAGTTGTCAGATGTATGATGATGATGATGATCATCATCATCCTCATTGGCCAATCTGATTGTGTAGACAGCGACCTTGCATTTCCCTGGTTGCAAACAAATCTGAATAAATTTATTACGTCTTTACAGCTTTGGTCCAATGTCATCCTACCTACAGTAAATTTCTTTCAGTTATCCACTGTACATCTTTCTCTAAATAATTTCCCATGAATTGGCTCCTTTATTCCATATTCTAGCCTATTTACTTGGCTGATATATTCTTTTTCAAAATTTATTTATTGTTGTGATAAAGGTGACGGACAGAGAGGTGACAGTGACATCAGTCGGGTCATGAGCGCATTTCTTTGTAGACCACATCCCCCCTTCTCTTCCTCTCTCCCTCAGTTTCTCCTACCCAACCCCACTCACGAGAGGTAGAGTTCATTCTCCACCTGGTGTCCAGTGAGGACCATGGCTGATTTGGTTTCCCCTTAGTCCCCCCATTTCTGTGTCTCCCAAATATTCCATCTTCTGTTTTCTTCTTTTTTTCCGGGGGAGGGGTCTGGTCGTGTGGCTTGAACTCTGGGCCTGGGCGCTGTCCCTCAGCTCTTCAGCTCAAGGCTGGTGCTCTACCACTTGAGCCACAGCACCACTTCTGGCTTTTTTCTTTTTGCTTATGTAGTGCTGAGGAATCAAACCCAGGGCCTCAGGCATGCAAGGCAAGCGCTCTACCACTGAGCCACCTTCCCAGGCCATCTTCTATCTTCTTAATCGATCTATTCTACATTCTATACTATTAACTATCTTTGTATATTCTATATTCTATCCTGTTACCTGGCTTGTGTATTCTAAATTCTATTCTATTCATTGGTTTCTATATTCTACATTCGATCCTATTCATTAGCCTCTCTATTCTTTTTCTTTTTCTTCTTTTTTTTGTCGGTCGTGGGGCTTGAACTCTGAGCCTGGGCAATGTCCCTCAGCTCTTCAGCTCAAGGCTGGTGTTCTACCACTTGAGCCACAGCACCACTTCTGAGATTTTCTGCTTATGTGGTGCTGAGGAATCGAACCCAGGGCCTCATGCATGCCAGGCAAGCGCTCTACCACTGAGCCACCTGCCCAGCCCGGCTTCTATATTCTTAATATTGAACTTTTTAAGACATAACACGATGTAACGCTCTTTTTCTAAGTAATCCCAGAGAAAACTCCTCATTTTCACTTAGCCATCTTATGATATATATATAGATATAATATATATATATAGATATATATATATAGATATATATATATCTATATATAATATATATATAGATAGATATATAGATAGATATAATATATATATATATATATATCTCCACATTCCACCTTGATACACACACACCAATCTTTTCTATAACATAAAGTGCAAATATTTAAGTAACAGGATTCTGTGGAGATGTGTTTGAAGAGATGAGATTTCAGATACTTTCACAAACATTTTTCCCCCCAACAGCTTCCTTTGTGGTTCGCGTTAACAGGAAAACACACACACGTACAATAGCAACATTCATTTAATTCCACTGTTAAAACGGTTTGGTTTTTTTTTTTTTAAAGAAATCTCCTGCAAAGTGAGATAATACAGAGACATTTGTCTGGGCTTCACAGAACCCTCTTCTCTGTGGAAAACTTTGCTCAGTACAGTCCCCGAGGAAGGAAAGGAAAAGCCCTGAGGTACATCCATTTTTAAAATTACTATTACTATTATGATGATGATGATGATGATAATTATTACAAAGCTTGGATCTTCAATATTAGCCCTGGATCCATTCCAGTTTGGAGAATACCCCATGGTTGTCAAATTTCCTTCTGTAGCTTGAATGTTACCCAGGAAATTCCTTCACATTTTGTGAGAAGGAGAAAAAAAAATATTTTTTTTTCAAGATGATCCTGCCCACCACGGAAGGAGCTATTAAAATTATAGTTTAATCTCCTGGGTAGATACCTTTCAGGGCATTATATTATTCTTTTCATGACACGGTCAACATACAAAAGAGAAAAAAAGTGTGTTGCATTACAAATAAATGCGAGCTTGAATAGCGTCTTATCTTGTTTAACCCACGTGGCTTTAGCTATCAGAAAGCTTGCAGATAGTCTGATAGATAGGATAAGTAACACAGAGAGAAAATAAAATTATAGAGTAAAGCAGTGAGATGATCAGTTTAAAAGGCTTGGGTCTGAATTTATACACCGGTGACCTGGGATTTAAACATCAGGTTCACACAGATGTGCTGAGGGATTTGAAAATTCTAGAACAACACTTCATGGAAGAATGAAGATAACGCCTTCTAAAGCGGTCATCTGGGTCCCAGGTCATCTGGGCACTGGTGGCTCACACCTGTCATCCTAAGCTACTCAGGAGGCTGAGATCGGAGGATCGCAGTTCAAAGCCAACCTGGGGCAGGAAAGTACGTGAGACTCTGATCTCCAAGGAACCACCAGAAAACCGGAAGTGGAGCTGCAGCTCAAGTGGTCGAGCACCAGCCTTGAGTGAAAGAGCTCAGGGACGGCGCCCAGGCCCTGAGTTCAAGGCCCAGGATTGCCCCAAACCAACAACAAAAAAATCCAAACAGGTTCTTAGTGAAGTACAATTCTACCAGGCCTCTGCCCAGAAAGCCAAAATAATGAGTCCAAAAAAAAAAAAAAGATTGAGGGTTAACTTTGCCCAAATGAATGAGATAGATAGATAGATAGATAGATAGATAGATAGATAGATAGATAGATAATACATATACACACATTTATTTATCTTTAAGTAGTTGTCCAGTCATCACTCCACAAATCAGTTCATGAGTACAATGCATCTTGATCACTCCATCCCTCCTTCCTCTCCCTCCCTCCTTCCTCCCCTCCCCTCCTCTCCCCTCCCTTCCCCTCCCCTCAATTTCCCTGGTTTCGTAGTCTATGCTTTGAATAGTATAACCACATCCTCTGCTTACTTTCTACTTTCATTCCTCTGCTCCTTACCTTTGACCTCACCTCGCCCCAACTTTCATCTTCCAGTTTCTGACCATGTTTTTTATTTTTTGGCCAGTCCTGGGGCTTGAACTCAGGGCCTGGCCGCTGTCCCTGAGCTTCTTTTGCTCAAGGCTAGCGCTCTACCACTCGAGCCACAGCTCCACTTGTGGCTTTTTCTGTGTCTGTGGTGCTGAGGAATCGAACCCAGGGCTTCATGCATGCAAGGCGAGCACTCTACCACTGAGCCACCTGCCCAGCCGTGACCATGAAAAATGGTATTCTCTGTGCAAGCCAACGATCTAGACAAGAAGAGACGAATGCTGCGTTTACCCATGCACTGCATTTGAATACGTGTTGAATACATTCATTTCATGTAATATTAGGTTCCTGGACAGAGTCCTTACTCATTACAGAAGGTCAACTCACCAATAACTCCACTCACTGGAGAATCTTGCTCGGATGCTACACGTAAAAATGTCCTTTTCTTTAGACTCCATTCAATCATCATCATCATCATCATCATCATCATCATCATCCATTAGGCGAACTACAAAGCCTGGAGAATAAAGGGGAGAATCATTGGAGAGTTAGAGAATTTTCTTATAGCATTGGAAAGCTCTCGAAGTGCTTTTCTGAGTAGTAGTAGTAATAATAACAAGCAATAATAATAATAAGCCACTCTAAGACATTTTCTTTGGTCTCTTTAGGACCACATTTCTGCATTTATTTTTTACCTTTCTTTTAACATCATCTTTACTCATCCCTCTAATGGGGGGAATGATTTACCTATTTAGTTTACGTATAAACTAGAATAGTTTTTTTTTTAAATAAAAAGATCGGGGGTCCCTTTATTTTCCCCTTCACAGAATCAAACAGAAACACCAACAATCCCACCACCACAATAAGAAACAAAAGATCCTATTGCCTTTTTAAGAAAAATTTAAAATAAACCCTACTCAATCTATGCCAGCCATGATGATAATCCTACCACCCCAGGGCCTTTAAGAAAGCAAGATGTTAAACAGGGCAGGTGAAAGAGAAAGTTGGAAAGAATCCATCTGTCCACACTGTCCATCTGTCCCTCTTCCTGTACCTTTCTGGGAGGGGGAGAGGGGGAGTAGTGATGGGGGACAGGGCCCCCCCTCTCCAGGTGCTTCTTTACCTCGTGGGTAACCCTCTCTTTATTGTAAGTTCAAGCTCTGACCCTGTCAGCATCGCTCCAGCAAAGGCTGACCCTAGTAAGGACTGTCCACAGCCTGCCAAACGAACTTGGAGAGGGCTGGCTGATTAAACTTTTAACAACATCCCTTGTGCGCAAAAGGGCAAAATGACAACTTTGTTCGTCGTCAAGGTGTCTGTATAATAAACTAATTAGTAAACCACACAGTCTGTGGAGCTCTTAATGAGTGCGATCGGCTGGGCTCTGTAATAAAAACCCAGGCAGGCCCCTTTTGGGATTCAATTAAGGGACAGACTGTCATATGTTCGGCCTGGCTGATCAATGAACCCATCCCGACCTTTGTCAGAACTCTTTGCAAGGTCACTGGGAAAGTGAAGAGAAGCTAGCTTGGTTTAAAAAAAAAAAAAAAAAAAAACAACACCAGATTTATCCAGCAGGAAGCCAGCTGACAAGCTATAAGACCAAGGTGGTCAGTTCACCTCCTCGTAGTCATCTGATAGCAGCAGTCCCCAAGTTTCTCTTATTCAAAGATAAACTGAAAAGGGAGACAGAGAGAGAGAGACAGAGAGAGAGAGAGAGAGAAAGGGAGAGAGAGAGAGAGGAGAAATGTATTGGTAGTTTGAATAGAAAGGTCTTTCTGTGACTAAGAAATGATCATTAGCGTGTTAACATCTTTTACCTTGCGGGGTCTGATTTATTTATTTCATTTTCTTTTACGGAGTCAAAAAGAAAACAAAAATTGGACTCCGTGGAATAGGCTCTCCCAATGTGTGGTCTTCCAAGTCCAAGCGATTGATTGGACGCCCCACCAGATGTGTAAAACAGATGTGACCTTGGTGAAACCGAAGTTGGAAAGGACGCTACAGACAGATGTCAGGAAAACCCATTGAAGAAAAAGAATTAAGACTAATTTTTTTTGAAGTATGTGTGTTTTAGCGCTCTTTCATTTGGGCTATTAGATGAGTCTTCGAGTTGGGGGTTTATTTATTTACTTATCTTTGGTACTTGAGAATTTTCCTAACGACTTCTAGAAAACAACCGTTCAAGAGATAAAATCAGCGGGTCTAATAGGGCAGGCACGTCAATAGGGCAGGCACGTATTTTCTGTTTCTATTTTGATATTCAAGCATCTTTGTGATTATTGATCCCCCCCATCTCTAAGATACAAAGTACGGGCATTTGCTCCATCTCATGGATTCAGAGAAGTCCGCAATTCAGCCTTTCGTGCAGAAACTAGACGTTGCTTGTTGAAGGAGTTAGGGTACAGTTGCTGATGTCTTTCGTGCTTCCTGCTCATAAAAAGTGTGTTAAGAGTACAGTAGTAGTATGTAGAAAATGCACTGACTAACGAAATGGTAACCCCTTTGTACAACACCCCACTATTAGCAAATACAATGATAGCTTAAAGAAAGAGACCAGCAGGGGAAGGAAGAGAGTTGTAATATCACACAGGAGAAAAAGGCAAAAGGTATTTTTCCTTTGCATGTCTGGGCCTGCAGGAAATCTGTATTTCTGTAGTGAAAGAAAAGCTCATCGAGATTTAAGATGACAGCTATTAACTAGGTGAGTACAAGCAAGTCTTAAAGCTTTTTCAAATCAAGATTATTTAAATTCTTAACGATCGTATATTCGGCAGTCTAATAGTCCTTTTTTATTCTTTTGGTCGGTTGTAGGCCTGGGTGCTGTCCCTCAGCTCTTCAGTTCAAGGCTGGTGCTCTACCACTTGAGCCACAGCGCCACTTCTGATTTTCTGGTGGTTCCTTGGCGATAAGAGTCTCCCAGACTTTCCTGCTCAGGCTGACTTTGAACCATGATCCTCAGATCTCAGCCTCCTGAGTAGCCGGAATGACAGGAAGGAGCCACCGGTACCTGGCAAGTTATTTATTTTCGGTGTTTGCCATTTCTCAGATCTGAACTCGGATCCTCCTGTTTGGCTGGTACCCTACCACTTAACACATGCCTCCAGCCAAGCATTTTGCTGGTGACTCTGGAGTTAAGAGTCCCACGGACTTTTGTTGCCCAAGCTGGCTTCTTCCAGTGAACCTTTGGGGCTTAGACTTCATAGTGGCTGGAAGGGTAGGGGCTTTTCATTTAAATTTCATGTCTCTCCTTTCTCAATTTATCTTACATGTGGTTCCTGAGACACATTTTCCGCTCATTTCGGGCTTGTCATAAACCAAAATAAGTTTAAACATCTGCAGCGTTTGCTCTTTGCCCTAAATACACTCAGGCAAAGAGAAATGTTCTTTATTAATAATTCTCCCTTTCTTAAGCAAGTTATCACCTCGGAAGGGCAGCGCATTAATTAATTAATACACGCACCCCGAGGAAAATTAAACAGTTGAAATAATAAATGTAGACATGTCTCTGAATATTTGAATTGAATTTTATTATTTAAGTTACCAGCAAATTTAATCCGTAGCATGTGAGCAAGATCATAGCAAAGTGCAGAAATGATTTATTCTCAGAACTGATAACTCCAGCCAGCCAAGGGTTGGTACCTTTGCTTTTTTCCCCCTTGCATTTTTTGAAGCACTCTAGGGTAAGAGTGAATGTATAATTTTTAAATGCAATGAATATTCTAGATGCATGATATGTGGACACAGTTTGGCACATCTGGGTTATGCTGACACCTGCGTGTATTTTGCCCTTTGATAGTTCTAACTTGTGATGTGTTTCGAGACTGCTTATGAACAGAGAGGTGTGAGTCAGAATACGGGCTAAACTTTGTACATGTTGCATTCGGTTGTCATAAAATAGATGGATAAATTCAACTGGGTTAAAAGCAAATAAATAAGCAGGGACTCAAGCCTGTTAGCCTAGCTACTCAGGAGGCTGAGATCTGAGGATTGTGGTTCAAAAGTCGTGAGCCTCTGATCTCCAGTGAACCACCAGAAAACCAGAAGTGGCGCTGTGGCTCACGTGGTAGAGCACCAGCCTGGAGTGAAAGAGCTCAGGGACAGCGCCCAGGCCCTGAGTTCAAGCCCCAGCACAAACAAACAAAAAAGCTAGGCAGAGAAGAAAGTGAACTTCTAGCATCTGAGTAACACGTTCACATTTCCAATAAGATTGAACCAAAAAAATTATACGACTAAATCACAGAATTAAAAATTAAATTTAGAATTAGTGGGTCCTTGTCTTTCTTTCTTTCTTTCTTTTCTTGATCAGGGCTGATAAACTGAGGAAGCTAGGCCAATTATTTTTCTCGAAGCCTTTAAAAATAGATTCTCATCTTTCTTGAGTGATTTTTCCCCCCTGATGATGGTCTATTTTAAGATATCAGATTAACCCAAATGAATTTGCATTGTTCTTTTCAAGCGCTCTGATGATGACTTTAAATCTTTTTAATGGCCGGGAAAGAGAGCAGAGCAGGAAGTATCAAGTTGGGAGAATTCGCCAACTCTTAATTTGCCAACTCTTCTTTGAGTATTAAATGAATCAAAAAATAATGGGACTACAAGTTACCATTTTGCCTACATTCTAACTGATTCTTCTCAGGAAACAGAATTCTATATATAATAAATTTATATATTAATATATAATATATTCATATTTATAAGTAAATACAAATATATTTATATATTTATAAACTTGCTAGTATATTTATATATTAATATATTTTAAATATATTATACCTGTCATCCCAGCTACAAAGGAGGCTGAGATCTAAGGATCATGGCTCAAAGCCAGCCTGGTCAGCAAAGTCTGGGAGACTCTGATCTCCAATGAACCACCAGAAAACTGGAAGTGGAGCTGTGGCTCAAGTGGTAGAGTGTTAGCCTTGAATGAAAGAGCTCAGGGACAGTGCCCAGGCCCTGAGTTCAAGCCTCACCACTGACCATGATTAACAAGAACAACAGAAAAATGGGGTAAATAAGACTAAAGCACCTTTTACAAGAAAACCCTACACTTTGTTCAGTTCAGACACCTAATAACACAATTTTAAAATTATTTCAATAGTGCAAAAGACTTTCTCTTTCTCTATATATTATTTCATTTTGCATTTCAAATTATACATACACCCACATGCAACTTCTATACCATTGCATTTTGATCTTGTTCAAAGGTGAAGTATGATAAAATCTCTTTTCATCTAATTAGGGCTATGTTATATATATTTATATTTATATATATTCAACATATGATATATAAACATATGTGTTTATATATTATATACTGATATATAATAGGAAAGATAAACTATAATGTATTGTATTAATATAATATTATATAGAAGTATTATATAAAGAAATAGATATTTATATAAAAATATATGTAAGGTAGATGAATATATAAAAATATATAAATATTATATATAAAATATATAAATATATGCAAAATATATGATATATAACACATGTTTAACTACATATATAATATAAATATATTTGCATATAAGAGATAATATATTTATGTACAATATATAGAACAAATATATTTATATATAATAAATGTACATAAATGTATTTAAATAGATAACAAATATATAATACATCTATGTATATATATATATTAATATATCCATATATTTTAAGCTATGTTAAGGGAGATAATTACAAAATCATCTGCGAGGATTTCAAGAAAACCATGTCAAGTCTTCAGGCCATTTCTTGCTGAGCTGGTGTAAAACAGCAGGGAGAGGAGGCGGAGGTTACTGATGCATGTGAAAGTTTTGGCGAGTGTAAAAGTTTTCTCCTAGTGCAAAATGTTACTTTCCAGGCTGGGGACCGTAGCTCAGGGGTAGAGAACAGGCCAGGCATGCTATGGGCTGTGTGGTTTGATCTCACCACAAGAAACCAGACAACAGAAAACAACACAAAGGCAGATGCTCACTTACAGAGAAAGCGCAGCAGAATAAAAATCAACTCGCAGCCAAAACTCTTCAAGTACAAAAAGAGAGAGAAAAAAAAACAACAAAAACCCTCACCACCAACCAACAGAAACAACAAAGAGCCACAGAAGTTTCTCCAACGTGTGAGCGATCCACACAAACTTTATATTGTGACCGTTTTGGTGAGGAAAATCACCACCACACACACGTACAAGTACACGTCTCCTCTTCCCCAGCTCGTCAACATTTTTACTCCTCAGAAATTAATAACTATTTGTATTATTATTTCCTTCCGGGGATAGGGACCAGGAGGAGGGGAACCAAACTACCTAACACTGAGATTTCCAGATCTGGTATTATTAGGTATCAGATATTTCCATGTCTGATCACTGTGAGAGGTAAAAGTTGAATGCTTTTTCTCTGGTAATAGAATGCATTCCTTTGGTTGCAGTTGAGATGGATATTTGGATTTCAACCTTATTCATCTTTACCTAATTTTTTTTAATCTCTTAAAACCACGTACTGGGGACTCAGGCCTAGTTAGTCAGGAGGCTGAGATCTGAGGATCACGGTTTGAAAACCAGCCCCGGCCCAAAAGTACAGGAGATTCTTCCTGCCAACCAAAAAGCCAGAAATGGACGTGTGGTTCAAGCGGTAGAGCACCGACTTTGAGCAAAGAAGTTCAGGGAAGGTGGCCAGGTTCTAAATTCAAGTCCTAGTACAAAGACACACACACACTTACACACACACACACACACACACACACACACACACACACGCAGCTTATCTACAGATAGAACTGTTCAAATACTTTTGAGGTTCACTCCAATTTTCTAACTACTGAGAATACACTTGATGCTGTTGCTATATGTGTGTGTGTGTGTGTGTGTGTATTACATGTGTGCACACGTGTATGGATGCATGTGTATCTGGGGGTGGAAATGTCCATCCAGAGGCCAAATGATGCCCCCAAATCATTTGATACCTGATAGGAGAGACATACAGTGCTTTTCATAGAGTCTCTGTGCTATTTCTTACTATGATGTAAATGGTATGATGATGTCCAGGCCAGACAATGTGGTGTGAGTTGGGTAATGTGCCATTTTCCTTCTTCGCTTAAAAGCCAGGCAACAAATCAAGTCTGCTTTTTCCCCAAATGTCTTCTTGTCCCAACTCCTTTAAGCTGAATGTTTTTTTTTTCCCCAAGAGTACTTACAGGCAGTGATCAAATTTGTCATAGTTTGATATTAAAATATGGGTGCGTTAATCTGACAACGACCTTTTCCCTAAACCTAATTTTTTTAAAAGAGAAAAGAAAAGAATAGGAAAAAAAAAAAGATGTGCGGTGGCGTTTTTGTCAGTAACTTCAAGGCAAGATATTAGCCAGCCTTCAAATAGAAGCTTTTATCCACTTAATCTTGATGATTACCTGTATTCACCAGTGCTCAGCAACTTAATTCCAGGATTATTCATCTCCCTCCCCTCCCCCCCCAAAATAAAAAGCTAAATATTAAAATCAGAAGCCCAGACCCAAACAATAGAACTTTTATACCAAGATAATTAGAAATGGAACCTATTACCTAGGATCATAATTAGTGACTAACATATTAAATGACCTTTCACATTTACCTTAAGCCCCAGATTTGGGGAAAACCCGTTAAGGTTATGAATGCCATATTAGTCATCTTTAATCCTTATTACTGTAGGGGATAGAATTTTAATGATTTCTTTTTTTAAAAAAAATAGGCAGTGGTCACTCACATATCCTTATTAAAAATTAGAGAAAACTCTCATGAAAAATTAAATGGATTAAGACTTCAATTGTACCATCATGGTGAGGATTAGCTCATTCTGAGATTCAGGCTAAGTACAGGGGTGAGTAAGTATTTATTAGTGGCTACACAGAACCGTGGAGGGTTTATGCACAAATAGATTTTGCTTCTGTTGCAACCCAGTAATTAAGAATTTGTCAGGGAAATTTGACCCTCTAGGGGTAGAAATTACTTTGCAAAATAAGAATGGCAGAGAGCTTCATTCCCCCAGGCCGCACATAATTTAACTTGATTATTTATACATCAAAGAGAGTTGGCAGTGACGGTTTGTCTAATATCGAAGGAGGAAGATGGTAAAGAAGAGGGGGGGGAAAAATAAAAATACAAACCACAGAGCGAAGATCTTCTTCCCTCAAATCTCCGTGAGAAAAATAGAAGCCATTTTCATAAAGCATTTCATTTTGCATATCAATGGAGAAGGCCTCTATTGGGCCTGTGGATTTACCGCTGTCAAAATTAATTTTTCTTTAATTCTTCAGGCCCAGTGGCGAAAGGCTGTGTTTGCAGACTACAATTTTCAATGCTTACAGGTAGTTCTGCGGATCGATAAATGTGTCTTTATGAGAAATTACCGCGAATGTGATCGGGTGTGCATTTTGTTTTATAGGCTAATAAGGTAATAGGAAATGCCAATTCATTCATTAGAAGACCGCTAAGTGCTTCAGCGATATAGATGACAGGTCTCAGAGAGAAGAGAGAAAAATAAAGAGTTAGAATGGTTGGACAGGAAGGCAAGAATGGATTTTTTCAGAACCAAATACTTAAAAAAAAGGGGGTTTTGTTATGTGTGGGCATTTTCTTTTTTAATCTGTGATGTTCTCTATGAGATAAAGAAGCTTTCTGAAATCAGAGAAGATGTTTTGTTAGGAAGCTGTCCCCAGAAACAAAGACAGAAATGGCAACTTTTTTCCAAATAGTAGAATTTTAGTAGAATTTTAGCCCCTGGATTGTCTACCAACAGCCATAGTGGAATAAACTGTAATGATGATTAACAATGCTAAGACCCTACCTCACTATTAACCTTGGTATGTAAAAAAGAAAAGAAAAGAAACTATGGAATGTGAAGATAGGAGATGGGAAATGAAGGAGAGGAAGGCAGGAAGACCAGGAATCAAATCTTACTAGTTGTTTAACCATATATATGTATATTCGAATTTTGTCTAGATCAATTCCTTTGTAACAAAAAGGGTACAGAGCAATCTATCATATTATCATTTCTATCTATCTATCTATCTATCTATCTATCTATCTATCTATCTATCTATCTATCATTGATCTATCATCTGTGTACCTATCTATGAACCTATGTATCTATCAAATCTATACCATCTAATGATCATCAATCTATCTATCGATCTATCTAGTGATCTATCTATTTAGCGATCATCTATCTTGTTTTATGTCTATCATTTATCATATACCATTCATATATCTATTTATCTATTGTCCATCTATTTATCTATCTAGCATCTTTCTACATACCTATGTATCTATCATATCTATGTCATCTAATTATTATAGGGCCATCCTCTATCATTCCTTATTTCTATCATCTATCACCTATTGTCCATATATCTATTTACTATTGATCTATCTATCCATCTACCTGTCCATCAGTCCATCCACCCACCCACCTATCTTCTATCTATCTACCTTTCCATCAGTCCGTCTATCTATCTATCTATCTATCTGTCTGTCTGTCTGTCTGTCTGTCTGTCGTCTGTCTGTCTGTCTGTCTGTCTGTCCGTCCATCCACCCATCCACCTACCGTTCCAGCAGTCTGTCTGTCTGTCTATCTATCCATCCATCCATCCATCCATCCATCCATCCATCCATCCATCCATCCATCCATCCATCTATCTATCTATCTATCTATCTATCTATCTATCTATCTATCTATCTATCTATCTATCTATCTATCTATCTATCTA
>NW_012267297.1:2306895-2309803 GCF_000151885.1 Dipodomys ordii | reverse complement strand
GCGCTCTACCACTGAGCCACCTGCCCAGCCCCTGCTCTCTCTATCAATGACCCAAACTGCCTTCCTAATTCCAAGCCTGCTGCCTCTGCCATGGTTTGCTGACTTCCTGCTACTCTTCCTTCTTGGAGAGGAGAGACTCTTCTTTTATTGGTCTTCTGTAACCTCCCTTCTTCTGCTGACTTCCTCAGTGTCTCTCAGCGTTGGATCCACAGTTATTTTCAGTCTCCACGGGGGGCCTTTCCTCTCTCCCTCTAGCTACAACAGCATTGACGACTCTGGGCTGTGTCTCCTGGAGATTGCTGCTTTCCCCTTCCTGGTAACCCGTCTCCCCAGCTCTGCAGGATTTGCTCAGCCACTGTTTGCTTCTGATCTATGGCCCTCTAGGCCATATCTTTTCTACGTGCCACGTTTGGAATGCCGGATCAGATTCGTGCTTTAGCTGGCCATTCCTCCAATCTCCAGGTGACCTCGTGGCTACCTCCATCCACCCACTGGGCTGCTGGTGCACCTGCCATCTTCCCTCCATCCCTGTATCCTCCTGGAAAGGACCCTCTGGATTTCATCTACAGTAAGATCTGATCACACCGCTTGCCTGTCTGAGATCGCCTTTCACCAAGGTCCTGGGGTCACTGATACCCTCTGTGGCCCATCCTCCTCTCCTCAGCCTCTGGCTTCAAGTGCAGACATTTCAGATGCCTCTCTGCTTTGCCCGGGCACCATGCTGCCTTTTACTCCTGCTGCTACCCCCTGCCCTGAAGACATTTCTTCCAGTATGAACTCTGACTGAGTCTTAAAAATGATCCATCCTCCCCTCCCTCCCCCATCCATCCCTCTCAGGCTGAGCGCAAATGCTCTGAGCAGGCCTGCAGAGCTAGCCTTCCCCACGGTGTGTGAGGATCTCGGGTGGAAACATGGATCCTTCTTTCCTTACCACTGGTGAAAAACAGCTCCCAAGGAAAGCATCGTGGCTGCCCCGCCCCCCCCCATGGCGACTGAACCTAACGTGGTGTCTTCTTTCTTTTTTCTGTAAGTTTTTCCCTCCCCATACATCTACACCGACATGCTTTCTCCCGTGGATCCCAGGGAGGTTGGTTCCTACGGGGTGGGTGTCACAGGTCAATCGTCTGAGGCTGGTGATTCCACCCAGAGTAGAATCGAAAGTCTTCTTCCTAATCCCAGATGGGTTTGGGTTGTGTTATATTTGGGGGGTGGGGGTTAGATTTTAATTTGATATTTAATTTAAAATGCAAGCCCGTCTCCTCCAATCTCTTTACTGGATGGAATAGTTCTCCATCCACGTGGAGAAAAGGAGGTACAAATGGAATATTCACCTCACCTGCTACAATCGCATCTCTGAAGAATTGCTTGAGGGGCTGGGCAGGTGGCTCAGTGGTAGAGCGCTCGCCTAGCATGCACGAGGCCCTGGGTTCGAGTGCTCAGCACCACAGACACAGAAAAAGCTGGAAGTGGAGCTGTGGCTCAAGCGGTAGAGTGCCAGCCTGGAGCAAAAAAGAAGCTCAGGGACGGCGTCCAGGCCCTGAGTTCGAGCCCCAGGACTGGAGAAAAAAAAAAAACCTGAAAAGAATTCAACTTAAACTCTTTAAGTCCTATGGAAATTTCTGATCTCAAAATCTGGGATTCTCTCTCTCTCTTTCTCTCTCTCCCCTCTCTCTTTCTATCTTTCTTTTTTTTCCTTCTTTCTTTCCAGTCCCTAGGCTTGAACTCAGGACCTGGGCGCTGTCCCTGAGCTCTTTCACTCAAGGCTGGTGCTCTACCACTTGAGCCACGGAGCCACTTCTGGCTTTTTGGTGGTTCATGGAGGTAAGAATCTCATGGACTCTCCTGCCTTGCTGGTTTTGAACCGTGATCCTCAGCTCTCAGCCTCCTGAGTCGCTGGGATGATCAGCATCATCTCTTCCATCACCAAGAAGAAAGGAAAACAAACAAACAAAAACCCCTCCACCAACTCTCTCCACCCACGTAACATCGGTTCTGCAGGAAGGCTGTTTTTCTTCATTTTTACAAACAGTCCTCAGAAGGGAAATAAATGGGAAGTGGGTGAGTTTTCCCACTGGATGGCGTTGCAGGTAGCTTCCGTGTGAAGTGGCAGTTGGTGGAGAAGTCGAAGGCCTAAGATTTCCCAGGAATGGAAGGAGAGCTTTCTCCTTTGTCCACCTGAGATCCCAGAGGCCAGACCCGTCTCTGGCCCATCCGATCAATAGCCAGTTAGAGCTCAGGACAACTGGGGAGCTACAAAGTTCAGCATCGATCTGCCCTCCTCCTTCCCCGCCCTTTGGCCCCCAAGGCAGAACTGATTGTTTTCTTCTTTCTCCCCTCCCTCTTCTCTCCACCACACACCTGGCTCTTCGGGACCTTGGCCAAGCCAGGCTGATCAGGGCTGAAATTCCCACCTCAGACGTCTCATAAAACCCACCAAACGCTTCATGATGACACAGGGTGGGGGGAGAGGAAGCTAAATCAGGGAACACAGAGAAGCAATTTTGTCCCACCAGAGCAAATAACACAGGGAGGGCTGGCTGGCTTTCAGAAATGGATGATTCACCCCAATAGGCATCTCCAATATTGATATATAGTTTCTCGTTTGTATTTAACGATGGCTTTCTACAGGGCCCTCTTCAGACACAGTGGTTTTGTGTGGATTTCTAGGCATTAGAAAACTGTGAGAGATTCACAATCAAGCCAGGTGCTGGCGGCTCCCACCTGTCATCCCAGCGGCTCAGGAGGCTGAGGTCTGAGGATTGTGGTTCAAAGCCAGCCCAGGGCAGGAGAGTCTGTGAGACTCTGATCTCCTGTGAACCACCAGAAAACCAGAAGTGGCGCTGTGGCTCAAGTGGTAGAGCACCAGCCTTGAGTGGAAGAGCTCAGGGACAGCGCCCAGGCCCTGAGT
>NW_012267297.1:2266845-2303500 GCF_000151885.1 Dipodomys ordii | reverse complement strand
GGACAGGAAAGTCCATGAGACTCTTATCTCCAATGAACCACCAGAAAACCAGAAGTGGCGCTGTGGCTCAAGTGGTAGAGCACCAGCCTTGAGTGAAAGAGCTCAGGGACAGCGCCCAGGCCCTGAGTTCAAGACCCAAGGTGTACAAAGAAAAAGAAAAAAGCCCAAACCAGTGCTTAATGACAATAACAACTATACACATGCTATCATCATGTATGAGAGCCTTCAGAGAAAACATGACAGCATGGTACATACGATAACAATTTAAAACAGGAGCTGTTTATAGTCTTTGGATTAGTAACTTCTCAAGAAGGCGCGTGGATCAGTGTGGCTTTGTTTTTTGTGTTTTGTTTTTAAAGAGACATCGCAGAGAAGAATAAGTTGGGTACATTAAGTATTGTCTTATTGGATGTCAAGCATGATGAATCTCGATGCTCAGCCACGTAGCCACGGACGGGCATGGCTTCTTCATGAAAAGATTTTCTTTTCCTATTTACCCCCCTTGGAATAAACAGGCTACTATGGTATACAAAGAAAGATGGCTCTCCTTGGTCTAGAAGAAGAAACTTTTTTTAAAAAAAAAAGGGATTAAATCAACTCCAAAGCCTTAATTGGGTCATTACCTATCAGATCTTATCTCCAACGTTCACACCCCAACCGCCCACCATCGCGGGTGTTATTATTTATTTATTTATTTCCCTTTTACTTGATTGACTGTGATCAGATTGGTGATTCGGGAGATTCAAAGCCAGTCTCAGGCTGTATCCCTAAATGTCAGCCCTTTAAAGTGCTTTGACTTTTATTTTCTATTTACTCTGGTCAGTGTAAATTTCTGTGGGGTTTGCTGGGAGGGGGTAGGGGATTTGAGGATTTGTACTTCGTGGTTATTAATATTTGACTTGGTTAGTGCTATCTATTTACTATATGACTTTTGAAAAATAAAAAGAAAAGGGGGGGAAAAACATAAAAGAACGTGGCTATTTGTCCACAGCCCTTCCAACACATGGAATAGGTCTGGGCTTGCACGTCTCTGTATATTATTGCTTTTTTTCCTTCAGCTCGGAACACAGAAACCAATGCCCTTTGCCCTTTGATCTAGCTCACCTTTCCTTTACACTGTCCATATTTGCTGCATTAAGGCCTGCTTTGTTTACTTAGGTACTTATTTGTTATTTCCCCCACCCCAACCCTCTTCCTACCCAGGGTATTCAAAAGTCGGCTAGGAAAGGTCACCCATCCATTCCTTGTCGGGTTGTGAACTGAACTACCGTCGAGGTACATGCAAAAGATGACAGGATTCCCTGGCTCTGAGCTAACTTCTCCTGGGGAACACTGGGGCAAAGCTTCCTGGCAGAGTCAAGAGAGCATGCTACCACACAGGGTCTCGAAGATGACATGCTGTCCTTCCTCAGTATCCACTGAATTGGGCCCAAGGCCGCAGATCTCTGGCCCTCTGGGGGGTAGCTGTGTTCCCTTCCTCCTCCTCCCCCCTCCCGTGACCCTTACTAACAGCTTGCACCTAATTGGTGGCTGGCTGAGACAATTCATGGATAGGAACCAATGAAAAGATGCATTTCATCATGGAATGGGATATGTTGGTGACTTTCCAGTATCTCTCCATCCACAGAGCCTCCCAAATCTATGTCTCAGCGAAAATGTCTGAGACAAATGTAGTCCAAAGACAAAGGCTGGATTTTTTTTTTATCTGCTATCATCCCTGGGTAGAAGACTAATTACATTATTAGATCATTACATAACGTAATCATGTAATCTATGCAAATGGTGTCACGAATCTCTCAGCTTTAGTAGCGGGGTTAAGAGAGGGATCATGTATTCCACAGTGGAAGGAAGCCCTCAGTTGGCTTTGTATTATCATTGTTATATAGGATTTAATTTCTTTTCCTTTTTTTTCTTTTCTTTTTGTTGTCAGTCCGGGGTCTTGAACTCAGGGCCTGAGCACTGACCCTGAGCTCTTCAGCTCAAGGCTGGTGCTCTACCACCTGAGCCACACCTCCAGCCTAGTTTTTTGGTGGTTCACTGGAAATAAGAGTCTCATGGACGTTCCTGCCCGGGCTGGCTTTGAACCTGGACCCTCAGATCTCAGCCTCCTGAGTAGCTGGGATGACAGGCGGGAGCCACCGGCACCTGGCTTGGCAATCAGCTATTTCTTCCCACCGGAAGGCAGCATTTTACAAAAGAGCTCTCCACCCTGTGGGGGCCACTGGTAAGCCCAATAATCCCCCTTTAATCGATAGGCTATAAAAATGAGTGGCAGGCAATTCTTGGGAGAGGCCAGGGTATCAGGAAATTCCTTCACCAGGCCATGCTGGCCTTTCTTCAGAAAGAGATTGGGGACAGCTCTCTTGCTAGCTCAGCCGATGAAGTCATATAACCGTACAGTCTTACAGGTATAATATTAGATATGATAGGTAAGACATTCTTATATATTATAGAGCATAATGTGATATAATACTATCATGGGGGGTTGAACCTGCTATGTCAGGGAAAAGGGGCTGTGGTCTCCAGACCCCAGAGAGATGAGGGCTGACTTGACAGGAGACCCCCGGGCTGCTTTCTTGGTTGGGGGAAGGGGTTGGATTTGGCAGAACTCACAATGAGAGGCGTTTCCCTCCACCGCCACCAGGAGGCAGCAGCTATGCCACGGCCCAGGGGACAGGTTGCACAGGGTTACTTTTGAGTTGTGTGTGTGTAAGACAGAACTATGTGTGTGTGTGTGTAAAGAGAGGGGGTGAGGGAGGTGTGTGTGTGTAAGAGACATAAGTGTGTGTGTGCAAATATGTCTAGAGGGGAGAGGTAGGCGTGTGCAAGAGAGAAGTATGATTGTGTGTATGCCCGTGTGTGTGTGTGTGTGTGTGTGTGTGTGTGCAGAAGAAAGAGAAGGGAGAGGGGTGTGTGTGTAAGAAAGACATGCTTGTACGCGATGGATGGATGTGGAAGGAAATAGTATATGGAGCTAGGGTTGTGGAATGGAGGTCTTGATCGACGGTTACAAGGCAATGTGTCGTGAAAATCAATACTTCTGTTTTACTTATTTCCTTCCCTCCCTCCCTCCCTTCTTTCTCTCCTTCCTTTCTTGCTTCCTTCCTTCCCTCCTTCCCTCCCTCCCTTCCTTCCTTCCACACTCCCTCCTTCCCTCCTTCCCGCCTCCCTTTTTCTTTCTTTCCTTCCTTCCCTCCCTCTCTCCCCCTTCCTTCCTTCCTTCCTTCCTTCCTTCCTTCCTTCCTTCCTTCCTTCCTTCATTCCTTCCTTCCTTCCTTCTTTCCATCAACATGACATTCCGGTTTGTAATTCTAACAGTAACTCTTCTCCTCAGCCTTGATTCTCCAGGGTGATAAAGTTTAATGATATTTAATTCACTCCTGGATGATATCAAGATGCAGTTTTGATTGGCCAGACTGTCCTTAGAAGAAACAATATGTAAAAAAATAAAGCCTTGTACTTACAATTGAATGTGCAATCTGCTTACAAAACTCTCTCCTGTGTTAAACATGGTTATTTTTGCAACCTAGATGAAATTTCTCTGCTTTCGCTCTTTAGCAACCAAACTTATTTGGGCCAATGCACTAGAATAAATATTGCACATGTAGGGTGCGTGTTTGCTTTCCCACAGAGACACGTTTCGTAATGCTTACACAAAATTAAACACGCACCCCCATTTCTCTACCTCCACATCTGAACCCACGACGCTCTTGAGTCATGATGCTCTCGAGAGACACAGAATCTTTGATAACAGTACTAATCAAATTTTATTCATTGATTTTCCCCCCCGGGTGCTGGGCACTCTAATTTTATTTTCTCTTTCAATCCTTATCACATGGACTGTGAATTTTTTTTTTTTTGGTCCTAGTAATGATTCCCATTGTGAAGAGAGGCAAATAGAGCCACGGAGACATTAATTAAGTTGACTTTAAAGTTGTAAAGTTCAAATTAGGCCAGCCTTAACATTTAGCAAAGATTCTCTCCTAAGGCTGCTGGCTAATTTATTACATTGATATATATATATATATATATATATATGAACATATATATATGTATATATATATATATATATAACTACTGGGCAGTACTCTGTTCATATATAAATGAGTATAACTATGTGTATAAATAGGTATGCTGGAGCTACATAATGAAAATATTCCCACTGTATAACAAAGCACTTACATTTCAGATAGGTCACCCAAACAGAAAAATACAAGCCCGAGTGCGTTACCCAAGAAATTTGTCAAAGGTTTGAAATATGCCACATCTGGAAGGCATCTGTATCCCCAGGATCTGTGTTGATCAGAGACATGCCATCATTACTTTTTAAAAATCCAATACCACGTCACACGGTTCACCGTACAGGAAATAGTCACTGGTTGCCAATGCAAATCCCCCATTTCACCAGTGGGAATGAATGTGTGCCTTGGAATTCCAAACTGCCAGGAAAAACAAGGACAAAACAAGAAAACAGCCTTCTTTAGCCGATCCATTAGCTTCAGGAGATGATTTTTAATTTTCATCCTTTGGGAAATAATCACACAACACACACACACACACACACACACAGGACTTCAGTACTAGATCAAACCAGCCTGTCATACGTTGATGAAAATTCACTTTCCCATTGGTAGTAATTACAGCGACTGAGTGTGTTGAAGTACTATCGGGGTAATGTATCCAGGGAGCTAGACTGTCCAATCATTCTCAAAAGAAAATAGGGGTTATTATTGGTTAATCAAAGTGTTTGGGGGGGACAAGAAAGGTGAACATTCATGAATTGGTATACACACTTGACCTTCTGAATCCTGAAAACTACATCAACAAGCCTGCGTTTAACAGAAGATAATGGGAAAACATTGATAAAGAAGCTTACAGATGCTCCATCCATTACATACAAGGTATTTCATAAAGAACATTCTGGGTTGTTTTTTTTTCCATTACCAAATTCAACCCAGGTGTACGATATTAGAAAGACACCATCAGAATCATCTCAGATGTCAATATACAATAACTGTGCATGCTTATACAAAATATTTGCCAAGTAGGAGGGTAAAGACACCAAATTAAAGGCTAGTGATTTCTCTTTTTGTTTTTTAATCTGTTGACCTGTTACCTATTTTTTTTAAGTCAGTCCTGGGGCTTGAACTCAGGGCCTGGGCACTGTCCCTGAGCTCTTCAGCTCAAGGCGAGCACTCTACCACTTGAGCCACAGCTCCACTTCTGGTTTTCTGGTGGTTCATTGGAGATCAGAGTCTCACGGACTTTCCTGCCCAGGCTGGCTTTGAACCGTGATCCTCAGATCTCAGCCTTTTGCCTAGTTAGGATATACAGGTGTGAGCCATTGGCTCCTGGCTACTTGCTACCTTTTTGTATGTACTTTATGCTAAAGGTGTGTGCAAAAGTCAAGACATGGATTTCTCCAGAGACTTCCTGCACTGTGTTGAAAATTATTCTGCCAATTGCTGTGGTAGGGACGGACCTAGAACAATTTGACCAGTTACCAAAGAGTAACTGTCATTTAACCTTTCCCCAATGGATGAACTAGAATTCACTTTTCCCCAAAATGAAATATCCTCCCCATCTTACCACCCTTTACCAATGGTCTGAATCTGGTTTTTTAAATTAGCGGCGGATTGAAAATTGAATACAAAACCTGTGGCCGGTGGTTCACACCTGTCATCCCAGCTACTCAAGAGGCTGAAATCTGAGGATCTCGGTTCAAAGCCAGCCTGGGCAAGAAAGTCTATGAGACTCTTATCTCCAAGGAACCACCAGAAAACCAGAAGTGGAGCTGTGGCTCAAGTGGTAGAGCACCAGCCTTGAGCAAAAGAGCTCAGGGACAGCACTCAGACCCTGAGTTCAAGTCCCAGGATTGGTTAATAATAATAATATAATTTTAGGTCAAGCATAAGAAATAGCCACTGACTCACCCTTCCACACAGGGCTGAGCAATGATCTCTGTCTTTTGGAATCTCTCCGAAAGTGAACACCAGGAAGATGGAAACTTCTATTGCTTTCTTCCAACTTCTCTTGAGAAAGAGAGACTTGCGCTACCCAACTGTCCCATTTTCCTTGGCTCAAGCGAATTTTCTCCTCTGGCGATGAAGTGACACATTCACACCTTCACAAGAAAAACCCAACCCCTCCAAACGGGGGCCAGATATGTGAAGGAAGTTTTCATTCTCTTGCACACACACACACACACACACACACCCAGGACGGTAGGCTCCAGCGCAGGAAACACTTAAACCTTCATTCTCATCCATTTCCTCTTCACCCACAGAGTCCCCCCCTCCCTTCCCTTCCTCAGCCCCCACTCCCCCTCCAACCCTCCCATTATTGTCCTTCCAATGCTTTCTAGGGGACTTTGAAAAGGAAAGGTTCAAAGAGCAAGGCTTTCAAGCTTCTCTCTTCCATGTCACACACTTTCAACTCCTGATTTCAAAGTGCCACTCGCGTGCTGTTCAAAGGCCTCTGGC
This sequence comes from Dipodomys ordii, assembly GCF_000151885.1. NCBI lineage: Eukaryota > Metazoa > Chordata > Mammalia > Rodentia > Heteromyidae > Dipodomys > Dipodomys ordii. The sequence goes on along the minus strand of NW_012267297.1, from coordinate 2,297,018 downwards.
CACGTAGGGGGTGAAGGCTGGAGTGAAAGGTGGAGCTACAAAGCTGCCGAGATTCCCTGTAAGACCTTGCTTGGAGTCCGTTACAAATGGTAATCCAAACTCAAGCATCTATCAATACCACTGTCCATCTGTGGGGAGAGAGAAAATGGCCTTTGTTTATGTGTCTATTTATTTATTTTGCCCACCACGTTGGTGGTTTTCTTTCTATTTATCAGGCTGAGGGTGAGCCTAATTGATATGTTGAAATGCTGTTTCTCTCTCTCTCTGTGTTCGCGTTAGAAGTAGTAGAATGAGGGACAGAGCTTGGAGAGGAGGGGGAAAAAAAAAGACAGGAAAAGAAAAACTCACCCATACATCCTAGAGAAGTTAGATAAGAATAGCTAAAGGAGTTCCTTCCAACATCTGAAGAGGAAGAAAATAAAATAGAATCCAGCCTTATGCTCACCCTGCCTTCATCTTCCTCCCCTTCTCTCTCTCTCTCTCTCTTTCTCCCTCTCTCTCTTCCCTCCTTTTTATCTGCCTGCCCACGAGAGATGTGGAACTCCATTAATTGGTCCTCGGGGAAGCGAAGAGGCCTCTGCTTTTATGGCTTGGTTCTTTGTATTGTACACATGTGGGCATCTCTCAGGAGATACACAAAAGGCAAAAAGGGGGAAAAAAAATAACCCACAACAAACAACAACAAAAAATCCCCCCTCTCACCACCACCAAAAGAAAACTCGAGGCGTTGAAAGCGTGAGGAATTGGGTCTGAACACCAAATTGAACGCCATTCTTGATTCCTTCTTAATATCTGAAATGGCGCCAATTATCCCCAGCCCTGGGCCTTCGATGGCTGGAACTAATGTGCTTTCCTCCTCCTCCCAACCTTGCTCCGGGCATTGTCAGCTGAGGGATTCTGTTTCCTGTCTGAATTCAAACGTTCTCACACCTGCTCAGACCACCCTCCCCTTCCTCCCCCTCCCCCGTCTTACCCCCCCTCCCTTCCTTGGCAACAAACCAGGTGGTCTTAGGGGAAGATAAAAAGAATAGCTGATCAGAAGAACTCACCTGAAGCCCACGCCACGGGGCCTTCGTCCCTCTAGTGTTGTCTTAAACCCTAAGCACTTGAAGACTCAAGTCTCCTAACTTCCAGTCTGGGTCTTTGATGAGGACAGGTTGGCTGCAACTCTTTCCTGGTCTCGGGAAAGGTTTAAATTGACAGGGGGGAGGAGAGAGAGAGAGAGAGAGAGGGAGGGAGAGAGGGAGAGAGAGAGAGGAAAGGAGAGAGGGAGAGGGAAAGAGGGAAGGAGGGAGGAAGAGAGGGAGAGTAGGAAGAGGGAGAGAAGGAGAGGGAGGGGGAGAGAGAGAGGGAATGGAGGGAGGGAGAGAGGGAAGGAGGGAGGGAGGGAAAGAGAAAGGGAGAAGAGGGAAGGAGAGAGGGAGGGAGGGAGAGGGAGAGAGGGAAGGAAAGAGGGAAAGAGGGAAGGAGGGAGGGAAAGAGGGAGGGAGGAAGAGAGAGGAAAGGATGGAGGGAGGGAGGGAGGGAGAGAGGAAAGGATGGAGGGAGGGAGAGAGAGGAAAGGAGGGAGGGAGGGAGAGAGAGGATAGGAGAGAGAGAGGGAGAGAGAGAGAGAGAGAGAAAGTGAGAGAGAGAGAGAAGGAACTTCCCTTCTAGAACAGTCCAGGCTTTTTAAAAGCAGATTGGACAGAATGGACAGCCAAGTATTTCCTGAGGACCAACTACAAAGCTCTCTCCCAAGGAGGATTTGATTTTGAAGGCATCCCATGCTAAATTTAGCATTTTTAAACACACACACACACATATTTTGGGGTGTTTGGGGGAGCCCAAACCCAGAGGGGAGGGGAGGTGATGGAAATATTCAGGAATAAGAGGACTAACAGGTAACCAGATCAGAAGGAGTTGTTTCACCAGATTAGAAATAGTTAAACGTAGCAAGGCACGATGGCTGGATGTCTTTGGAAAACAAGCCAGCTCCCAAAGAACAGACCACCTGCCCGAAGTTTCTACCTCCTCCACAACTGAAGAAGCATCTGCTAATGCCCCTTTGCTAGCTATCCCAACGGAAGTCTCCAGAAAAATAGAACTCCTCATCAAACAAACAAAGAACCTCTTGGAGAGCGGGGGGAAAAACAAATTCTAGAGAGGAAGAACAGAAGTCACCACAAGAAGGAAGAGGAAAGGGAAGAGGAAGCGGAAGAGGAAGAGGAGGAGTCTGCTCTGCTTTTCTGCTTCCTCTCTCTCAAGGGGTGGTTGTACGCGCTCAGCGTTATTCCTCTCAGAAAGTGGGTGTCAGAAACTCGTGGGCATTTCTGAGGGGGACCCAGACTTTCTCTGGTCCAATGGGGCCCTCTCTCATACAGGTGTGGATTCTGAGCTTTAGAAGCCAGTGCCATCTTGGAGGTATGCTCACGTAGCTCAAGGTAATACAGACACTTAGCACTGGTGTAAAGGTGGTGATGAGCATACATAGAATTTTCCAGAAGCTCAAGAGGAAGCGCCCTCGCAGTCCGCAGGAGGAGTGACCCCTCAAATCAGCTACGAAACAGACAGGGGCTTGTCTGCGTAGATTCTCAGACAGCTCAGTGTTTCCCCGTAACTCTTTGAATACCTTTTACGTGTGTCACATATGAACAAATGCATACATGCACAGGACACAAAGAGATAACTATGAAGATGCATATCATTTTCATTTCCAAAGACAGTATGAACAGAGAGACAATCATTAGAATGTATATGGCTTTCATTTTATGGACATATTTGCACTGTGGGAATGACTAGAATGTATGCATTTCTTATTATATGGACAATTACATTATACAGAGAGATAATTAGTAGAATGTATACCTTTCATTATCCGGATATACATATAAAAAGAGAAATTATTAGAATGCATATGGTTTTCATTTTATGGACATTATGTGCAGAGAGATAATTATTAGAATCTATATAGTTTTCATTTTATGGTGCATACAGAGAGATAACTATTAGAATTTATATAGTTTTCATTTTATGGTCATGTATACAGAGACATAACTATTAGAATCTATGTCGTTTTCATTTTATGGACCTATATACACAGAAATCGTTTTAGAATGTATATAGTTTTCATTATATGAACATATATATTATACAGAAGATAACTAGTAGAATGTGTATAGTTTTCCTTGCATGGACCTACATATTCTTCAGAGGAATTATTAGAATGTACGCATTTTTTCATTAAATGGGCATCCATACTATCCAGAGAAATTATTACCATGTGTGTATTTTGCATTACATGGACATAGATAGTATACAGAGAAATTATTAGAATGTACTTTTGCATTATACGGACCCATAGATAACACAGAGAGATCATTATCAGGATGTATGTAGTTTTGATTGTACGGCATGGGTTCCGCAAAAATATGCAAGACCCTGTCTCCACCTATAGCTGGGCGTAAAGGGGGCGTGTTTGTCACGTCAGCTATTAGCATAACATAGCCATAGGATAATTAGGAAGACTTGCAGAGCAAAATAGCCTGAGCAAATGTCAGAGAGTGAGAGACAGAGAGACAGAGGAGACACATCTCAAGAAATAACCACAGCAAAAAGCAATAGATGACGATTAGCAATTGGAGGTCTTGACCTTCAGAGGGTCAATCACATACCACAGAATTATAGATAAGTAGAGGATATCAATACTGTGTGGAGAGTCTTCATTGAAATTATCAAACCATCCACAATGTTACCTGTGGAGTTGTATAGAGAGAGATAATTATTAGAATGCACATAGTTTTCATTTTATGGGCATTCTATGCAGAGACATAAGTATTAGCATGTATATGGTTTCCATGGACAGATACACACAGATAATTACTAGAATGCATATAGTTTTCAATAGATGGACATATGCATTATGCAGAGTGGTAATTAGTAGCATGGGTAGTTTTCATGATATCAATATACCTATTACATAGGTATTGCATATTACATATGGATACACATATTACATATTGCCTTTCATTACAATCCTTCGTTATTTTCTGCATCTCCCGTTCACTATGTGAGCGAGTCTTCACAAGCATCCAGGAGCAGATATCCATCCCTATTGGTAACTTAGGAGAAACCTCAGAGAGGGTCAAATAATTTCCTTCTCAGACATGAAAGAATGTTTCTCCAGGGAGTTTCTGAACTTGTTCCTAAGTTTCTACAGTTACAAGGAAACCGCACCCCAGGATTTGTGTCTTTCCTGAATATACGCCACCCCCCCATGACCTTTCAAACCCCTCACCCCCCCTCCCAAGAAAAATAGAGCCAGGGAGGTGAGCATCCCATTTATGATTTGGCCCAGCCGATGCAGAAGAAGTTTTACTTTCCTTGTGAAATCCATAGGTATTCACCCCCAGACCAGCGAGCGTCTGGCCATTCTATACGCTGTAGTCTATTACAAATACCATTAAAATTCTTTTATGTAGAAAGTATGCTGCTCATTCTTGTTTCCTGTTGTGGTGGTGGTCGTGGGGCTTGAACTCAGGGCCCGGGCGCTGTCCCTGAACTCTTTCACTCAAGGCTGGCGCTCTACCGCGTGAGCCACAGCACCACTTCTATTTTTCTGGTGGTTCAGGGGAGATCAGAATCTCACAGACTTTCCTGCCCAGGCTGGCTTTGAACCACGATCCTCTAGATCTCAGCCTCCTGAGTCGCTGGGATGACAGGCGTGAGCCACCGGTGCCCGGCTCATCTTGGTATTTGTATATTACTCAGTATAATTCCCTACTCTTCTAAGCTAGAAACCATCATTCCACACTTGTTTGCCGTGCGGGTCAGTTTTTCCTTGAAAGTAGGCACTTACCAGTTTGTCTAAGCCGAACTATGTCCCTCAAAAGAAAAATGAATAAAGAAATAAGGAAAAAGAAAAAGGGTAAAGAGGAAGAAGAATTAAAACAGGAAGGACTCTGTAGACTCTGAGCATATTAAATATAACGACCAGCATCAGAGAAAGAGGGATGGGGAGAGAGAGAGAGAGAAAGAAGGATGGAGAGAGAGAGAAAGAGAGAGAGAAGGAGGAAGGAAGGAGGGAAGGAGGGAAGGAGGGAGGGAGGGAGGGAGGGAGGGAGGGAGGAAGAAGAGAAGGAAGGAAAGACAGGGAGAGAGGGATGGAAGGAAGGAAACTGTAAAAGAGGAGGATAAAAAGAGGGAGAGGAAGAAAGAAATACCCGGCATTCGTTGTTGGGTTCTAGGGGAGCTCTGTGTGTAGTCTTTTGGGGAACCTCCATACTGCTTTCCACAGTTGATCGAACACGTTTACACTCACACCAACAGTGTGGTCACGTTCCCTTTTGGCCTCATCCCTACCAGCCTCTGTTATTGTTGGTTTTCTTGATTGTAGCTCTTCTCCCTCTGGTGAGGTGGAATCTCAGTGGGGTTTTGCTTTGCGTTTCTTTTCTGGCCAGCGCTGTGGAGCATTTCTTTCTGTGTTTATTGGGCCATGCTCACGTCTTCCTCTGAGAAATCTCTCTGTAAGTCTTTAGCCCCTTTATTAATCGAGTGGCTGTTTTTTCTTTTGGACTTGTGGCCTTGTCTTGCTTTACCATTCCTACTTCCTGGGATTTCTAAGAGAATCGCGTTAATCTAATGTGGACCCCTTTGTGTTATTTGGAGAAAAGCAGCTAGGCATATCTTTATTTGAGGCTCAACATATCTGAGTCTCAGAATTCACGGGCATAAGACAAACTCCTGTTTTGTTTCCTCCAAAAACGGGAAGTTAGCTCTAAAAGACAAACACACATGATGATGTATATAGCGTGGTAGACATAGACACTCAAACACATTGACCAGAACAGAATGCTTAGGAGAGGAGTCAAAGGTGTAATTCTTTTGAACAACTAATAACCTGTTTATCGAATCAAGTACTCGTTTAGTGATGAAAGTGAATTATACAACTGATCGGTGGAGATGGGAGGAAGGGAGGGACTGAGGCAGAATGAGGGAAAGGAAAAACAGTACGAAAGGAAAGGTAACTTATTGCCTGACTCGTGTAATTATAATCCCTCCACACACTACCTTTGAACGAACGATACAGTAAATTAAGAATAAATGAATGCTAGGAACTAGGCGCTGGTGGCTCCCGCCTGTCATCCCAGCTACTCAGGAGGCTGAGATCTGAAGATTGCAGTTCAAAGCCAGCCTGGGCAGCAAAGTCCGTGAAACTCTTACCCCTCCGCAACCATCAAAAAGCCAGAAGTGGTGCTGTGGCTCAAGTGGTAGAGCACCCGCCTTGAGTGGAAAAGCTCAGGGACAGCGCCCAGGCTCTGAGTTCAAGGTCTAGGACCAGCGTGCACTTTCACGCGCACACACACACACACACACACACACACACACACACACACACACAGTTCTATTGCTCAATCCTTCAAGCCCAAAGTTTTTACGAGGCAGGACACACAGCACAGGATCCCCAGATAATATGTGTCTTCTTCATAAAAAAATCTGACCAAGTCACCGATTTACAAGCTGGGAAAATCCTGTCAAGGAATCAGTTGAAACACAAAAAGGCTTACATCCATTCTGTGTAGGGTCCTTTATTTTGTCTGAGAGAATCAGGCCGGTTTGATCCATTTCACATGCAAATAGATAGATAGATAGATAGATAGATAGATAGATAGATAGATAGATAGATAGATCTCTATGAAGCAAAAAACAACATATGTTTCCGTCTGGTGTTGTTCAATTTGCTTCACAAAGGTCTTTAGGGCTTTGAGCCTTAAGAACTCTGACTGAGAATGTTTCTGGAAATAGGTCTTTATAGGTATTCCTGCTCAACTGCAATTTGTTATGTTTAAAAACAGATGTGTGTGTGTGTGTGTGTGTGTGTGTGTGTGTGAACTAGTTGCAAATAATCACTGAGGTATCAAGCCATTTCAAACATAAGCAATGCATATGTTTCTTTCTTTATTTTTGGGGGGGGGGTCTGGTCGTGGGGCCTGAACTCTGGGCCTGGGCGCTGTCCCTCAGCTCTTCAGCTCAAGGCTGGCGCTCTACCACTTGAGCCACAGCACCAATTCTGGCTTTTTTCTTTTTGCTTATGTGGTGCTGAGGAATTGAACCCAGGGCCTCAGGCATGCAAGGCAAGCGCTCTACCACTGAGCCACCTGCCCAGCCCCAGCAATGCATGTTTCTACACCAACACGGTGTTCCAGCAACAGTTAATGAGAGCAGATATTTTTTCCTAAAACGATGAAATATTTAACTTCGATTTCTCTTACCAGGAGACAATCTCAAGATACGGCAGTGTCTGTAAAATGTGGACGCTCCCCAGGAGGTGAAAATACACCCGACAAAAATCATGGAAACACATTGTCTAACTCTTTAGCACATCTAGAACAATATCCATATAGGTGATTTTTGTAATGAAAAAAAAAAAACGGAGACACATTTTTAGCTAGCCTCAATGGTGGTAAAAGTTGGGAGGGGTGGGGGGGGGAGAAAAACAACCCCGTTAAACATCTATCTAATTATTTCAGTTAATCTACAAGCGTGAGGCCTTCGAATTCCTAATTAAGAGACTGGGTTCCCTTGTCAGAAATATCTGCACGGCATGCTGAACATTGTCTAGATTGTTCCATAATTACCCAGCTAAACGGTTCTAAAAACCTCAGCGGTGAAGATGATGCCCAATAGAAGGGGATGACGGCTTATCACATTCAAGGAGGAAAAAAAAAATGTTTAAAAAAGTGCTGCACACAGACACAGCCTGTGCTGGAGGTTTTTATTGGAACATGTTTTAATTAATTCCCTGCATAGAGTATTAGCTGCGTGCCGTCGGTGAATGATGTTCACACATTATTCTTCATTGAAAAAGAAGCGTGGCGTGTAGGCCCCCGAGGCGTATACACGTGCATTTTGGTGCAGAAGTCAGATTTCGACCTATGTTTCTCAGGTGACTTATTATAGATCCCTCCCTACCCCCCCACAAATAAATGTAGTTTTCTCATCTCATCTATTCATGATCAACTCTGGCAATGGATTGCATCCCTCCCCCCCCAAAAAAAAACACCAAAAAACCACAGTGGACAGGTCACTAACTTTGTATCCAGGATTTTCCAGTCAACCTGATTCATTTTACAATCATGGGATCGATACGTACCACACTGCTTGGCTTTAGTCCCTATCAGGGAAAGAGTTCAGCTTTGACTTACTCAGTACAATGTGAGCTGTTGGCTGGATAGTTTATTATTATTGTTGTTGTTGTTATTGTTATTGTTTGCACAGCTCGTAAGGCCTGGCTGTTGTCCCTGAGTATCTTTTAGCTCAAGGCTAGAGCCTTGAGCTCCACTTCTGGCTTTATTTATTTATTTGTTGGTTTTGAATAGTTTAGTGGAGATCAGAGTCTCACAGACTTTTCCTGTCCAGGCTGGCTTCGAACCACCATCCTCAGATCTCAGCCTCCTGTGTAGCTAGGCTGACAGCCATGAGCCACCAGTGCTCAGCTGATTGTATGTCCGCTTTGTGGGGAGCAATGCTCCTTCGATCTCTAGTGTGCCCGGCGCTTTTAGCATAAAGGGAATATATTGTCCTTCATTCATTGAATGCAGTAACATCATGATTTTTTTCCTTTTAAATTTCCTATCAGAGTCTGAGGGAAGAGATGACATTCTTTCCTTGTCTTAAATATAACTGTCACCCCCTCGGCCCATTATTTTCATAATAGAAATAGAAAAAATTTTTTTAAATTTCCTATGTTGAATTTTCGTTGCAGATCTGATGATAGTTACAAAATCTTCTTCTGCGCCATTTTTTTTTCTATTTTTCCTTTTTCTGGTTTGTCAATGGACCTCTTCCACACATCATGATGATGTTTTGTGGCGGGAAATGGGAAGGGAGAGGTGGATGATAGCCTGTGTTATTATTTAATTTTAATTTTATTTTTTTGAGAGTGGAAAATGAGGGAAAGGTCTGTTGTAAACTGTGTGTGTGTGTGTATGAGAGAGAGAGAGAGAGAGAGACTTCTCCCTTAACCAATTCACCCCACGAATTATACAAGTGAACAAATCTAATTTTAGGGAACAAAAGACACTAGGAGTGGCAGAGGTTGGTTTTTATGTAAAAATAGGAAATCTCTGAAGACCTGTCTCTTTAAACGGATGAATGCAAATTACCAAAGCCATCCAAATTTGGAAGGTTGATTTATGCATGTTCTATTGTTCTCTTCCACAAAAAGAAAAAAAAGAAAAAGAAAACGCTTTATTTTTTATTTTTTTGGGGGTTTCCAAATAGTATGCATTTGGGGTAAAACTGTACTTTCTTCATCCAAGATGGCAGAGAGAGAAGAGTTAGCCAAATCAGTCATGTAAAGGGATGATTATTCTTGCTTTCTGTCTCTCTCTTTCTTTCTCAAACGCAGCTCCTGCCAGTGGGCTGCCTGATTGTCTACTTGAATTTTAATTACCAAAAAGAAAAAGAGGAAAAAGTAAGTTTGAAATGGTGTATATCCGAGTACACGGCTGGTTCTTTTCCACCAAGACCAGCTATGATGGGAGAAGACTCGAATTCTACCTCCGTGTAGACAGAAGCTCTATTCTATCTCCAGAGTGAAATCATCTTTGCCTTTGCTTGTACTCTTGTAACTGTGTTCATCCAAGTCAATAAGCATTCACTGAGTCGAAACAGTAGTTACTATTCCAAACACTGAAGGCATGGCAGACCAAATTTCTTTGCCAGAATTTATTATTATTATTATTATCATTATGATTATGATTATTTTGGTCCTAGAGCTTGAACTCAGGGCCTTAATGCTGTCCCTGAGCTTTTATGTGCTTACTCTACCACTTGAGCCACAGCTGCCCGTCTGAGCAGTTTGGTGTTGTTATTGTTGCTTTTTGCTTTTTTGCTGGTACCTCGAACCTCGATCCTCCGATCTCAGCCTCCTGAGTAGCTGGGATGACAGGCAGGAGCCACAGGTCCCTGGCTTGCCAGGTTTATGAAACAGCGGGTTCCATTTGTTATCAGGGAAAGGATACATTTCATGGCTGGATCAGCCACGTCGGTGGTTTTTATTCTTTGCGGCCCAGTTTTATGTTTTTTTTTTGTGCAGAAACAAGAACACTAGTTCTTAACATGAAGGCTTTTTGTTTTTTACCAGCTGCAAATATTCCGTAGAAATTCACAGGGCACATACTTTTTTTTTTAAACATTATTTTGTGCATCTTTTGAAATTTTCCCCTTTTGCTCAGATTGTTGGTTTCTTCCCTTGACGATTTGCCCGGAAAATGCTCCAAATTCTCCCTCCTTTGGGATTTCCATTTATAGCGTAGAAAGCTGCAGAGCTGGAAGTTGGTTTCAGGGATGGCTTGCCAATACGTCCCAGTTTAGATACTGAAAGGAATCTTTCCGCTTTGTTGGTGGTGGTGGTGTTTCAAATTTATTATTATTATTTTTAAATTTCTGATCTTAACGCTTCGCTCCACATGATCTTCTTCCTACTTCTAGTTTCCATTCTTTACCTGATTATGGCTACCTCTAGCCAATGAAATGAATTGATGAGATTACTTTTGATTTTAATTAATTAATTTATTATTGCTTTGCTATCATTGCCCTGCTGGTCTTTGCTTCCAACGTCGGCTATTAGGCAAAGCACCCTCTTCACGAAAGCCATTAGTTTATTTATTTCCTTACTCTCCTTTCTATTGATCATGAAATAATCGGATTATAGTATCAAGCGGCAGGATGGGGGGGGTAGGGGGGGTGTAATTTGTCCTCTCGAACTTGCTCAGGATGAGGAACAGCAATTAGTAAATCTGCAAATCAATGGTTTATTTATGCAAAGTTGACTAGAATAGGTCTTTTCATTTCAGAGCATTGATTATGTAAAAGCCTGGTGTCCAATCTGGACCAAGTCTTCAGGGACAGTGACAAATGCTTCTGTGCCAGGGGCTCACGGCACATAGGATGTCTAGTCCTTGGCATACGTGTGCATCCTCTACGTTGTCTGTAACAAAACCAGGGGGAGACTATAGGAATGTCTCACAGAACGCAAGCTGTATTCGAGGCAAGCATGTGTTGATTGATCAAAGCAAATACCATCACTTAGGCATTCTACTTTCAAATCCCAACCATTTCCCACTTATTGATCTCCTGAATTAAAAAAAACCCTCTTATTATTCTAATCTTCAGATGATGGGTCTATCTATGACCTTCTTCCTCCTCCTCCTCTTCTTCCTTCTCCTCCTCCTCCTCCTCTTCTGCTGCTGCTTCTGCTTCTTCTGTTTCTGCGTCTTCTTGTTTCTATTTAAGTCTGAAAAGACTGTGTAATCTCTGGGACCCCTAAAAAATGGAGGTACCATCCATATCCTTCTTTCACCCCAAATGCTTGTAAGACAGGAGGATTCTACCTAGGGTAAGTTCTCACCACATCTGTCAATAAAGGAAGGGGCAGAAAGGAAACCGTCATGAAAGGATTCAAAGTTCAGATCTTATTGGGTGGTATTTTTACCTCATTTGTTTGGTTTATCTCTGTCAATGTCCTTGGGAAACTGAGACCTAAAACCGCTTGGCAGACCATAGAGGAAAGGCATATCATTCGGGGGGGGGTGGGGGGAATGAAGTGTGAATGTCAAACTCAATATGAAATTCATTTCTGGGGTGACCAAGAGATCACCTGAGCCTCTCCAACAGAGCTTTGCATGCTGTGTATTTAAATGAAATGGGGGGGGTCTCGCTTTACATCTAACCCAGTTTGGAAGAAATTTGATTAAGCTTCCTAGAGCTGTTTCCAAACCTTCCCCACTTGAATAGAATGACCTACCACAGTGCCAGTTCGTTCACTGGGGCCTCCTGGGCTGGAGGAACGAAGGCAGCCATGGGGAACAGCTGGATGGAGGGATTGTCATGAATCCCACCCAGCCAGATGTTGGGCGGGATGATTGATTGACAGGAGGCTGTACACGTCCAATGGAAATCGCAGTTTCTCCTCCTTCCGACTCCCTCTTCACACGTGGCGGCCTTCCCTCCACACCACCGTCTTCAAGAAAGCAAGACACAAGTTGCTTTGGTTTCCCCAAGAAGCCAGTGTTTACTTCAGATCCATTTTTGCCAAGGAACCAACCACCAGCATTCAATATGGCAGCAGATGCAAAGGAGACAGGGCCGGCGTATCTACAGCGGAGAGAGGAGATGTTGGAAGATGTGTGTGCAAGAAATCACTAAGGGGCAATCTGTGCAAGCAATATGCATCATCCGGAAGGAATCAAACCATCGTATTGGAAGAAGACTTACTCGATGTTATACTTGGCAAACAAACTCATTCACTGAGATGAACGAAATATATAATCGTCGGTACACACATCCTATCTATTCATAATTCTCCATAATACTTGTTTCCCCTTCCAATATTTTTACCACAAGAAAATAAGCCATCCCGTATTTCCCGAAATAGAAGGAAACTTTGACTATGTAGTGGTTGATGTTACACAGAGCATGTGGTGTTTTATTTACTTATTTGTTGGTGGTGGTTTTCTTTCATTTTAGGCCATACCTATTTTTCTCGACTCATCTTTATTGAAGAAATGTGGAGTAGAACCTGTAAGTGCAGAGGTAGGGAAAGTCACCAATTATTAGCTATTATTAGCTATTATTAGTTAAGGAACCGAAGTGGCAGAATTTGAGGGCATAATTTTCTGACGACTTAGTCTCATGCTGAGAATGTGAAATCCAGTCGAAGCTGAAACTTAGGTACAATTTGCAAATTGCTTCAAGAAAAAGTCAATGTTTTGGTGCTGACCCATTGCTAGACTACAAATAAACAAACAAATGAATAAATAAGAATTTCCACAAGCGTGGGGATTAACTTAACAGGACAAATTGCCTTCTTCTAAGCTGTATGCTTTTCTTTTTTTTTTTTTTTCTGTATGCTTTTCTAATCAACACCAAGGGCACTGACAAATTCAGAACATGCCCACCAGCTTTAAAAGAAATGATCTCTGCATTTATTTTGGGAGCAGGTGCAACATTCCGGCCCATGTGCATGAATAAATCACAACCCAAATAATAATCATTATTGGAACTGTCTAGTATTTTGTTTTTGTTTTTGTGTTCGCCAAACGTCATGACCAACTTAGTGAGATGTGTTTAGCCCAAGGTTAGACTCTTGGCATGGACAATTAGCGTGAGCCCTGGCTTTCCCTAATAGCTTTCTGAATCTTCTTTCTACAGTTGCTTTCCAAGGAACATGGCTGTCTGCATCTAAATACACATCATTAGGTAAGAAACATAAATGTCAGTACAACACGTGCTATTAAGTCGCGCGTGCTTGATGGTGTCATAAAAACAGAAACATTTCCAAGTTGTACAATAGAGTCATAATAGAGTACAGCTGTGGGCCGGGAAAGAACTGTAATTAAAAAATGCTTTTGATCGCTTCAGGTGTATATAGCCACGCATCCTTGTTTCCAGGGAGCGATTCTTTCTTCATGGGCTACAGGGAGCTAGAAATATAATAGCTGGCCTATTTCTAATTTGCTTACAATCTGTGATAGGTCTTTCTTCAGATCCCAGCCTCCAAAGAAATGGAGCTTGTTTGCCTAATTCATGGTTTGGGGAGGGTGTTTTAGGCTGTCGGTCAATTTGAAGTTGTTGGTAGGCTGAAAAGGTAAATCTTCTATGTACATAGGAGCAACATTTTTGTTTTAGTTTTAGGTGATTTGTTATTGTTGTTGTTGTTGTTTGCTACAGAGGACATGATCCGATTGTTGGCTAAGAAGGAAAGATGTCAACGGTGTGTTCTGACCTACCCTAGAGTCTCATTCTGTTCATTCCATAGGACATTCTCCAAATTTGCTCGAATACCATTCAAGCTACATTTTCTAAAAGCAATGGTCTTCTCAAGTTTTCTTACTTTTTTTCCCCCTCCCTGGTCCTGGGGCTTGAACTCAGGGCCTGGTTGCTATCCCTAAGCTTTTCTGCTCCAGGCTGGTGCTCTACCACTTGAGCCACAGCACCACTTTTACCTTTTTCTGAGTAATTGATTGGACATAAGAGTCTCATGGGTCTTCCTGCCCTGGCTAGCTTTGAACCGCCATCCTCAGATCTCAACCTCGACAGGTGTGAGCCACTGGCACCTGGCAGTTTTTTGTTTTGGGGTTATTTTTTTGGCTTAGTTCTCTACATCTCTGAACACTTTTAATTAATTGCATGTTACAAAAAGTAACACCGCAAATAATATTTTAAAGAATTATTGCTTCTGACAATTCTAACTTCAAGAAAAATTTGTTTCGAATGACAGGGGAAAAGAAGAAAAACCACCACCACAAACTTTCAGCCCTCAATCATCGAACTTTATTACTCTTGTTGACAGAGCATTCCTTCTTCTTGAAAATACAGATAAGTGCTTATCATCCATTTAAGAGACTTTTCCCCTCCACCTATGTCAAGACAATGTTCACGTTTAAGAAGAGATGAGGGAGGGAAAAAGTCAGCTAGCATTAGCTCCATAAAAATGAAATATAATTCCAGATCGATTTGAGAACTATTTCATGATCATTATGCATGAAGATATATACCCTTGGGAAATAGCCTTTGTGCTCTTTTACTTCGTTAGTGTTGGACATTCCTGTAGAATTTCAGGGGAAAATATTACAAGGAAAACCAAGGGTCCCGTTGTCTACTGAGCTAGGGAGAGCAACTATCAAGAAAGATAGAGAACCATCACTCACTCTACCATACTCGCTGCCATCTTCAATTCAGCAGCTGTGACTTTTCAAAATCCAAAGCAGAAAGGGAAAAGCCCTGAAAATCCCAACTAGAGTTGGCCTATAAAGTTAAGGGTAAGGAATGAGCGAACTTGAACGCTAACGGTCAACAATAACAATGGCGCGTGCGCGCACCCAAGGAATGCAATCAGCCAGCAAATACCTGCAACACTCTTTATTACTTATCTGCTTCTTTATGCAGCTATTTATTTACTTATGCAAATGTTCTTCTTATCTCCCCTCTTTGCCTACCATCTTATTTGGAAAAGACAAAGCTTTTACCTCTCTTTGACACAAGCTGTGACAGCTAGCGGGAACTTGCCCTGAACTGAACTCTGTGGGACATTTTTTTCAATTCTATCTGCTACTGTGGGGAGAGGGGTGGAGGGGAGTGGGGGGAGAGGGAATACTGGTTTAATCATCCTAAATTCAGGCTGTGAACCGAGTCATCCTATGTAAAGACAGAATTTTTGAGGCATACAATGAATGGTTGTGTTTGTATGATTCAGCTCAAACATCATCATCATCATCAACAACAACAACAAAAGCTAACCAGAAATTCTTCTCTAAATAAGTCTGCGAATCAGATTCTGTTCGTTGGTGGATTATGCCAGAACAAATCCATGAATGTTACTTATCTGTGCCTGTTGGAATAATAGAAAGAATCTATAGAACTCAGCTACAGCAGACCAAACAACTTTTCTAGTTTTAGTCTTCCTGACGATACATTCCTTCTTACAAACTCGAGCTATACACACAATGAAATGGGAAAGGTGGAGAGTTGTATTCTAAATAGATCTTTAGGTTGAATAAAAACTCACAAAGGGTCAAATGCAAGGGGAAGGAGCTAGCCGGTCAATATTGTTTGGAAATAAATGGAACATTTATCGTCATTGGTCCTAGTGGAATAAAAAGTATGTAACAAGAGACAGAGCTATTCAGAGTACTAATTGTAAATGAATTTTACCCTGTTAGGTTCAAATACATCTTCTAATAACTTCCATCCATGAGATCTATTAACTTCTTGTAGAGGGAGTGACAATATGTTTTAGTCCTTGCTTACACAATTAGCTTTTGTTATTATTACTATGATTATTGCTGTTGTTGTTAATTTGTGCAGGTAATAGAGCTTGAACTCAGGGCCTGGGCACTGCTTCTTTGCTTAAGGCTGGTGCTCTTCTACTTGAGCCATAGATCCACTTCTGGTTTTTTGATGGTTAATTCAAGTTAAGAGTCTCACGGACTTACCTGCCCATGCAGGGTTCGAATTGTGATCCTTTGATCTCAGCCTCCTGCGTAGATAGGATTACAAATGTGAGCCCTGGAACCCCGCTTACACTAGCCTTCCAAGTGTTCGAAGATGCCCTTTAATTAATAATATCTATAATACATATTTATAATATAAAAAAATATATTCAATGTCTCCTGATTGTTTTTTTAATGCCAGTCCTGGTGACTTGAACTCAGGGCCTTGGCACTGCCCTTGAGAATTTTTTTTAAGCTCAAAGCTAAGTGCACTACCATTTGAGTCACGGCTCTATTTCGACTTTTGGGTGATTCATCGAAGAGGAGATTCTCATGGACTTTCCTGCCTGGGCTGGCCTCAAACTGTGATCCTCAGATCTCAGCCTCCAGAGTAGCTGGGATGACAGGCGTGAGCCACCGGCACCTGGCTGATGTCTCTTAGTCATTTAAATTTCCCTTTGCTAGCGAAGGGATGTCTTTCTGCAAGCTCTCTGTCCCCCGTGGGTTTCTGTGGCCTGATGATCATTGGATCATCCTCCTCCTATTTCCTGCCCATTGGTGAGCATGAAGCTGGAGGACCGGGGGGAGGGGGGGAGAAGGTGATAGAAGAGGGGACATGGGTCAAGATGTATGGTCCTCACACTCTGTCATGGGGACGGGAAACCCCTTCTGCCCAACTCCTTAAAAATCATTCAAAATAAATGAATGCTTCTTCTTTTTTTAATTTCTGAAAGAAGAAGAAGAAGGCAACGGGCGAAACAAACAAATGGAAAAGAAGCAAGCTGCAGGTGTGTCCTCAGGAAAACGTGATTTGGTGTTTGGGAGCCGGCATCTTTGTCTGTTTTCAGAATCACCAAGGCCAGCGTGGACAGGGGCTCTGTGGCCCGCAGGAGGAGAAGTTTCGGGGGAGGGTGCTGCACCGTTGGGGGAGAGGGCACTGGCAGGGCGTCCTCTCTTCCTGCCTCTTTGGCCCTGGGCCTGCAGCTGGGTCTGCATCTGCTCCCCTGTGGAGATCCCTGCCTGGAGTTGGGGGGGGGCGGCTGGCCATTGAGTGATTAATGACTGTGAGTGGATGTCAAAGGCTGAGAAGGCATGCAGGGATTGGGGAAGAGCTAACTTTCCAGACGCCTTTGGAGGAATTCCCTGCACTATCTGCATGAGAGAGTCCAAAACAAGGTTAACCCTCCCCCCACTTCCCACCTCAGGTCAAGGGTTGTGCAGAACAGGCCTGATTCTCACACACCATGATCCCTACATTGGAAGCCGAGCAGAAGCGTAAATAGTTTTTAAATTGTTATGGGGTTACTGCTTCATATAGCAGGCGATTTTCTTTTTAAATGATGTATGTCACAGCCAGGTACTGGTGGCTCACGCCTGTCAGCCTAGCTATCCTCCAAGAGGCTGAGATCTAGAGGATCGCGGTTCAAAGCCAGCCTGGGCAGAAAAGTCCCTGTGAGACTCTGATCACCCATGAACCACCAGAAAACCGGAAATGGCGCTGTGGCTCAAGTGGTAGGGCTCCAGCCTTGAGCAAAAAGAAGCTCAGGGACAGCGCGCAGGCCATGAGTTCAAAAGCCAGGACCGACAAAAATAAAATAAAAACAATGTCACCCCCTTCCCAGGCAAACAATTCTTTTGCAGACAGCCTTGGGGTAGCAATGCCTCTGACAATATCCTGAGAAGGCAAAGAAGAGTGAATTTGCTACTCAAGGGTGGTTTTGAACCCCTGTTCCTGAAAAATGAGATAAAGACATCTTTTAGTATTCAGTATCATCTTCTATGAAGGAAATAATTTAGCAAAACCAAATCATCTATTTTCATATTCAGTAAAAGCTATTGTCTGAGCCGGGCGCTGGTGGCTCACGCCTGTCATCCTAGCTACTCAGGAGGCTGAGATCTGAGGATCTCGGTTCAAAGCCAGCCCAGGCAGGAGAGACTGTGAGACTCTGATCTCCAATAAACCACCAGAAAACTGGAAGTGGCGCTGTAGCTCAAGTGGTAGAGCGCTCGCCTTGAGCTGAAGAGCTGAGGGACAGCACCCAGGCCCTGAGTTCAAGCCCCACGACCAACCAAAAAAGAAGAAAGCTATTGTCTGCTTTCTGCTTTTGTTTTTAATTTCTCAGTCACTGCGTGTGACTTTGGATGTCATTTAGGCCAAAATGAATTTTACCTTAAAACTGGAAGCAGCGATTTGATGCAGAATCCTAACTTTTGAAGAAGACAAACGGAAAGACACTTTGGGGTTTTCTGAGAAATCCATATCCGCTTAAAGTAATCCAGGAAGTATTAAAATCATTTCTAAGTTATAATGATTGCTAGTTTCATTCACAGTGCATCATTTGGCTTTCTTGTCTTTTCATATCTTTTTTTTCAATTTCGAGCCATACATTGTCATAAATATATATTCATATATCAGTCATCTGCATTCCACATACATACACATATATTTATGCATATGGATACACACATGTATATATATGAATAGACATACATATAAACACACTCAGTGATTTCAGTCAATATCCTGTCTATGTGTCTAATGGACAAATAGATGACTGGAAATGTTTTTGAGTTTAAAACAGCTGTCTCAGGTCAATCCAAGTTATAATGCCCATTTGTTGCATGGGTTTTTGCAGTTCACCAATCTATAAATAAGCATTTATGAGTCTATTAGGTAGAACTCAGAATGCATTCTTTCCACTGAATGATTTTTACAGATACTGCTTATGTTTCTGGGTTACATTTAATAGACATAGTTCGGTGGGTTTTTTTTTCCTTTCTCTCTCTTTTTTTTTTTTTTAAAAACTCCAATCCAGACAAGTTTATATCTGCAGTAAAATGCTGTCATAAATGTTGCTATGAGATAATATTAAGTATGACAACCATAAGCTTGCAAGAAGTTAGGTATTTTTCTTGCCGCGTAGATTGTGATCATTGATGTTGAGATCGCATCTCTCTCTGTGTACATTCTCTTCATCTTCTAGGCTGTTGGTAAGTTCCTGTGGCAGACAGAAGGATTTGTTTTCTGTGTGTGTACCTGGCTTTAGTTATTTATTTTTAAACCAGTGTCTCCCTCATCGTGTGAAAGGAAAGCGTCCTATATCAAGCTCATTCCAAAACATCTCTGAGAAAGCCTGCATCGATCATGCGTGAATGGCTGTGTTCGCAGGAATTATCTATCATCCCACATTTATAACGCCCTTCTAGCTGGCGATCAGTGGCTCACGCCTGTCATCCCTACTACTCAGGAGGCTGAGAGCTGAGGACCACAGTTCAAAGCCAGCCTGGGTAGAAAAGTCCAAGAGACTCTTACCTCCAATGAACCACACCCTGCTATCTAAAAAAAAATTAAAAAACCCAAATTGGAGCTGTGGCTCAAGTAGTAGAAGATCATTAGCCTGGAGGAAAAGCAGCTCAGGAACAACAGCCAGGGGACCTGAGTTCAAACCCCAGGACCACACATCCCCCGGTCCTGAACCTCACACACTGGCTAACCACCAGTAACCAAAGCTTCCCGACTTCACTCAGCCTCCTTTTACCTTCCGACCTAGAAGCATCGTGCGCTTCCAACTGGTGGATCAGCATATGTATAATCTTACCTCCCTCCCCCATTTAATGAAGCTCAAAAAATCAAACACATAGCATGAGGATGAGTTCACAGCGCCATTTTGTTCATCCACCATCCAACCGGCACCATGGCCGAATATCATCTGTTTATGGGATTTCAGAAGACACGAAACTAAATCACAACGGTGGCTTCATAAATGGCACCATTGGTGTGTTTTTTATTTCCACACATGGTATCTGTGTGAATAGAAAATTAAAGAAAAAAATACAATACAACCCATCTCAATCTCCACTACCCCAGATTCAGTGACCCTTACAGCTCAAGTGGAATTATTGAGGGTCTGTGCTCCTTGGCTACCATCTTCCCCTCTTGGTTCCAATAGAAATCCGAGCCAATCAGCTTTCAAAATTAATAGAATACACACACACACACTATATATCTATATATCTCAAGGACTCCTACACCCAACCATCTTGTTTTAAAGCTCAGCCTAATTACACAGGATTTTCCTTTCCTGTGTAAAAGAAATTCCTACACATACTGAATTCTGCACCCAGAAGCTACCGAGGACAGATGTTTCCAGAAGGTCAGCTACCTCCTACACAACTCCTTTCTTCGCATACATGCTGCACAGGGTGGCAGAAGGGGGGATGGTAAAGAAAGAAGAGAATTGCCTTCTAGAATCTCGGGGCTCATAGAATGTATGCCATAAAGAGGTGCGATTTCTCTATCATAAGGGTGGAGATTGGTTTTAGTTTTTTTTTTCCTCTTTTTGCCTCACACATTCAGGAATTTTCCATACTATAAATCTCTTTTATGAGTGGATGCCACTCAGAATAGACAGCTCTGAATGGTGAGGATTTCTGGGTGAGGATCTTGTGTCCCACGTGGCAATCTAGCTCACCCCCCCCAATACATACATGTGTGTGTGTGTGTGTGTGTGTGTGTGTGTGTGTGTATTTTTCCTCGGTCAGAAAGCTGTACGACATAAATTCAGCTGTGAGAAACAATCCTCACTTACACACACACACACGCACGCACACACACACACACACACACACCATGGCCTCCTGTGGTCCGCTCAGCAAAGTTTTCTTTATGGTTTTCTCCACTTTTTCTTTTCCTCCTCACTGCTGGAATGGCCTGGCTGCATTTAATGCACCGACGTGTAAAGTGGGTTTACTGTACTTACAGCTGCTTTATTGCTCCCAGTGGAGAGACGACGTCACAATGAGTCGACTCTCATGAACAAGACAACTCAAAATGGCGTCGTGGAGGAGAAGACTGCTCAGCTCCCACCGACTCATTTCCCTTGGTGTCTCTCTTGCAGAATCTTCCAGAACACTTTCACTATGTCTGCCAGAATCTGGATTTATAGCTTCCCCACTCTCTCTTCGCTGTGTCTTGTTTTCCTTTTTCTTTTTGGGCAGACAGTCCCATTCGTGGGGAATGCCAGCAAAACCAAAAGCTGTACATCTCTCTCTTTTCTGGAACTTACCGTGAGTAGCTCCTGTGGCTTACATTTGATCAACTTCCGGTTGGTAATTGTAAGCTGTCGCAAGCGATCTGCCTTCAACATAGAAAAGGATTGAGAAATTCCCACCTCGAACTTTAAATGATTATCCCTGCAGTCATTCAAAAGAGGGTAGGGGGAGATGCAAGGGAAGTTAAAGATCAGATCGGATCAGTGCCAAGATCCCAAGAAGTTTAACTTGCAAATGGAGTAGGAAATAAACAGGTCACCAGCCACCTTCACAACCAACCGCAGCAAGCCTGCCAACCCGAGCAACATGGAGGGAGAGAGGAAGGAAATCAGCGAGAGGAAAGAGACCCTCCCCAGACACCAGCTGTGACTCCTCCTGAGTACTCTAGAAAGAAAGCACTCACTGATGTAGTTATAAGGTGAGGAGGAGGAGGAGGAGGAGGAGGAGGAGGAGGAAGAGGAGGAGGAGGAAGAAGAAGAAGAGGAAAAGGAAGAGAAGAAGAGAAAGGAGAAAGGAGGAGGGAAGAGGAGGAGGAAGAGGGGGAGGAAGGGAGGAAGGGGAGAAGGGGAAGAAAGAGGAGGAAGAGGAGGTGGAGGGTGAAGGGGAAGGAAGAGGGAGAAGAGGAGGAGGAGAAAGGGGGAGAAGAGAAGGGAAATGAAGAGAGGAGGGGGGGAGGAGGAGGAGGAGAAAGAGGAGGAGGAGGAGAAGAAGAAGAAGAAGAAGAAGAAGAAGAAGAAGAAGAAGAAGAAGAAGAAGAAGAAGAAGAAGAAGAAGAAGAAGAAGAAGAAGAAGAAGAAGAAAGAAGAAGAAGAGAAGCACCAGCGGGTATCTTGCTGGACCCCCTCCATGGTGGTGCGAGACTGTGTTCCGGGACTTCATGGGATTGCAGAATTCGGGGTACCATGCTCTTCCCTGGGGCCTTAGTGAGGGAGTTGTTCTCTGGAAATCCTGGAAGACAGAAAGTTCCAGAAGAGAAATCAGAAAGGTAACGTCGGGGAATGGAAAGGGAGGCCCCGGCTCCTGTGAAGAAGGCATGCTTGCTTTTAGTTTTCTTGATGTTATTGTCCCCAAGTCCTGTCATCATGTCCTACGTCTGGTGAGGGGTAACGTCTCTTTGGGGGGGGACCATGTCACCCCCTTTCATGAAGGAGTCTTAGGAAGGATTACAGAGTCTCGGGAGAAGCTGTGAAGGCTCTGGAGAGGATGTGGTCGTACTGGGACAAAGATCCAGGTGTCTAGACCTTCACCCGGTGAGACCGGAGTTACTCTGGTACAGTAGAAACCCAGCTGCCCAACCCCTTCAGCTGTGTGTGTGTGTGTGTGTGTGTGTGTGTGATTAGCCATAATTAGCCATTCTTGACCACTTCACATCTCTGATTGAAGCCTGTGCGGCTGAGTGTTGAAAGGGAAGACAATTGTAGCTTCTCACACAGCAAACGCTACTCTCGAAATCAACCACCGAGCATTGGATGCTTATAACTGCTCTTTACAGCTTTTTTTTAGAATTCTTTTTCTTTAAAAATATCCTTAAGTAGTTGTACAGAGGAGCTGCCATCGGGCAAAGCGGTTGATGAACACTATGCATTCCACATTCTCCTCCACCCCTTCCTCTTCTGCATCTTGGGGGATCCCAAATGGTTCTGGCCTGCCTTCTCCCCCTCTTCTCCTCTCCACTCATTTATCCCTCTCCCTTGGGCCCACCCCCCACCCCTGTCCAGCGCCTGTTTCCTGGGGTTTGATTTTGCTGACCTCTGACTCTGCCCATCTAAGGAATAGCACAATTGGAGTTCTCCCTAGACTCTACCATATTTTACTTAATACACTTGTACACGCTCTCAATAACGCATTCATTTTCTGAGCTCCTTAGGCAGTCTTATAACCTCTTTTCTACTTTCCGTGTGGAGAATTGATTGCTTTCTCCGTTTTCTAGAAAACCAAAACCACCACGCAGAAGACAGGAAGGAGTTTCTCCAGTTTAAGCCTTGGTTAAGGAACTATCAACTCGAGAAGGCAACTTGTAGTCGGTTGAAACTCATTGTCTGCTCCAGGGTCTTCAATTTCAGCCCTGGATGGATTAAAAAAAAAAAGAAGAAGAAGAAGAAAGAAAAGAAATAGATCTTATGAAACCAGTTAATAATTTGCTCCCATGAAACATTAAAGCGCGTAAAATCCTACTTTATGTGACACTATAAAATTACATAAAGTCTCTCCGTGCTCTATTGTTAAATAATGAATACGCATGGAACATGTATAAATTTTAAAGGGAAGACTAATTAGAAGATAAAATTAAAGTATTTTGCCGACACGAGTGTCTTGTTTCTAGTTTAACTATTTTAAAACACCATTTTACATTATGGCCATTCAATAGTACCCCAATCTACTTTCCCACGTAGCTCGATGATAGGCCTGCGCCATTTTGTCCAGTAGAGGTGGAAATTTGACTCACATAATCTTTCTTTTTTGGGGGTAGTGGTGGTGGAGAGGTGGCCTGGATTGGCCTCACACAATAATCCTCCTAATTTCTGCCTCTGGAGGAGCTGGGATTATAGGAGTAAGCCATGATGTCTGACTCTCTAGCAGCTTCTATTTTATTTTATTTTTACAAGGACAATGATTTTAAGATGGACGCATCTTTGGTTGTTCTAGAGTGGCTAAGTAGACAACTTTTATTGAGTCTACTTATTATCCTATCCTGGTAAGTCATCTTTGGTTGTTCTAGAGTGGCTAAGTAGACAACTTTTATTGAGTCTACTTATTATCCTATCCTGGTAAGTCCTTTTGCTACAAGTGGGAAGGAAAAAGAAAAATCCTCCTAAATCAATTGGTGGATTTGAACAATCAGACTAAGCTTATTTTCTTTTTCACAAATCGATATGCTTCCTAACTGGGATTTTCCTGGATGGTAAGATGAGTGGAAATACATTGATATAAAATAAGCCAATGTGAATCTGTGTTTATCTGAATTCCCTCTGGGGGTATCATTATACGCTGATACTATTAAGACTCCCCCCCCAGATATTAAAAGTCTGTGTTAAATGCATTTCCACGGAATATTCATTATATGCATCAATTAATTGTTATATTTGAATAATACATGAACCTGCTTTTATGCTTTTTAATTTCGACGGATCTGGTTTTCCAGCACCCATCAAACCTTGACACACCTCAAGGATTTTGCAAAATTAATCAACCACATTGAGCATTTCCGGGGTGGTGGCAGGGTGTGGGAATTAGAAGGGGACATGCTTTTATTCTGTCATCTCACTTTTATTTTTAACCGAATAAAAGTTGCTGCTTCAAGTTTTAGCATCGTTTAAAAAAATACGTCCTTGTAGAAGCTACCATTAAGGGCGACATTTTCAACAGCATCAATTTATAGTGACACTGAACTTTTATGATACTATAAAAGTCCTGCTCACGATGACATCCACAGCTACATTTTCAGGGAAATACAAGAATCTGCATCTCAGATGAGTGGTTTGCCCTGTCTTGTTTCTCAGAAGACAGGAAAATGGGGCGGGGGGTAACATATCTCTGATATTCCCCAAAAGAGTCAAACATATTTCATAGGTGTTTAAAGATATGGGATTTTCCCATTACAATCTTGCAGTGAAGAATCTTTGTGGGTCAAAGCAAAAGAGGAAAGGAGCATGCCAGTGGGTCACACCTGTCATCCCAGCTACTCAGGAGGCTGAGATCTGAGGATCGCAGTTCAAAGCCAGCCTGGGCAGGAAAGTCCTTGGGACTCTGATCTCCAATGAACCACCAGAAAATTGGAAGTGGGGCTGTGGCTCAAGGGGTAGAGCACCAGACTTGAGTGAAAAGAGCTCAGGGACAGTGCCAAGGCCCAGAGTTCAAGCCCAGAACTGGAACCATACAAGAAAATGAAGATACCTATTCTTCTTGATCTCTGATAAAGCATCTATCATAGACAGGATGTTTTAAATCACAAATTTTCCTGATATTTCCCTCTGTGTTGCAAAATACCTGTTACACAAATAATGGTCTAGTTAAAAATTATAAAAAAAATTTCAAGTATCATGGTTTCTTGCTATTATAATCTAATTAATATGGTGTATATCTACTCTCTCCTAAATCCTGCCTGAATGGATAACTTCCTTTCTCATGCTCTTCTTGAATTTGTTCACTCAAGGGGCACGGATGTAGGATCAGTTCTCAACCTCATTGCATGCAGCTTCCACTAAATAAAGTTGAGTCACACAGGTTGCTTAAATCTCCTACATCTGTAGGAAATCCAGCCTCTACTAAATTCCCACTGGAACTTAAAACATACCATATGGAAAGACAGCAATACTGTTGGTTTGTTTGCTCATGTTTTTTTTCTGAGTCGCTCTTGAGATCCTACTTTCTTTGGGGGATTTGATAAGAAATGAAAGCCCTAAGTGAAACACGAAACCTGCTTTTGAAACTGTTGCAGCTTAGCAGTAAAATCTTTCTGTGCGGATGCACAAATACATGTGTGGCTGACAATATGCACACAATCACATAAATATATACAAGTAAAGTGATGAGAGTAAAATGATTCAGCAATTCCACTCCTGGGAAATTACCCAAAAGATGACAAAACTGAGGGATGGTAAAGCCACCAGCACAACCATGTTCCTTGCAGCACTATTCGCCATACCCAAGGAATGGAATCAGCCCAGATGCCCCTCAGTGGAAGAATAGGTGAAGAAAATATGGTCTAGAGACACAATGGAATTTTACTCATCCACTGGGGGGAAAATGCTATTGTACAGCTAAATGAGTGTGTATCAGAATTACCCTTTCTTTCACCTAAAAACAGGTAGACACTGTCTTACTAAATCCCAATTCATGTGGTGGATTTTGGTTCTTGAATTATCCCTAACTCCAACACCCACAGATAGGAGGGAAAGGTCAAAGTAGGCAGGCAAATAGAGAGAGGAAGTTTGGGTGAATGCAGTCTTCCATATCCATAGGTGGACATGGAGTCAGGTGACTTGGGGGGAGGGTTGGGGTGGGGAGAGAGAGGGGAGAGGGAGGGAGGGAGGGGTGTGGGTCAAGATGCGTGGTCCTCATAACCTGACATACTGAATTTAAACCTTTTTTTGTACAATTACTTAAGAGGATAGCATGTTTTTTTTTTAACCCACAGGTTATCCCAATTATAATTAAACATGAAATGTTTCTTGATCGCAGCATTCACTAGCAAGGAATGGACAGACATCACTGCACCTGATACAATCTAGGTTTCTTTGATTCCAATACAGTCCCGGGGAAGCGGCACAAAATAATGTCACGTTTCCCTGCAATTCATTAACAAGCATGTTTTTCTTACCCACCATTCTGCAAGCTGTATTAACAGGAGACCAGGGTCAAGATTACACTGAATTGTAGAATAAATTACATGAGTTAACAGCATCATTTGACAGCTTTGTGGGTAACTGCTGTTCTTAAACTTGCTCTGCTCAAGTTCTGTTTTTTTTCTTTTCCTTCCTTTTAAATGCTTCCACTAATTTTTCTTCCATGCTGAGAGCAACCAATGGAACCCGAAGAAAAATGTAATATTTTGCCCTTAGTTTGTCTGACTGGGCCACCAGAATGTTCTTTCTTCGCACTCATTTTCCTAATTATAAAGGAGAGAAATACAAGACTCAATTCTCTCTCTCTCTTCTCTCTTTCTCTCTTCTCTCTCTTTTCCAAGCAACCAAAACTTAGTAAGTTTGATAATAATTTTATTTATTTATATTGTCTAGTCACATCATGGTATGATCCTAGGAGAGTTTGAGGTTCATTATGATATTAAATTAGCAACTTGCTTCATGTTTTAAAGATTTATTGAAGGCCTCATGCCAATCACATTTAGAATTTTTTGTCGGCATGGGGCTTGAACTCAGGGCCTGGGTGCTGTCCCTGAGCTCTTCAGCTCAAAGCAAGTTCTCTACCACTTGAGCCACAGCACCACTTCCAGTTTTCTGGTGGTTCATTGAAGATAAGAGTTTCATGCACTTTCCTGCCCGGGCTGGCTTTGAACTATGGTCCTCAAATCTCAGCCTCCCGAGTCACTAGAACTACAGGGATGAGCCACTTGGTGCTTAGCTAGAATAATTTTTATTTTACCAATTTTCTAAATATCTTCTAAAGGCCAATTCAACATATAAAATAACCATGTAATTACGAATTACCCCATAGAAATGAAATTTATGGAGTCTAAGCCTGCCCCTATGTCTCTAAGTATGCATATGGATATAGATGGACCAAAAATTGACTAAAAGTATTGTAAGATGTATTTGCTGGTTCTCACAAAGCTTTGCTTTTCAGTGTTATTTGTATTAAACACCTGTTTTCACTTGCTATCGTTAATGAGACACAGCCTTCGACCTTAAACGTGTAGCATTTACATAGGGAATGCTCTCTCTCAGGAGGTATCTCATAGTCTTCCTAAAGGAATAACACAGATTGTGAATCACCAGGAAAAAAGGTCATTCTATTCCATTAAATAATGGTTAAAGAAAGTTCAGGAAACTTAAATACATATACATATATATATATATAGAGAGAGAGAGAGAGAGAGAGAAAGCTTTTACCTACTCTACCTAGGACAGCCTCAGATACTATTTTAAAAAAACTAAAGGTTTTATTAGCTAGTTTTTAAAAATCATTTTGTATGTTTTTTTTAGAAGTACAGGTGTATCCAAGTCACTGGCATATTCTAGGGTGAGATAGTCAAAGAATTTATGTAGAATTTTAATTACCACAAAGGTTTAAAACCTTTGTGTTATTATTAGCATTAAATTTCAATGCCTTTAGGCATGAATGTGAAACAAAGAATAAGACAATAAGAAACTGAATGAGCACAAGTGAAATTTACAAAAAAAATTGGAGTGATGAATCTGAGATTTAGGTATGTGTATATATATATATATATATATATACACACAAACATATATATATACAGATATATACATACATACATATGTATATTACATACTATATTATATACAATTATGTATTATTGAACATAATTATATAATGTTCAATTATATATGCAATTATATGTATCATATTATACACAATGATATATATAATATATAATATAATATATATACAAATATATATTATATTACAATATATATACTATATTGTAATATATTATATAAGTGGTCCAAAAGAAGGAGAGACCCCCATCTCCACAAAGAAGTTTCACCTGAAGGTCCCAATTAGAACTCACCTAGGTAAGGAAGAAGATTATCATCTGGAGCCATTTCCATACCAGAAAAATGTGACACCCAGTTTGGACAAGAAAGAAGACAGGGATCAAAGCTCAAATGGTAAAGCCCCTGACCAGCCAGGCTGAGGCCCCAGGTTCAAACCCCAGGACGGCCGACAAAGACGAACTCTTAGATTTTAAGAAGAGAGATGTTTCTTTAGGGAAAGGAAGCCAATCAACTAGTAGATTCCAGAAATCCAGGATTTGACCTCTCTCTCTCTCTCTCTCTCTTACACACACACACACACACACACACACACACACACGCAAAGCTCAACCATCTGGAATCTGTCTACACATTCACAAGTGCCACAGGTCTAACACACTTGCTTCCAGCACATGAATTCTTCTTGATATTTTCCTATGATCCTACGGCAGCCGAGAAGAGTAAGAGCATTGGATTTTAAATGGAAATGCCCCAAGCACAGTATTTTCTAAGAGAAATAACACCATGTTTCCATGACTGGAGAAACGAATCCCCTGGACGGGCCTGGTGCTGTGGGTGTGCGCAGCAGGGCCACCCTGCTCCACCCTGCGAGTCTGTGCGGCGAACAGAGATGGAGAAATGTCTTTAGTGACCAGGCATTTTACCAACTTAATGAACACGTACCAAAGCCTGCTCCACAGAGCTGGTGAGTTTTGGCATCCAAGTCTCCAGCCTGCAGTTCTGAAATTTGCTTTATTAGCCTCATCTCTTACAAACATGTCTGTTTTATAGTTTCCTAAATTACAGATATATATAAAAATAAATATGTGAATATACATATATATTCTTCCATGGTAGTGATTTTGTTCATGGCTTTGACTTGCACACCACACCAAATGTGATGTCTAGGTCACTAGATAAGACAGAAATCTGTGTGTGTGTGTGTGGTTGTGTGTGTGGTTGTGTTTGGTTGTGTGGATGTGGGTGGGTGTGGTTGTGTGTCATTGTTTGGTTGTGTGTGAGGCTGTGTGTGGTTGTGTGTATGGATGTGTATGTGTGTATGTGTGTGGTTATGTGTGGCTGTGTGTGTATGGTTGTATATATGTAGCTGTATGTGTGTGTGGTTGTGTGTGTGGTTGTGTTTGGTTGTGTGGATGTGGGTGGGTGTGGTTGTGTGTCATTGTTTGGTTGTGTGTGAGGCTGTGTGTGGTTGTGTGTATGGATGTGTATGTGTGTATGTGTGTGGTTATGTGTGGCTGTGTGTGTATGGTTGTATATATGTAGCTGTATGTGTGTGTGGTTGTGTGTGTGATTTTATATATGTGTGTGGCTTATGTGTTATGTGGTGTATTGTGGTTGTGTATGGCTGTGTGTGATTTTTTGTGTGTGGTTGTGTGGGTGATTTTATATGTGTGTGTGGCTTATGTGTATGGTAGTATGTGGGTATGATTGTATTGTTGTGTGTGTGTGGCTGTGTGTGATTTTTTGTGTGTGGTTGTGTGGGTGATTTTATATGTGTGTGTGGCTTATGTGTGTGGTAGTAGTGGATATGATTGTACTGTGGTTGTGTGTGGCTGTGTGTGACTTTTTGTGTGGTTGTGTGGGTGATTTTATGTGTATGTGGTTTGTGTGTATGTGGTAGTATATGGATGTGACTGTATTGTGGTTGTATTGTGTGGTTGTGTGTGGTTTTGTCTGTGTGTGGTTGTGACTTGTGTGGATGTGTGTGTGGTTTTGTCTGTGTGTGGTTTGTGTGTATGGTAGTATATGGATGTGACTGTATTGTAGTTGTATTGTGTGGTTGTGTGTGGTTATATGTATGTGTGGTTTTGTCTGTGTGTGGTTGTGTGTGACTTGTGTGGATGTGTGTGTGGTTGTCTGTGTGTGGTTGTGTGTGACTTGTGTGGATGTGTGTGTGGTTTTGTCTGTGTGTGGTTTGTGTGTATGGTAGTATATGGATGTGACTGTA
>NW_012267297.1:2235819-2264160 GCF_000151885.1 Dipodomys ordii | reverse complement strand
AGAAAATGTGGTATATATACACAATGGAATTCTATGCCTCCATCAGAAAGAATGACATTGCCCCATTTGTTAGGAAATGGAAAAACTTGGAAAAAATTATGTGTATTCTTATACATGTTTTCTCCATCACCCGTGCTCTCCGGCCTGTGCACGTGGGGCAGCGTGCGAGGCTGTAGTGTGTCCAGGCACGCGCAATTTCTCCCTCAGGATGGGTGAATCACGGCAGACAAAGCATCACACCTGGAGGTTGAGAGGGAAGAAAATCCGGTGACATCTCAAGAAGTTAAAGAAAATGTGTCCATCCTCCAATGGGTCGTGGGATCCTGGAGGGCAAGCAGACTTTGACGACGTGTATCCGGGCAACCAGGGGGTGTGTCACCTTTCTAGAACATTCCGAGGAGTTTCATCAGAACCCACAACCAGGTCATCGTCTTCCATCCTCGTTCAAGCTGTCTGTGTGGAGGCTTCAAGTATTTTTCCTGGAAGTTTAAAGAATGGTTATTATTATTGTTGTTGTTGTTAATGATGATGTCTGACTACTGGAGAGAGGAAAATCGGATCATATGAAGACTGAGCCCCAGTGTTGTTGTTTTTGTAATGTGAAGTGCAAAGTGATTAAAGGTCACAGGATTGATTAGCACCTTAGGTGTTTTTGCGTTTTCTTTTTTAATCCAATGCTTCTACCTAAACTCAACACTGTTTTTGCTCACTGACTTTGTAAACTTCTATTTATCTGTCTGTCTGTGTCTATCTATTCATCTATTTATCTATCTATCTGCCTATCTACCATCTATCATCTATCTTTGTATATATATATATATATATATATATATATATATATATATACATACACATGTTTTTATTTTGCAAATTCACTTACGTACAAAGTTAGAACTTTTCTAACTTGGTTCCTTCAACATCAAAGCCTGCAATGATTAGTTGACTCTCATCTATTTGGAAGCTTAGTTCTTATTACATAAGGCCCTGAGAAGTAATATATTTTTTGACATACTATCGCTATTATTGAGATAGAGCTTCGATTTGCTTCTCACTTAAACATCACTCCAGCATGTACCCAGTAACTATCTTATTTCCTTCTATCTTATTGTTGGATTTGTGCCATGATGTCTATGGGTATGAGCTCTTATTAGAGAATGATTTCAACAAATAATTGCAAACTACCTATTTCTGCAGCAAGTCTATAGAATCTTTCTATGGCTTTAAGTCCTGGTATGAAGAAATGTTAGTAACAAATTGTTTAGTTAGTTAGGGGTGACATGACAGGGATTTTAAAGGAATATTGGATTACTGGTCTATACGTATAGGAACGAATGGTTGGGATTAAATGGTCAAAAATCCACCTTCATGCTACCCTAGATGGATGGATGGATGGATGGATGGATGGATGGATGGATGGATGGATGGATGGATGGATAGACAAACAGACAGACAGACAGATGAAGAGATGTATAGATAGAGAGATGTATAGATAGATGTATAGATAGATAGATAGATAGATAGATAGATAGATAGATAGATAGATAGATGAAGAGATGGATATAGATGAAGAGATAGATAGATAGATAGATGAAGAGATAGATATAGATGAAGAGATAGATAGATGAAGAGATGGATATAGATGAAGAGATAGATAGATAGACTTGTAGATAGAAGATATGATAGATGATACAATATGATAGATAGATATGATATATAAAGATATAATCTATGAATGTATAGTTACGTGTCCAAAAAGGCAGAAAAATGAGAAGGAAAGAGAACTGTCCAACATGGTTGAATTAAATTAGAATATCATCATAACTTTATGTCTCCGCCAAAGACATGCCATCCCATTTCAGATTTCTGCTAATTGCCACCAGATACATTATTATGCAAAAAAGGATGTTAGTGAAGGTTGAAAAGGACAAACCAACTATTCCCGGACATCGGCCATAATTATGCAGCACCATGTTCGAACAATTACATTTATGTAGACCCACTGTTCAAATCGATGTTCCTTGTACGGCCAGTCCTTAATCAATGGAATCAGTCAATTTCCCCTGCTCACATCCCTCTTCTTAATTAAGACAGTGATATCTGTGAAGTGCAGGTCCTCGAAGAGATAAATAAGAACAGAGGTGAAGAAATGTCAACCGGGGGTGAACTGTCCCAATTTTACTCTCCGGGAGAAGTTAGGAGAAGAGAAGACAGTTCCTTCTAGGAAGAGACCCGGCCTGGCCATCTTCTAACGACGACAGCTTAGCATTCATTAAGAAAAGAGCAGGTAGAGCCTCCTGACAGAAATGGCATTAATGAGCAATGAAGTGCTCTCAGAGCCCGATTCCTTCAAAGTCACCCCCAGAATTATGGAGGTTGTGCTATCAGAGCCAATTTTAATTAGATCGAGCAAGGACCTCTGTAGACAGCTAGCCTTTCCATCCAAATACACACACACACACACAGATCGCCATAGGGTGTCATGGCGTTGTTATTATCAAAATGGCAAGGCGATGGGGCTTAAAATATCTCTGGTGTTCAAGCAGATGCGCAAACATCTTCTAATGATGCAGGTAATAAAGGCTTTCGTGGTCCAACTTTGACAGCGTGATCTCTGATGCCATCCGAGGAAAAGATCATAGCAGAGGCCAGGCCAGAAGGCCTAGAACATTCCCTTCTGTCTCTTTGTCCATCCAAGGGCTGACAAAAATTCCGTTTATTAGAAAAGAAGGGAAGGAGGTAGTGGAAGAGAGACCGCTGTATTAGCAATAGCAAATGTAGAGGGTAACCAAACCATGCTACACACATAACAATGATACGTATAGAATGGAGACATGGTTCCTGAAAAATGCATGTATTTCTACTGGTGCTACTACTATCATTCTAGAAGATGCATGCAAGGGAAGGTTAATGTAAAGATATTACTTCTTCGTGGAAGTGCGGATAGATCCATGAACGCCAAGAAGGGAGGATGTGTCTCTTGTGTCTACGATCAGGAAACACAAAATAAACCACCATAAGTATCATAAATTGCAGAAGTAACCTACACTTCCTCCCCGAGAACACATATTTGGCATAAGCAATAACTTTTATACCTCCATCACTAACTTGCGCTAACTGAATATACGTTAAAAAAAAAAATGGCGTCTAACTTTTATCAATCAATACTACCCTGTCTCCTGGTCACTTATTTCTGAATAAATCTCTGGATACATGGGTACTTTTTAAAGGCTCTTAAAAGCAGCAAAATGTACATCAACCACTCTTTCGATAGAGTCGTTTTAAAAGTGGAACTTTATAACCAAAGGGAGGCAGCCGTTAAAAAAAAATCAATTAGAAAACATGACCAATGATTCACACCTAGGCCAGGGGCTTTTCAACTGAGCGGAATGATTGAAAGGTATTGCTTCGGTCATCTAAATTGTAATGATGAGGTAATGGTGGTCATGGGGTATTGAATAAGAAATATCACTGTCTCTACTGGTGTGAGTAATCACGAGCAAAACCAATGAGTGAGCTAGCCACTCCTCCGTAAGTGTAGTATAGCTGTGTGCACTTGTACTCAAGAATACACTCATGTGCTATTTATGAATATACACACACCAGGTTTGCACATTGTTTCTGTAAAGGTGGTGAACAGGGGGAGTTACGATTATAAGTCAGGTAACGAGTACATTTCTTTTTTGAATATCATTACCCTCCCTCCCTTCTTTTCTCCCGCTACCCTCTCTTCCCTCCCCATCTCCCCTCCAAGTTGTAACGCTCATTTCCAACTGAGTGTCTCGTTCGTGAGCATCATTGTTGCATGAGTTCATCCTGTGTCTGCTTCTTCTGTGATTCCCTTTCCCTTCCCAGATTAGATAAACTCATATACATGATAAAGGGTACAGAAAACTAAACCAGGAAAAAAAAACATAGACATAACCGCAAATAGAACCCAGTAAGAACCTCTTGTTTCCAATTCTTGGAGTCCATGTTGATACGCTTCATTATGTGTGGTCCTATGCACTTTGATTGGGCTCTTGTGATAGATATCACAAACATATTAAGGTTGGCTTTTTTCATTCTTAATCTTCACCCTGGAAGGAGTAAAGTTTAAATCTGTTCAGCTGCTTTGTCTAGATTCAGTCACCACCGAACACAGGAGGCTATTTGGCAAAACAAACAAACAAACAAACAAATAAATAAATAAATGTATATAACCCTTGGAAAGTTTTCTGGGTGGTTGCTGGTCATTGGGTGAACAAAATGAATAACTCTAATCGTAGAATGTGCCAAGAGCTAAAAAACGTCATTATGAAAGGAGACTCAAGCAAGAGAGAACTTGGAAGGCTCAGTTATTATTATTATTTTTTTTGCTTAACAGAAATGAGGGCCCCATGTTCAATCACCCGGTATTTTTACTACCTAGAGGCAGACAATTCATATATATGAAGTATACTCTAAATATGTATAAAAGGGAACATAAGAATGAATTCCTGTGCCAACCCAGCTGTCTCCTGAGGATTCCAGGTCCATTTATGCAAGCAAGCAATCAATTCAGATCTGATTAATCCATTCAGATGCAGAGTCAAGTAAGAATCAAATTACAGAAGCTTTCCCTGAGAGTTGGGGGTAGGGAGAGCTTGGGTGGGGGGGGAGAGTCAGAGCTTGGACTGTCATGAATTATTTTCAAGAGATAAGACCAGCCCAGTACACGGGATCCCAATGTGTTCAGACCCTAATTAAAAGCAAATTGCACCGGCCACACACTTCTACAGGTAAGCAGGCATTGGGAACTTTGAGTAATGATCTCCATTCAACTAGGTCCAGCACTAAACCAATGCATGGGTTGAAGGGCGCCATCTTGGCCACGTGGTGGGTAAGGAGTTGGGTTTACCTAGCGCCATCTTGTCTTCATGGTGGAAGATGGGGAAGTCCCACCTTCCAGGTAATTGGGGGGGGTGCCTGAATTCCTAGAGGCAGGGGCAGGGGCTTGGATGATAGGTTAGTGGACCTGCCAATCTTGTGTCAGGAACTCTCAAGGTCCCTGTGACCTTTGCCCCCTGACCTGAGCTATGGAGGCCTAGATCAGCTCAGACCACCATTACACCAGGCCTGGTGTTTCCTGGCGTCCATCTGCCATCCCTGGCTTTTCTAATAAAGACTCCCCAATTCCACCTCTCAAAGACGTGGCTTCTCTGTGTTCTCACAAGTAGGTTTGC
This sequence comes from Dipodomys ordii, assembly GCF_000151885.1. Taxonomy (NCBI): domain Eukaryota; kingdom Metazoa; phylum Chordata; class Mammalia; order Rodentia; family Heteromyidae; genus Dipodomys; species Dipodomys ordii. The sequence continues at coordinate 2,258,959 of NW_012267297.1, read as the reverse complement.
AACTGAGATTTTACCTTTACCCCAACACAAGGCCCAGAAACTTCACTCATGGAGTTGAATCGCAGGACTTCACGGTGAAGCAAGCAACTCTCCACTGTTGGTTTTTGAAAGGAATCAAGAGAGGAAAAAGGCAGACAGCATAGTTACTCCATCAAAATGGTGCTTCGATCACATCCTATACCTGGCTGGCATTGGGGAACATCCCCTAAATCTTTCCTACCACAAAAGTGATGCTTTCTATGAAGAGTCGTAGATTTCTGGTCTGAAGGACTAATGCTACTCTCTCTCCCTATAAGGTCTGTCTGCTTAGCAAGCCTCCTCTCATCTGCCTAGAGAATAGATTTGATTATTTCCTTCCTCCCCTTTCTCTCTTTTTTTTTCCTCCTGTTTTCTCTTCAATAAATGCACTTAAGGAATCATTGATGTGTGTGTGTGTGTGTGTGTGTGTGTGTATAGAATACAGTACAAGAGCATAATATCATCTGGTGTAACAATGCCAAATTCTCTTGCATTGTGCTTCTGTCTGAATAGACCCCTTTTCTTACCCAGTTCTGCTCCTACACTTTTTAGGAGGGTTCTCCTTCTAAAGACAATGAGGTCAGATTAGAAATTATCTGAGAGTGATTATGAAGCAGATACTAGCAGGACACAATGGGTTCGAATAATAAGAGTGTGAATATCCGTCAAGCAATCCAAAAGCCACCTGTTGGGTAGAACTCCTGGCTACAATGGACCAATTAGATTTCCAGTAGAAGCAAGCAGTTCTACCTTCCTCTACAGGATAAAGCCTATTATGCAGCAAGGAAATGGTTGATTTTTTTCACTTGAAAAGAAATTTTTCAAAAAAGCTATTCAGATTTTTAAAGCTAATTTCGACATAAAGATCTTTTTTAAAAAATGCATTCTTAGGAATTTATCATCTCTCATGCGAGACTGTAAGCATAAAAGAAGGCAAACTTAGAAGAACCTTTAAGAATAACATCGAAATAGAATGCAATCATCATTTTTCTTTTCGCATCCTTTTTTTTCTTTTGGGCTCTGTTTTAGAGAGCCAAAATGACCTTTTTTACCCCTCTAAATGATCAACCACATTTAGCACACGAAAGAGATGATTTTTCTAACAGCACAACCCAGGACTTAAAAGAATTAGTACAGTTGTCAGTGTACCTTAGTCATGGGACAGAAGAAAACTCCACCAGGCTGGTCTCACCTTTCCAAAAGCAATTCCGTAATTCTGATACAGTTATTTTTTACTGAGATAATTCCCCCCCTCCCCGCTGCAATATTTTTACAGTGCTGTTACCATGGGCTGTGGTAGTTATACTTATTCTAGAGATGAATGGAAGGTGTATCGTTCTACACAAAATTGCGAGCGTTTACATGAGTGCTTACTAGCTCAAACAGGAAAAAAGTTGGTTAAAATGAATAAACACGTGTTTATTTGGGACTCTGTGTGGTTTTTGAATCTACTAGGCCCAGAGAGAAAAAAAAAGCAAATATAGGGTTTTTTTTCCCTCCTATGTGGAAGCTGATCTATCAATGTATAAATAATATAATAATATAATAAAAATATAAGAATATAAATTAGATATATATAATATAGACTGGATCCTATGCACATGTACACAAGCGCATTCACTGGTTCATGCAGGGGAGAATTCCAATGGTAGAAGTCCTTTGAACAGCTAACTTACAGTCTGACAAAATGGATGTCAGGAGGATGTCAGAATTTGGGGTGTCAGGAGAGTGGAAAGTCAAGGGGAGGGGGGGAACAGTGAAGGAAGAAAGAGGGGGAGGGAGGGGAACACAGTCCTTGTTCCCAATGTCAATATTCAAATATGGAGCCAGGGGACTTGAGGGGAGGGGAGGGGTGGAGAGAGGCGGGAGAGACCATGGATCAAGATGCAATGTTCTCGCAGACACTCGGAACGGCAGCCCCTTTGTGCAACCTCTGAAAGGTAACAAAATGGATCGCTTCAAAGGAATAATAGATGTCACAAAATAAGATGCATTGTGTACACTCCAAGAAGGCACCGGGCATGCATTCACTGTACCCACCCGCAATGGTGCAATGCGAATGGTGATCAGGAGGCCATTTGTGAATGAAGGTCAAATGCAAGGTCATCCAGAAAGGCTGCAGGTATGGAAGTGGTTGATTAAGAGGATGGATATCCATCCCAAATGCACTGAACTTAGCTTTGAAAGAATATACGAAAGGAGCTCATGTGCCCGTTTATATGTATGTAAAATCATATTCTCTATAGAATTTCAAGATGTGTGCGTGTATCTCAAAATGAACTCCAAGAATCTCCAAGGAATCTCTCATTTTTTCAATTTTTTTTGATGCTTCTGTCTTCTTCACTTTATACTCGATGTATTCAGTGAACTATACAACTCGAAGGTGGAGACGGGGGGGGGGGAGGTGGGAAAGGAAGGAGGGAACAGAAACATTCAAAAGGAAAAGGAATTCATCACCTGATCCCAATGTAATACTCCTGTACATCACCTCTATAATAACGATAAAGGAAATAACTTTAAAAAATAAATGAAGTGTGCAGAAAGTGGACGAATATATGGGAAGGCTTGTCTATGACATGAGTCATTCTTATTGAGAGATGATTTAAGAAAATAAACACTGTATTTCTTCAAGATCGTGATTCTCCGGGGAAAGACCTACATATTTTTTTTTTTACCCTCGTTAAATGAACAAAAGAAAACTACTTTCTGTAGATCAACCTGAGTGGATCTACAGAATCAATTGATGAGTTATCAGAAATTGCCAAATGACCAAGAGTGAAAACTCACACAGTCAACTCTAATCCATCTTGTTTTTTTTAATTAAAAAGAAACACATTATTTATTCATTGTTATCGTAAAGGCGATGGACAGATATGGGTTCCAGTTACCTAAGACTGATGAAGAGTACATCTCTTTTTGGACAATATCACCCCTTCTGGGCAGGGAACTGAAATCATTATAGAAAAGAAAAGGAATGCCTTCACCATATAGTGATGCTTCTTTTTTTTATTTTTTTAATCAAAAAAGATAAAGAACAAAACAAACTGAATTGCCAGATTGTCTTTAGGACTTAGATTTCTCCGGTGCAATGTTTAACTATTCTAAATCTATTTGCTTCGGTATCTCAGAGCTTTCGCGATCGGCTCTGAAATGTGTGAAATGGAAATTGTAGCGATTTAATATTTGGGGAGCAGAAATTATAATACAGGTAAAAGGAAAAAAAACTAGTCAAGATGTGTTTTCACAGTGCTTCCCGAGAAAGGAGAAGAATTAAGCAGAAAAGCCGAGAAAGCTTCAGGGATTAGAGGAGATATTTTCTAAGTTTGAAAGCAGGTGGCGGGACATATGTTTTTATGTGTTCCTTGTTTTAATTCACTTTGGCTGATTCATTACCAACCTGTCTGGTTTTGCAATCCAGAAGCATTCACTGACTGAATAACCAATTACTTTTCTCTCTCCCCCGTCCCCCGTAATTCGGTTCCCCATTACACATTTTTCCCCCACCCCCTTGGGACAGATTATAAACAAGAGAAGGGAAAGAGAGCATTCAGAAACATGAAGTTCATAAACACAACGGTTGGTTTCCAGATCTTAAGATTGGAAGGTAAATTTTGTAAGCTTGGGGGCGGGGTGTAAAAAAAATCACTTCAATTTTTTCCATTCTATTCTATTTTTTTTTCTTTTTCAGCTTCAGTGGATTACCACAGAAGGATTTCAATCTTTAGCATAAGAGGGCTCCTAGAAGCTCAATTTTCACCATTTTTTTCTATTTGTATTCTATTTCTATTCCTCCAAAAAGCAATAGAGGCTTTTACTTTAAAAACAGACAAACACACCAAAAAAGAACTCTTTGTCCAAGCCAGGCACTGATGGCTCACGCCTGTCATCCCCTCTACTCAGGAGGCTAAGATCAGAGGATCACAGGTCAAAGCCAGCCTGGGCAGGAAAGTCCGTGAGACTCTTATCTCCAATAAACCACCAGAAAAACAAACAAACCCAGAAATGGCACCGTAGTGCAAGTGGTAGAGCGCGAGCCTTGAGCTGAAGAGCTGAGGGACAGCGCCCAGGCTCTGAGTTCAAGCCCCATGACCAACCAAAAAAAAAAAAAAGCTGGAAGGAAAAGTTCGACTCAAGGGATAGAGCACTGGCCTTGAGCAGAAAACTTTTAACTGATAGTACAGGATCCTGAGTTCAAGCTCTAGTACCAGCAACACACACACACACACACACACACACACACACACACACACACAAATCAAGATGGCAGAAGAATAGATTTTTCTCTTAGGTCCTGAGGTTAGACTCAGCTTGCTTTGTTGTCTTATTGTCAGCTTCTAGATAAATATATATGTGTATATATGTACACACACACACACACACACACACACACACACACACACATATTATCCCATACACTGGCTCCTTTTACCTTAAGATAGCATACTACAAAATTCTGGTGACTATATTTAAGAAATGAGTTAGACATGGCCCACTGAAGACAAATTTCTTCTGTCCCACAAGGGACCAGCAGAGCTGTCTGGGCCTTTGGAAGTTTCTAGAATCCTTTTGGGGGGTGATCTGAAGTGTCTGTGTTTGCTAGGGTAATGTCAGCATGGGTGTCTTACTTTTTGTGGGTGAGCAGCCACCCTAGGCCTAGACATCTCCGCCTCCCTCCGAAACTACTTTCCAATTTCAATTTCGAATAACACCCCCCCCCCAGGTCAACACGTTCCCTGTCTTTCCTACCTGGTAGACGGCTCAACGTAGGGAGACATCATTTCCTTTGAAGCAGACGGAGACAGGTTTAAAACCTAACTCTCTTGCTTATTAAGAATGTGACCTTGAATGAATTCCCTAATCTTTCGGCACCTGTTTCTTTACTTATAAGATGAAGGTAATAATGTCTATCTTACAGGATTATTATGATGATTGAAAGTAAAATAAATGAAATTCCTAGAACTGTGTATCGCAGATATCAATAAAATACATTATTATAATAATAAGCGTACTTTTTTGGGGGGGCAGCACTCCCCCAAAGAATATACAAACGCCTTCTACCTGATTTCTTTGTGGAACATAGTACAGTTTTGTTATAAAAATCCACCCAACCTCTAAGACCTGAGCTTAGATGCACATCCACAATTACCATATATTTTTTTAATATTAATATGCAATCTAATGAAATTATGGTACTCACACCTGGACTTTGTTGCTCGTAAAATCTTGATCCAAAGAAAATGTCTCTTAAGGTAAAAATTAAAAGGAAAAGAAAAGAAAATCAGCTTTCGGAAGAATAACAATACAGGAAGTCCTTCATATATATATATATATATATATATATATATATATATATATAAATCTATTGTGGGTATAACCCTTAAATCTTAGCTAACTTTGCTGTGTTCAAGGCTGGGCGGTGATCTATTGCCAGGCTGGTAAATGACAGTCAAGTTCGCCCGCACAATCAGAGCACCGCATTATCTAAGTCATTGCTTTCCAAAGTGCTGTGTGGTGCTTTGAGTGTGAAAGACTATATATCACGTATATTGTCTTCTATTCTGTATGGTACCTGAGCCTGGGCTGTGCACCATGGACAAGATGGAATTCAAAGACCCACGCAGCTGCGCGTTTAGCGTTTGTTTGCGTTCACCATTGGTAAGTTAGGATCAAGTTAAACAGAAGGAAAGTGTGTGTGTGTGTGTGTGTGTGTGTGTGTGTGTGTGTGTGAATAAAACAGAGACAGACAGAGACAGAGAGAAGTTAATCTCAAGTTAAACTAAAGGAAATGAGTGTGTGTGTATTTGGAAAAGAGAGAGAGAGAGAGAAAGAGAGAGAGAGCACTCTGGAGCTTGAACTCAGGGCCTGGGCGCTGTCCCTGAGCTCTTCAGCTCAAGGCTGGTGCTCTACCACTTGAACCACAGCACCACTTCCGGTTTTCTGGTGTTTCCTTGGAGATAAGAATCTCAGGGTCTTTCCTACCCTGGGCTGGCTTTGAACTGTGATCCTCAGGTCTCAGCCTCCTGAGTAGCTGGGATGACAGGCGGGAGCCATCAGGGCTCAGCAGATTTTCATTTTTTTTTTGTGGGTGGGGAAGGAAAAGGAATGGAGAGAAAGAGTCACAAAGGAAGCTTTCTTAGTTTTATTCTTATTTGTGGAGAAACCTATGTCACCTGACTTGTGGTGATTGGTGTCCAAACAGCCGAAAAGTTTGGTGACAATATCCCCCCAACTGGTGAAATAATGGGTAAAGTTCAGGTCACTCTTGGTATACAGATTGAATTTTCCATAGTATTCAGGCATTTGATAGAAAAATCCAAGGAGGAGGAGTCTAGATGATAAAATAGGAATTCACATAAATCCTAATTTTGCTTTTCTTCTCCTGTATTTTTATATTGAAGATCAGAGAACCATAGAGCTATAGGGTGTGGGCAGTTCAAGGCTTTGGGACATTTTACGTGATGCAAATTTAGCGTTCCTAAGGTATTTCCTTCTTCACGCTATTTTTGTTTTTACCTGTCCATTCTCTTCCCGTATCCACCCCTCTCCTCCCCATTTACAAATACACGAAACCATATAGTCAGGTGGCTTTATTTCCAATAGTTACTTCAGGACAAGTTCAGGGCAAAAAAAAAAATGTCATCTTCTAGATAAGGAATCGATGCAGCCATGAATATGGACAGATCTTAGGGAGATTGGACTGCATGCTCTCTGAAGAGCAGAAAGAACAACAACAGAAATCATGGATTTCATTTCAGTGAGAGTTCAGATGAACAAATAACCCCCATTTCCACCCCTTCACTGATTTCTGACGGTCAAGTTCCACCCACAGAGAGATACCCGGAGATTCGCCGACATGAACTATAAGTGAAGCCATAGCTGAATACCCCTTGAGGATTTCATTTGGTATTGACGTATTTGTTTTGATGTCATCATGGTGTCCGCTCTCGTTTCTGGATTTTTGGTTTGATTCCACTCTCCTTATTCCATCATTCTCTGGCAGGGTGGAAGACTGGGCTGGGAGGAACGGAGAGTCTATGGTTTGGTCACTGGTTTGCTCATAGATGGAGCATTGAAGAGAAAGTATCATAAGAAGAGAGATTTGGATGACAGCCATTGGAGAGGTGGACTTTCTTCATCCTTTGCAGATGTGGTCTGCAACCTTCCTTTATGCTTCTTACCTCCATTGCTCATGTCTCTCTTTAAACAGGTATCTTGGAAGGACAAATAACTTCTCCCCGCAAAATGGAACAAGGGCTAAGTTGAATAAAAATGAGAGATACTCATGACGTAGATGGAGGATATTTACACAATCCAAACCTGTCCTTTTAAGTTCTTAGTTTCAGTAGGGGTTTATACAGACAATAATCCCAGGCTTACATTCTGTCATTCTAGGGTAAATGTGGTCAAATGTACAACAAAACAATATATAACACGCATTTTGCCTATTGGATGAAACATTTGGAATAGAAAACTTGGTTTTTATTTATTTGTATAAATAAATACTTATATATTTAGGGGTTTTGGTGTTTTTTTAATGTGGGGGCACTATGATTTTTTTCAGAATATGAAATATATATATATATGTTAGTTTTTGTTGTTATTGGTTGTGGGGCTTGAACTCAGGGCCTGGGCGCTGTCCCTGAGCTCTTTCACTCAAGGCTGGTGCTCTACCCCTTGAACCACAGCGCCACTTCCGGCTTTCTGGTGGTTCATTGGAGATCAGAGTCTCAAAGACTTTTCTGCTGGATTTGAACCGTGATCCTCAGACCTCAGCCTCCTGAGTAGCTGGGATGATTACAGGTGTGTGCCACCAGTGCCCGACTTGTTTATTACTTTTCTTGAGACATTAACTACCTTTCCAGGAGCGTGATTGCAGTTCTTTTCCCTTAATTAACCTTTGCCAACAAATGTGACTTATTGACAAGCTGCTATCAATGCCAAGTTTCATTGTCAGTAAGAAAACAAATGGCTTCTCAGAAACAGTTGACAAAAAAGAGAGGGGAGGGGGGGCTATATAAACACTTCATCATGTATACACAAAGCACACACAAAGACACACACGTGTATGCACATGCATGCATGCGCACACACACACATTACAGTGTAATTAGCATTTATTTCCTGATTTAATCTCTATCAATAAACTCTTCGAGGTTTTTTTTGTATATTTTGCTCCCTACTTTGCAGCATGCATTCATCTTTTAAAAAACATTTAGGATGGGGCTGGGAAGATGGCTCAGTGGTAGAGCGCTTGCCTTGCATGCCTGAGGCCCTGGGTTTGATTCCTCAGCACCACATAAGCAAAAAGAAAAAAGCCGGAGTGGCACTGTGGCTCAAGTGGTAGAGTGCTAGCCTTGAGCTGAAGAGCTGAGGGACAGCGCCCACGCCCAGAGTTCAGGCCCCACGTCCAGACCCCCAAAAAAAAAAAACATTTAGGAGATTCTTTGAAATATGACTAATGTGATAACACACTTTACATTCTGGATTACCATGTATAGGTCTATACAGACACATATATATTGTATATAATTTATATGATATCGTATATCATATATTATTATATTCTATATATAATGTCCAAGACATTATTTACCACTGAGTTAAATCAATTGTTTGTCTTGAAGATAGACACACACAGTCACTGATGAATGCAATTAGAGAGATGTCATTGAAAATTTAAACCATTTAGCACTCCAGCATTTCCTGTCAGAATGAGCTATCTTTTCCACTTGGACATTTTTTTTTGGAAATAGGTACAGTGAAAGTCGACAAGCACTAAATCCTATAAGCACAGAGCGACCATTTCAATAAATAAAGACATCCGTCCGAAGGAACGTCTTAAGATAAATCGAGACCAGGCCTTGAACTCCTCTATTTTAAAGTCATGAGCTAAGTAGAAAAGCCACCGTTGGTTGTCTGCCGATGTTTGCTGTCAACTACACTCTGGGGCGATGTGGTAACTATGAATTCCAGCCAGAGCATTGGTAAGCCATGGAATCTGATTCCAGAAAGAAAAAAACCATCTGAAAATATCTCACAATCACATGCACTAAGCCGAGATCCATTGGCAGCTCTTCCTCTAACCTATGATACCAAGAGTCCATTTCTGTGTATCATTCATGGGAAGCAGAGGTAATGTGTTTAGAACTTGAGAGAGAAAAAAATAATTTAAAAAACCCCGCAAGATGGAAACCATCTTTCAGTTTCAATCACAAAATTGGGACTCCCGGAGCGTTTCCATACTTGTCTAGAAGGTTCTTGAATGGCATCTCTATTGTAGAGAAAGGCGATTCTTGGATGTGTGTACAAAGAAGAGGGATTGCAAATGATTTGCACACACACACACTCACATACCCCCAAAAATACAAAACCAGTTAAAGAACCAGTTAATCTTATTTAAGGAGATATACGGTCTGTCGTGGTCTTTTTAGAGAAGTAAAATGCTGTTTCCCAGAATACAGTCAAACTCTGGGTATATATAATTAAAGTATACAGTCAAACTCTGGGTATATATAATTAAAGTATACAGTCAAACTCTGGGTATATATAATTAAAGTATCAATCTGTCACACTAAACTTGATCGATGCAGGAAGAACAAGCCTCACAAAAACTCTCTGCTGTTTGCGTGAGGACTAAGAAATAGCTTTCAATATCTAAGAAGTGGTGTAAAGACCCCTGTAATCAGAAAACCCAGATGTTCCAAACTGTAAAGCCATGAAACTACAGTCTTATAATTGATGGCACAGGGAATTTCAGAGTATCTTGTGTGTGTGTGTGTGTGTGTGTGTGTGTGTGTGTGTGTGTGTGAGTTCCGGGCCTTAAACTCAGGGCCTGGATGCAGACTAAACTTCTGTGTTCAAGGCTGGCGCTGTACCACTTGAGCCACAGCTCCATGTTTGACTTTTGGTGGTTCATTTGGGGCTGGCTTTGGCCCACGATCCTCAGCCCTCAGCCTCCTGAGAAGCCAGGATGACCGGTGTGAGCCTGCTCTATTAGTTTTCATTTCATGGCGGAGCCGTGATCACTTTTTTAGATGTCTTCGTGTGTTCATTGCTGCTTCAGTGTTCACAAGTGCAAACAGAGGAAGGTATGCATGACAACCGTCGGAGCATGTAGCAGAAAGCTCTGGTAGATTTAGTGTCAGACTCAAAGGCTTATTCAAAGCCGGGCACTGGTGGCTCACACCTGTCATCCTCAGGAGACTGAGATCTGAGGATCACGGTTCGAAGCCAGCCTGGGCAGGAAAGTCCATCAGACTCTTATCTCCAATGAACCACCCGAAAGCTAGAAGTGGCTCAAGGGGTAGAGCATTGACATTGAAAAAGCTCAGGGACAGTGCTCAGGCCCTGAGTTCAAATCCTAGAATCAGCATGTGCATGCGCGTGCACACACACACACTATCTATAGCAGCCTGTCAAAGCTTGAATAACAAAAGAATTCTGCCTTAATGGCTGTACTATTCACACTTATCCCAATTATCCCCACATGATCATATTTACATGCCTATTAACGACCAAACGCCGATGTACTAATAAAAAGATGAACACTAAATTAAAAATGATAATATGACTCCCGCCCATGGTTTTTTTTTCTTTAAATATATTTAGTAACTGAGCAAATACCTCTGGTAAAGATCACTTTTGCCTTTAATTATACCCTAATAAGTAGTGATTTTGATGTGTAACTCCGTTTGGAAAATAAACGACTTAAATTGACCTACTTTAATTTGTATTCATTATCTCTAACCGCTATTACAAAACCTCTATTTGACGTATGCATTATTTGATCTTTCACAGCACATTCATTCCCAGTTAAAGAAAAGGCCCCAAGACATTTTCTTTCAGAATATTTCTTAAATATGCTGAAATCTTACTAGTTATTTGAAAAGTGGCAATGCTTTCAAGTTCATTATGGGTATATTTTTCCCCCACAGCAAAAATCAATAATTCCACACCTATTAGTGTCTGTGTTTTTTCAAAACTCCATATCCAAGCAATTAGAATCTGTAGCTAGAAATTAATACATTTATATTCCTAATGTCGCTTTAATTATATACAAAAGGGAGAGAAACTGTCTTTTGGGGGTGCATTCTTGTTAGAGATAAAAAGATGTCTATTTTTTTGATGTTAAAGCTCCACCGAACTTCAGGTTTGGAAAAGTACAGGTGCTTTTTTTTTTCTGACACACTCCTGGCTGATTCTAATTTTTAGATCTTCATAATAGAAGACAACTAAAGAAACATTCATATTATTTTTCAAAGGGAAATGCCTGTTTTAGACAAATCGTGCTTGCTTATGTATTCTTATACCCAGTAATTGCTGACACAGATAAGCTCACATGATGACATCTAATCCAGTCCAATTATTTGAACTCTAGAATAAGCCCTTTAACTTTGAATTAAATAACATATTTGGCTTGGGAAAAAAGTGTTCTTCGGCACTGACAAATATTTTTATATCTTTCCGGGTAAGACAGACTCACACACTTTTGAGCAGACCGGGATGGATTTACAGGCTACGATCTTAAAACGGATTTGTCTGACTCCTCCTTTCAAGAGTCCACGAGGCTCCATTTCCAATTAATCAGCAAAATACTGGACCAGAAATGTAACTCAAGTGGTAGAGCACCCACTATAAGCAAACAAGCCCAGCAAGAGCAAGAGGCTCTGAGTTCAAGACACACACACACACACACACACACACACACAATCAGGAAGGTAAAAACTGAACCACTGGAATCAGGTTTGAAAATTTCCCCCTCTCACACATCAGTGGAACTTGAACCCAGGTCTCCAGTTATTCTAGAAGAGTCTTCTACCACAAGGACAGGGCTAAGAACACAGAATGTCTTTTTTTTTCTAAAATATAATTTTAATTGTGAAAGTGATGTACAGAGGGGTTACAGTTACATAGGTCAGGTAAGGAGTACATTTCTTCTTGAACAGTATCACCTTTTCCCTCATTTTCTCCCATTTTTCCCCTCCTGACTCCTCTTTCCCCCCAAGTTGCATAGTTTATTTCCAACATGTGTCTAATGAGTATCACTGCTGAATTAGTTCACACTTTGTCCCACCATTTTTTGCACTTCCCTTTCCCCTCCCCAAGTCAGATAAACTTACATACTAGACAAAAAGGTACAGAACTCAAAAACAGCAACAAATAGGGACAAACAGAAAAGAAAATATCCCACAAAAAGGTCAATTAAAAAAAACTCTCTGTTTCCATTTCTTGGAGTCATTTTGATAAGCGTCATTTTATAAGAGCATATGCACATAGCTATTGAGCCCCGAACCACCACAAACCATGTTCATTGCAGCATTGTTCACCATACCTAAGATATGGAACCAGCCCAGATGCCCCTCAGTGAATGAAGGAGTCAAGAATAGGTAGTCTACATACCCAATGGAATTCCATGCCTCCATCAGGAAGAATGACACCACCCCATTCATAAGGAAATGGAAAGACTTGGGAAAAAAATTATAGTAAGTGAAGCCAGCCAGACCCAAAGGAACATAAGTTGCGTGGTTTCCCTCATTTGTAATACTTAGAATACGTCTATAAATCTACAAGTTAACCCAAATGGATAAGGAAAGACAAATAAATTACATAAACAGGATTCTAAGCGTTCACACAGTGAGACAAAGGAGGATATTCTTTGGAGAGGTTGGCAAGGGCTCAATAGAATGTCTTTTATGGAATCGATGGCTGGTACATGGGACAAAGCTAAAGGAATGAATCCTAGGGTTCAAGATATGTTCACAGGAAGTGAAAAGAGATAATAATAATAACAATAACAATAAATGAAAGCAGTGTCTAATAACCAAAATAGGAGCAATTGGATTTTTTAAAAAACTGAGGAAAGAAAAAGGAGTTATTCCATGTCATGTTGATCAAGGACTTTTTTAAGTTACTGACAGACATAGAACCACCCAGAAGACTTCAAGAATACTAGACAGAATGGATTACACAGAATGCATCCTACAAACTCCATGTAGGCATCTTAACAATGAAACTGAAGGAAATGTAAGTCAGAGAGAATTTTTGAATGAAGCCAAGAAGAGAAACAAATTGCATTCCATCTGGGGGGAAAAAAACAGGAACTAGCATTGCTAGCATGAAACTATAAATGGAAAAGTTATGTTAAAAGAAGAATTAAAATGGAAACACATTCCACCAAAAAAAAGGTCCCATTACAGCCTGGGAAGACAGAAAATGAACCACAAACACAAATAGTAGAATAAAAATATGTTCTATGTGTAGTAGACATAAATCAAACAATATGTATGATTACTCTAAATATGAATGCCCTATGAAAAATAGTTTGGAGGATGGAGATACATCACCAAGTGATATATCTAGAAAAACCAGAAGAAGGGGTTAAAGGAAGATATAATATTCAGGCACTAATCAAAAGATGGCAAGAATAGCTATATTAATTTTAGACAGAACCGACTTTAAAATAAGAAAGATTATTAGGGATATAAGGAGTGCAATATGACAAGAAATGTGACAGCCTTCCAAAAAGAGAGACAGATTCTAAATGTATGTATTTAATGACAGCATGTCAGAATACATAAAGACAAGAGCAGATAGAACCGAGGGGAAAGACAAATTCATTGTCATCGTTAAAGACTTTAAAACCATCCTCACCTAGTAATTAATAGACTAAGCAGGCAAAAAATTGAACTGAAAATACCATCAAGCAAAAGAAGAGGACTCCTATTTATAGAATATTCTAGCTCACAACAACAGGATGTACATTAGCCTCAAGCTAAGAGAGAGCATTTGCCAAGACAGGCAAACTTCAGAGACATGGAATACACCTTATAAAATGATGTATTTCTTTTTTTTTTTTTAAAGTTTGAGCTCAACAACAACCCCTCTCAAAAATAAATCCACAAAAAAATCAACAACCCAATTAATAAATGAGCTGCTGACTTAAAGAGAGACTTCTCAGAAGATGTCCTAGTGTGTATAAACATATATATATATATTTAATCATTCAGTGTGTTTACTTGTAGATTTATAAGAGCATTCTAGTTACCATAAATGAGGAAAACCATGCAAACTATGTTTCTTTAGCTCTGGATTATTTAGTTGTTAATATAATTTTTTGCAAGTCTTTCCATTTCTTTATGAGTGGTAGAATATCATTCTTTCTGATGGAGGAGTATGAGTAGAATTCCATTGTATGTATGTACCAATTTTCTTGATCCATTCATCCACTGAGGGGCATCTGGGCTGATTCCATATCTTGGCTCTGGTAATCAATTCTACAATGAACATGGTTGTAATGGTGGCTTTAGTCTGGCCTTGTTTGTGGTCATTTGGATAAATGCCCAGGAGTGGGATTGCTGGGTCATAGGGGAGCTCTATGTGTAGTCTTTTGAAGAACCTCCATACTGCTTTCCAGAGTGGTTGAACAAGTTTACACTCCCACCAACAGTGTATTAGCGTTTCCTTTTGGCCACATTCCCACGTTATTGTTAGTTTTCTTGATAATGGCCACTCTAACTATGGTGAGGTGGAATCTCAATGATCAATGATACAGGTCTCTAGACATTCACTCAGGCCAAAGGAGGCTATACACAGGCGGGGTTAACAAAGGCTCAATAGCTATGTGCAGATGATCATATAAAATCATGTTTTATGAAATAGACTCTGAAGGAAGTGTGGGCAAGGCTCCATACAGAGTGTGCAGACCACTGTCTAGACAGATACCGGGTGTATTAACATCTTGATCTTGCACTTTGCAGACTTGTGAGAAATGAATACAGGTTGTTAATAAGCAGTTTGTAGAGTTTTGCCGAAAAACAGATGCCTGTCTGATCTCCAAGGATCATGACAATGGGTCCCTTGGTTCTCACTGTGATAGAATCTATAACAGGTAACTATTGCTGAGTATTAACAAATAAGAAAGTAAATCAACACAACAGCAGAGAAACATAAGTGAAAATTAGTCGAGTGCCGGTGTCTCACGCCTGTCATCCCAGCTACTCAGGAGGCTGAGATCTGAAGATCATGGTTCAAAGCCAGCCTGGGCAGGAAAGTCCATGAGTCTCTGATCTCCAAGGAACCACCAGAAAACCAGAAGTGGTGCTGTGGCTCAAGTGGTAGAGCACCAGCCTTGAGTAAAAGAGCTCAGGGACAGCGCCCAGGCCCCGAGTACAATCTCCAGGACTGGCAATCAATCAATCAATCAATTAATAAAAATATCAGGGAATATATCTCTTGATCCAACAGACGCCCTTACAGATGGTTCAAAGGTCTCAGTAATGCACCCTGGCCTGAAGTATTTTAATTAAGGTGATAATGATTTACAAATACATGTAAGTATGGTCTCTAGAAATATGGGGAAAAAAGGCATTATGTCTTGGGTGAACCAGGTAAAATTTACAAGATTCTTTTGAGCTAGAATTTCATGCACCACTAGCCCAAGACAGTGCATAAAGCACAATTCAGGCCAAATGCAAAACCAAAGAGGTGTACATTCAGCCACCTGGAGGACTCTTGGTTGCTTGTGATCTTCCAAATAGAATGGTAATGCCATTAGGAGCTGTGGGTAAAATTCCTCAGTGGAACAACATGTTCTTTGTTCTTTTTTCTCTCTGAATCTTCTGCTTACTATATCTTTTAAAGTGATATATATATATATGTATATATATATATATATGTATATATATATATATATGTATATATATAATAACAACCTTGATTTTTCTAATGATTAGAATTGGCCAAGGACCTAAGATTATCTGATTAGTTTCCTGTATCCATTTTTCTTCTTTATGATCTCTCTTCTTAGCTAACAACCAAGACAACTGCATTTCCAGTATCTGTCTGTTAATCTTTTAGGTTTTTCTTTTAATCTAATTTTATTATTTATTTTCTGTGTCGGTTCTAGGATCTGAACTCAGGACCTTGGCACTATCCTTTGTTGTTACTATGGTTGTTGTGGTTCAAGGCTGGTGCTCTACCACTTGAGCCACAGCTTCACTCCCAGCTTTTTGGCAGTCGATTGGAGATAATAGGGTCTCATGGACTTTCCTGCCTGGGCTAGCCTTGAACCTTGATCCTCAGATCTCAGCCAACTTGAGTAGCTAGGATAACAGGTGTGAGTCACTGGAAGCTGGCTGCCTCCTCCTCCTCCTCCTCCTCCTCCTCCTCCTCCTCCTTCTCCCCATCCTGTTCATGAAATAGGAGCCTGTTTTCATTCATGGAGCATCGGGGCTTCATTCTCTTCCTTTGCAAATAAAACTTTCAATTACCCAAAAAGAGCTCAGGAGTTTTGCCTGACTCCTGCCACAGCGCCTAAGAGGACCTTGTTTTGTGGTTTAGAATGTGTTGTTACTTTCTCTTAGAGTGTATACCATGATCTTCCTCTTTCACGGAAACCTTAAAAGATACCTTGAAAAATGGCAGGGCTGTTCGCATTGAGGAAGAAAAGCAGGTTTTGCTTGATTTGGGTAACGGACGCCGAAGCTCTCTGAGAAACCAAACTTGTAATGCAGAACCTCATTTTCCCCCTCCTTTTCTTCACTTATTCTCACAGTATTCTCCAGGATGCCATCTTTATCTGTGATCACAACGCTGTCAAACAGACACGCGTGATGGCTGACTCCAAAACGCGCATGCTGACCTGTGCAAGTTTGCACATTTTGAAAGCATGGCGAAGGTCCACCAAGGAAAAGATGTGATAAACCATGAGAAGCTATCATTGGTTGTGGTTCCTTTCTAACTTTAAGCTTTAACCCTCCCTCCCTCCCTCCTTCCCTCCCTCCCTCCCTCCTTCCCTCCTTCCCTCCTTCCCTCCCTCCCTTCTTTCCTTCCTTCCTTCCTTCCTTCCTTCTCTCTCTATTTCTTCCTCCCTTCTTTCCCTGCTTTCCTCCCTTCCCTCCCTCTCTCCCTTCTTCCTTCCTTCCCTCCCTCTGTCCCCCTTCCTCCCTCCTCCCTCCCTTCTTCATTCCTTCCCTCCTTCCCTTCCCTTCCTTCCTTCCCCCTCCCTCTCTCCTTTCCTTCCCTCTTCCCTTCCTTCCTTCTTTCCTTCCTTTTCTCCCTCCCTTCCTCCTTCTCTTCTCTCTTCCCTCCCACCTTACCCCCTCCCTCTCTTCCTTCCTTCCTTCCTTTCTTCCTTCCTTCCTTCCCTTCCTTCCTCCCTTCTGCCTTTCTTCCTTTCTTTCCTCCCTCCCTCCCTCCTTTCCTCCCTCCCTCCTTCCCTTCCTTCCTCCCTCCCTTCTTCCTTTCTTCCTTCCTTTCCTCCCTCCCTCCCTCCTTTCCTCCCTCCCTCCCTCCCTTCCTTCCTCCTTTCCTTCCTTCCTTCCTTCTTCTTTCTTTCTCTCTTTCTTTTTCCTCCTTCCTTCTTTCTTTCCTTCCTTCCTTCCTTGCTTCCTTCCATTCTTTTTCTCTTTCTTTCTTTCAAAATCTAGGTTAGCTTAGCCAGGCCCACACATAGAAAGATAGCATTAAAGCAATAAATAAATGATTCTCAATTTTCCAACTAACCAGCAACCGTCGCGCAGTTGTCTAAAAATGAGATATGGTTTTTGCACCTGGAGTGCATTTGTCATTTACCTGGAATCTGTCAGCCGGCGACGCAGAGCAGGTCGCTGGCGTTTTATTATTTAAACGTGACGTTCTTGACTGCTATTTATACGTTGCCTGGTAGCCATCCTTCTAGATCTTTCTTCTTTTTTTCTTTCCCTTAAAAAAAAAAACTTGATTTGCCCAAAGCAAACATGACAAATATCTGATTTAAAAATTTTAAAAGTAAATAAAAGTAGTGTGTTATAAAGTGCGGTCATTTTACTCCCAATCTAATTTCCACACTCACGAGTTGGAAAGGCGTGTTAAGGCCAGTCTGAAGGGAATCAGAGAAGTCACACACCCTGAGAAATCAACACGGCTCACACACACGTGTAAACAGCTCCCCACACATCCCCTCTTCTCCTAGCCTGCTCCGAGAGAATCTGGCCACAGGATCGGCCCCTGGCTGAACTTCAACAGCTACGCCACACAGCTAGGCACTGGTGCACAGATACACACCATGATTAGAGTTACGTTCATGAGTTTTTGAGATAATTCTAGATCCACGTTACATTTGTAAGAAAAACTACAGAGAACTCTCCTCCCACTCCTGTTCTTTTATTCATTTCTTTATTTTTGCTTTAGTTATTCTTTTTTGGATCAAGTCTCACACTGACCCAACTGGTCTAGAAACACGATCCTCCTACTCATACACCTCTAAGCCGCTGAGATTCCGGCGTGAGCCACCACATCCCGGTGCTGGTATATGAAGGCAAGGTTCCATTCGATGTTTGTCCCGGGCTGGCTCCACCTCAACCACGATCCTCTCCACCTTCATCTCCAGAATCGCAAGGATTGCAAATATGAGCCACAGTACTTGGCTTTTTTATTATTAATTTGGGGGAACTTTTTCTACATCCTAGATATTAACCTTTTGTTTTTGGTTTTTGGGTTTTTTTTTTCAAATGTGTGGTTCGAGACTCTTGTCTCAATCTGTTGCTAGCTCGTGCAGAGCAGGAGTTTTAAATTTTAAAAGTTTTGTCGTGTTTTTAAATTTAAAAATGCTAAAGCTTTAAAGGTGTGTAATTAGAATTGATAAGAGTGACATCCGCTTAGGGTGTTTTGATAGACATTCTGAGATGATAAAAGATCATTCTATTTTTTCAAAGCACTTCATTTAGGAAGGACATAGTCTTCTTGTATTTTAATGTTTGGGGTTGCAAACTTCTTTGGCTCTCAATTTGGTATATGTATATGGCACTTAAAGAGAAAGCCAGAGGAATAAAACCCCCGAAAGCATTGTGGGGTTCATCTTGTCTAGACGTTTTCAATTCTTCTTTCTTTTCTCCAACTTCATGGTCTTTTCTGTTTGTTTTAGGCATGTCTAAGCTTAAGCACATCTAAGCTCCTCAGGAGGCTGAGGTCTGAGGATCATGGTTCAAAGCCAGCCGAGGCCAGAAAGTCCATGAGACTCTGATCTCCAAGGAACCACCAGAAAACTGGAAGTGGCGCTGTGGCTCAAGTGGTAGAGCGCCAGCCTTGAGTGAAAGAGCTCAGGGGCAGCGCCCAGCCCACAGGTGAGACAGCATTAGCACTCCACATCCTGCCCACGTTTATCCTCATCACCTGTCTCTGACTCTCGCTTTAGTGATCTCTGTCTCCACACGCCTCACCTGAGCATTTATTTACTCGTTACCAAAAACCTCACCAGCCCCTGACTGCCTGATAAAGCAGAATGGAGCACGGATATTGTTTCCTTCCTCTGGACGGGGTCTGACAGACCAGCAAGGTTCCCAGGACATGGGATAACTTCCCCAGGACATGGGATAACAACTTCTTGTCATGTATAATACATAATATATAACGCTGTCCTGGACAGAAAATGTCACCCGAGCTGCAGGTAAACTTATAAATGACTTCTAAGTATAATTACTTATTAAAACAACTTATAAATTACCTCATTCACTCCCCCAAATCTGGCAAAACTGTCTTTTACAGTAGCAAGTGGGAAAATGGATGCATGATGACAATGTTGCATATATATATATACTATATATAGTATAGTATATAGTATAAATTATGTACATATATTATGTATTATATGTTATGCATATATACATAATATATACATGAAATATAATATATGTATAATATATTACATATGCAGATTATCATATATATATAACAGGCATTAGATAATATATTGCATATTTTATGTACATATACATAATGTATAATGCACTATATAATATATACGTGATAATATACATAATATATATTACATATACACAATATGCTATCATATCATATAGAACATATATAATACATATATACATTATATATAATATATGCTATACAGATATATATATTGTATAGATGTATGTGCATACATATATATAAAATTATAAGGATAGTCAGATTCATATATATCCCTATATATACTCATGTATGTTCACATATATATTCATGTGCATATGAATTCATATGCATACTCATATTCATATATCCATGTATATTCATATGTATTCATATATATTTCAATATACCACATATTCCTATATACATTCCTATATATATGACTATGACCACCTAGAATTTTGCCTTTCCAAAAAGGTCATATAACTGCAATCATTAGGTAGTGCACATTCTTTGGCTGACTTCTTTCGTTCAAGGTAACGTGCATTGCAGTTTCCTCCACATCTTTAAATGGGTCGATAGCTCATCATTTTATTGAACACTGAGTGAGATTTGATTGAGTGTCCTATCATTCATTAGCTCATTCACTTACCGGAAGACGTCTAGGTTGCTCCCAATTTTGGTCACGATGAACAGCAACGCCTTCAAATCCATCTTGCTTGTTGCAAAGTTAAGCATAGATGACAATACAATACTGGACAGTTCGTGTAGATCCACGTTTCCATACACTGGGCACCGGTGGCTCACGCCTGTCATCCTAACTACTCAGGAAGCTGAGATCAGAGAACCGAGGTTCAAAGCTAGTCTGGGCAGATGACTGAAAGACTGCATTCCGAATGAACCAGCAAAAAGTCAGGATGGGAAGCCTGGTTCAAATGGTAGAGCAGGCATTGTGAATGGGGCCAGGAGGCACCAAGACTGACAAGGTGTTGGTCGGTATCATCTTTTCACTAGCTATGTGATTCCCCCAGCTAAGGAGTTCTAGTCTCATCCGAGACACTGTAGCCAGTTCTCTTGGTCAAATGTGAAATCTGATTTTTTTTTAAAATAAATACTATGTACTCCATCATTTCCCCCTTCTCCCCTTTTTCTTTAAGTAGTTGTACCGAGGGGTCGGTTCATGAATACGATACATCTTGATCTGTGGCACCTTTTCCATGGGTCTTTCTTTGGACCCAGCCTCAGTTTCTCCAGACACTGTTTGCTCCTCATCGCTCAGATTGCCGATCTGCAAACTGATTCCCTTTCCAGGGTGACCTTGGTCCTTTGTCACCTGCGTGGCATTGTTGTATCACTATCTGCTGGATCCTTTGTGTGTGTGTGTGTGTGTGTGTGTGTGTGTGTGTGTGATTTTATCTGTAACACTCACATGATTTCTCACTCTTTTCCACTGCTGTGTGTGAGAAATGAGTCCTAGCAACCATTTACATAGTCAGTGCATTTTCCTTGATGTGACATACAGGATATTATGTTAAACTACCCCGGGCTGAATGCACCCTTGATTGCCCGGTAGAAGGAAGGAGTGAAGAAGATAATTCTCTATTCTACTTAGCGTCAGTACTGGGGCAGTGTCAGCAGATGGTGACTCTTGGTTGAATAAAATAATTCCTGTTCCCCACTCAACTCAGAGCAAACAGAGACACTGGGGCGGCGCGATGGTCTGCTAGCTTGAGTTTTCATCCAGTGAATCCTGGGTCTCTCTTCATTTTCCCTCCTGCAATCATGCACTCAGTGTTCACCTTCTCCATCATGTTCAGCTACTTCCATTCTTCTTTCTTCACGTGGCCTAGCAGTAAAAGAACTGGAAAGCCACGTGGAGATCATCTCTTCTTGCCTTCAGAAGTAAAACAAGTTTTAGTCTGATGGCTCACACCTGTCATCCCAGCCACTCAGGAGGCTGAGATCTGAGGATGACAGTTCAAAGCCAGCCTGGGCAGGAAAGTCTATGAGACTCTGATCTCCAATGAACCAGCAAAAAACAGAAATTGAGCTGTGGCTCAAGTGGTAGAGCACCAGCCTTGAGTGAAAGAGCTCAGGGACGGCGCCCAGGCCCTGAGTTCAAGTCCTAGGACCAGCACCAAATAAAATAATGAGCAAATTAAATTTTGGTTACTATTACTGGAAAGTCAAAGGTGGTAGCACTGTTACACAAAATGGTGACCCTGAAATCCAAAGGACAGAAATGCCAAAATGATAATACTAGGCTCTGTCCCTTTCATTCTCTTTCAGCTTCTTTCTCTCCTCTGTCTTTTCTCTCTCTGTCTTTTACCCATCTCTTTTCCCCTCTTTCTCTCATTCTCTCCTCTCTTTATTTTTCCTCTGTCCCTGTCTTTCTGTATTTCCTCTTTCTCATTTTCTCTGTCTCTGTGTCTCTTATTCTCTCTCTCTCTCTATATATATATGTATATATATATATACACACACACACACCTATATTATAGTAAATTACATAATAGATTTCTTGGGCCTTATTAGTTGTTAGATGACCAGAGGCCCAGAATCTCCTGATATACTCAGTGACCTGAGTGAAATATTCTACCAGCTAACTTTCTCACTGGATCATCAGGATCAAAAGACTAAATATCCCAAGAGAAAAAAAAAAGAAAGGAGAAAGGAATGAGCATTTTCCACACGGCATTTCCGTTGCCCGAACCCAGATCTCAGGGCATCTGATCAATATTTTTATACCATCAATAAAATATGCCTTCAGTTCTTAAATATACGTCTACATATCGAGTTTTAAAAAAACCAACTGCAGAACCTTTGAGAAGACATATGTAAAAATTTATATTACAGAAAAATATGAGAATCACACATGTACACCCACCTACATCTCAGCCTGCCATTTTTTTCTACATAGTATATTATTATTATGTTATTGTATTTGGCATAACTCTATGGACACCAGTCATAATACCAATTACAACGTGGTTTTCAAGATGAACAAGTAGGATGTACTTTTAGAAACAGAATTTAAATGAGTCTTGATGGCTTTCTAATGTTTATTTAAAAATCAGTGTCTGCGGCAAGATTTTACATGAAGCCGTTATTTTTCAGTAGGAGTTACACACGCTCAATACACTTTTTCCCTGTCTGTCTGTATTACTATCACGGACCATGTGTGCTAAGCATTTTTTCAAACTTCTAGTATTGCTTAAAGTGTTATGCTTATTTTTTTCTCATCAGTTCTACGTGGGCCAGGAAACAGCAAGAGATAACTGCCAAGTTTTAAACGATTCCAACCACTGAGAAAGATGAACTTCAAAGGATTTCATGTGATCAGAATGCTTTGGAATATAAGCAACATATCTCAACGGTACTATTCCAAGAAGAAGAAGAGGAAGAAGAAGGAGGAGGAGGAGGAGAAGGGGGAAGGAGGAGGAAAAGGGGGAGGATGGAGGAG
>NW_012267297.1:2177254-2234572 GCF_000151885.1 Dipodomys ordii | reverse complement strand
AGATTTGGATTGCTGACTGCTACACTTCATCACAGACATCCCACACATTCAATCTGGTGCTTTGGGTCAGAATTGTTGATATTCTCATTGCCTAAGTAAGGAACAGAATTGATTTTGAGTTAAACAATAGGAAAAACACTAAGTAGACATTCATTGAACCTGGGGCTTGAACTCAGGGCCTGGGCTTTGTCCCTCTCTGAGTTTGTTTGGCTCAAGGCTGGCACTCTACCACTTGAGCCACAGCTCCACGGCTGGTTTTCTGGTGGTTCACTGGAGATCAGAGCCTCACGGACTTTCCTGCCTGGTTGGCCTCAAACCACGATCCTCAGAATCTCAGCCTCCTAAGTAGTTAGGGTGACAGGCGTATTCCACCGGCATGGTGGAAGAGAAAATAATCAAGGAAAATGCCGCTGGTAGATGTTAAGTGTTGTTTCTAGGATCTGTAACCTGCCCCCCAATGTCGGAGCAAACAACCCCAGATCTGCTCTCCCAGCTATTCGTTCTAAAATGTATCTTTTTTTTAGATCCCTTATTCTAGTTTTCAGTTGCCATGTCTGCTTTGAAGATCCAACGCAGGCTCTGCCCACATCTGAGGTCGTTTCTGTTGTTCCTCTTATTTTAAACATCACGTTCACCTGCTAGTTGGGATACCTGAATTTTTCTGAGATCTATTTCTGTACATCCTGCCCCCACCCCCCGCCCACCCAGAACCCACCTTGGAGGTATTTTTTTCATGTACGATCAAGAAATGACGCATAGAATAGAGAATAAGAGAGTCAGGTGTCAGCGACGCATGCCTGTAATCCCAGCTGTTCATGAGATTGAGGTCTGAGATGGTGGTTTAAAAAATAATCGGGAGACTCTCAGCTCTAATTAGCCAAGGAATGGATTTGACTTTCGGTGTGGCTCAGGGGGTAGAGCGCCTGTCACGAGCAAGAACACAAGGCCCCGAGTTCAAGCCCCAGGACTAGCTCACGTAGAAAAGGCAGTTTAAGAATGATCCTATAAGGGGCTGGGCAGGTGACTCAGTGGTAGAGCGTTTGCCTTGCATGCCAGAGGCCCTGGGTTCGATTCCTCAGCACCACATAAGCAAAAAGAAAAAAGCCGGAAGTGGCGCTGTGGCTCAAGTGGTAGAGCGCTAGCCTTGAGCTGAAGAGCTGAGGGACAGCGCCCAGGCCCAGAGTTCAGACCCCACAACCGGACCCCCCCCCAAAAAAAGGAATGATCCTACAAGACAGTAACATTTCTGAACAGGGAAAAAAGATAAATTAGATGACCAGATGAACAAAACCAGCGGAAGAAGTCCCAAGGTGGTCCCAGGTTATTTCTTTAAAAATAGTATTTTAAGTAGGAACTAAACAACAACAACAAAACTAAGTAGAAGTTGAAAGTTACCCAATAGCAATTGAATCAAAACATCCCATTGAATTTAATATTTTTCATTATGATTAAATTTGTCAGTCATGGGCCATCTCTACAATAATATATATATATGCATATATATATATATATATATATGGAAGAATTAAATAGAGGGCCGTACTTTGGGACCATGGGCCTAGAGGAAGACTATTTATTATTTATGCTCATTTATTATTCCTAATTCATCCTAGCTGGAGAGAATCAGAAAATACCAGAGATACCAACAGGTTTTCTGGGCACAGGACAGGACCATTGAACATGATCTCTAGTCCACCTGAAGTATTTCTTTCCAACCATATCCTCTAATGAGATGACTAATTTAATTCAGGTACAAATTTCTTCCTCTAGGAAAGAGTGACCTTGGGGTCACTGCTTCAGTGTATCTTTTCTTTTGTTTTCTTCTTTTTTTTTTTAATGGCAAGATGGATTTCTCACACCTCAAGTGTTTGCAGATTTCTTTTCATACCAAGGAGACATGTCAGAACTCCCTGGGGAGACAAGATATCAATTTGGGGGGGGAGGAGGGCGGCCCCAGTGGCAGAACTTGGGGTGAGCATGCGTGAGATGCCCATCTTCCATCCTCAGAGACCCAATGCCAAGCTCATTTAGAAAACTTTCGATGATTGGGTGTTCCCTTACAACACCAGGAAAAGAGTTTCCTGACAGAGCCACGGGGCTGTAGATGGGCTTCACTTCTAGATTGGTTTTTTTCCCCTCTTCCTTTATCATTTTCTTCTCTTCTTTTTCCTCTCTCTTCTTCCTTCCTCTCCCCCCCCCATATTTTTTCCTTCTTTTTAACCTTTTCTCTTCTTTTTTTTTCTTCTTTTTTTTTGGGGGGGGGAGTACTGGGAATGGACAGGATTACTCAGCTGTCACTACCCAACCTTTTTTTTTTTAATCTGTATTCATTTCTCAGTGCGGACCTTGATGTGATCTTACCGCCCCCCCCTCCTCCCCCCAAGCTGGCCTCAAACTCCCGGATCTTCCTGCCTTCACCTCCCAAGAAGCCGGAATGATAGGCAGAGTCCAGACATTCGCTCTAGTTCATCACACGAGGGCCATCTGAGGACTGGGAGGGGGGGGGATTCGAACCAGCGGTTCCCCGGTAGCCTTGTTAAAAAGACAGCGTGGGAAGTGGCCAGCTCTCGGTGGGCCCCGAAGGCTGCAATCTTAATATACCCACAAGGGGCAGAGAAACTCTGGGAGAGGTAGGAGGCCCTGGTAGGGCGCAGACATACTAGTTGTGCAAGGGGAAAAGACGTAGATGAGGGTCCGATTCAGTGACAAGGACTTTTCATTCTGGCAGCAAATGAGGGAGGGGGGAGGGGAAGCAGCTTGTTAGCCTTTAGTGGCCAGAGAGACACAGCAGAGGAGAAGGAAATGCAGACTCTAACTTCAAGAAGATCCTCCTTTGATCCAGTGCACTATTTTTGCTGACTATACACATCTATTATTTCTTATTCTTTAATAAATTCATTCTGTCAATATATATGCACACATAGGTATGTGTATATATAGATATAAATATTTATGTATGTGTGTATCTATGTGTATATATATATATATATATTTAGAGAGAAAGAGAGAGAGGTTAATAGCATAGGAAGGAAGGCTTTACAGAACTGTAATGTAAAGATCAAAGGTCCCTCGGATATCAAGACAGACTGTCATTTATAACTCAGATGACCCTGAGTTAAGTGAATTGAATTTCACTTCTGAATAAAGTTGTGTTGTTCTGTGATTCAGCTCCAGCTTATTTTAATTACACCTTACACCCTCCCTCCCTCCCTCCCTCCCTCCCTCTCTCTCCCTCCCTCCCTCTCTCTTTCTCCTCTCTCCAGTCCACACTTACAAATAAAATGTCTTCTGCACGATTTGGCAGGGTGATAGTTGAGTTCTCCGACTGTACATGCATCAGGCATTAAAAAATTAAAAGAAGAAGTAACCAGAGTGGAATCACACATCAAAAGCCATGTCAATTTCAATCAGCACCGTAATTAAAATCATGGGCAGTATGGATTTCTGTGTAGGAATGCCACCGGTGCTTTGGATGCATTCTAGAAGGTTTGCTCACACTTTACCTTCTCTGAGAGGCGTTCTAAATACAGGGGGGGGTTGTTTTTAAAAACTTCTTTTTTAAAGCAGAACATCTCTCTCCTTCTGTCTCCGACGCGTGGAACAGAAATCCGTCGCTCGTGTTGCTAGATCCATATTTGAACTGATTTCTATTTAATTACTGTCTCCTGGGCTGGCATTTCCCAACTCATCTTTTAACACCCTCTTTTCCTGGCATTTGTTATGCAATAAATAGATAATGAATAATACTCACTTTTTTTTCTTTTTAAAGGCTGAACGGTTTGTTAACGACAGTAAATGCGTAATTAGGTAACTTTCATTCGGTGTGGTTAAAAAAAAAAAAGGTAGAAGGGACTGTGGGTGTTGAAGGGATAAATTATTCATTTCCATTTCACCAGGAGTACAAAACTATTTCCCATTTAGAAAAATCTGTTATATATAATTTTTTTAAAAAAAACCAGCTATAAAGTGTCAATGGCTTGCTATTATCTTGCTACAGCATGGGTGATGACTATAAGAAAGCTGTATTACCTAATATATATTGCCTGCCATTTGATTTAATCTTCAAGTAAGCTTCAGGAAGCAGGCTCCTGGACAGTTAATCTTTAGTTTTGTAGCCCATACACATTTCCAATAAGGTTACCAGGGAATTAAGCTCAGTAGGGAATGGAAAAGCACATTGTCTTATTCTACAGGCGGCCACAGTGAGCCCCGTTAGCAAATTATAACTTCCTTAATTATGAAATACTTGATTAGGGGTAAGCTGTCAGTGAACCACATTCGGGTTCATTAAGAACAAAAAAATCAGTGAGATTCTTTAAAGCTTAGTGTTTCCACCATTTTAAAAAAACTAAAAAAGCATCTCTTTGTCCAATAGGGTATGGTTGACTCCCTAGAGTATTATGAAATAAAAGTCCAGGTATATAACCTGGGCTAGTTCACAGTGGTGGAGAAAGTTTTCATAAAAGAAAAAGGTCAACGCTAAAATGCCTGGTGCAAGGTGTTGTGAAAGGAAGAGTGAGAGGAAATCTTCATTTTTTTTTTTAGGTAATGGTTCTTACCCCCGTGAATAATGGTCAATACTGCCCGAAGAGTATTATTTTTATTTTTGTTGTCTTCCTTATGGAAATCATGATCTCCCCAACGGAAGCACTTGATCAACAGAATGCATAAATTATCTGGAGACATGAAGTCATAAAAATCTCCCTATCAGGCTGGGAAGGTCGTAGAGCGCTTGCCTTGCATGCATAAGGCCCTGGGTTTGATTCTTCAGCACCACGTAAGCAGAAAAAAGCCAGAAGTGGCGCTGTGGCTCAAGTGGTAGAGCGCCAGCCTTGAGCTGAAGAGCTGAGGGACAGCGCCCAGGCCCAGAGTTCAGCCCCATGACTGACAAAATAAAAACAAACAAACAAACTTCATATCACTTGGAGTGCCATGTAGAAAAATAAAAATTAAATAGTTGGAGTAGTCCAAAAGCAAGGAGCCATTTACGCCAACTTGTTGGCTGGAGGTTTGTTTTTTTGTTTTTTGTTTTTGTTTTTTCTTTGCGGTCAGTAGTCGCATAGAATAACTCCAGCAGGATATCCATGAATTATTTTGTGTCTCCTCAATTTATTTTTGGAGCAGTTGTCTATATGCTAAGGCCCACTGAGTACAAACCAACATGGCAACTCTGGCAAAGGCTTATACACGAAGAATCTCCCATCTGGTTTGTTTTCGTCTCTTGAAACTTCATTCTCAGCTTGAGCCTCCATTTTGGAAATGCTCAAATACCTAAGAAACACCCTTCCCTGACCCCCAAAAAACCAAATTGTAGCTACATGGGAGAAAAATGGGAAACTGATGTTTTTTTTTTTTTTTATGAAAAGTAGATGAAAGCAATTGAATTTGTACTGACAGACTTGGAGCTTCTACAGCCCCTTCACACTGAGACAGGAATTTTTTTATTTTATTTTATTTTTTGTCAGTCATGGGTCTTGAACTCAGGGCCTGGGCGCTGTCCCTGAGCTCTTTCAGCTCAAGGCTGGTGCTCTACCACTTGAGCCACAGCACTACTTCCGGTTTTCTGGTGTTTCATGGGAGATCAGAGTCTCACGGACTTTCCTGCTCTGTCTGGCTCTCAACCACGATCCTCAGATCTCAGCCTCCTGAGATGAAGCTCATGACAAGCATTTCTCATTATTAATGTTATTCATGATAATAAAGAAAGCCAGTGCCCCAAACCTGCAAAATTCCCTTCCCCATATACACCGACCGTTAAAACGGTTGGAGTTGCAGAGATGGGAAATGTGTGGCTAAAGCTGATATAGTTCAAAATCGCCACTGGACAGATGAATATGAAATTATTTTGAGTTTTGCTCCATTCATGTGTTTCCTAGTTCCTTAGAAAGGGAGGGGCTTGGTGAGGAAGGAAAAAAAATCTACCATTTGCTTTTATGCAAAATGGTTTCTTTCAGTCACTTGGTAAAATTCCACCCACCAGTGGCATTCTGCTGTTCTGTAGAAGAAAGTAATGTAAGGGGGGCTGGGCAGGTGGCTCAGTGGTAGAGCGCTTGCCTTGCATGCCTGAGGCCCTGGGTTCGATTCCTCAGCACCACATATGCAAAAAGAAAAAAGCCGGAAGTGGCACTGTGGCTCAAGTAGTAGAGCGCTAGCCTTGAGCTGAAGAGCTGAGGGACAGCGCCCAGGCCCAGAGTTCAGGCTCCATGACCGGACCCCCCCCCCAAAAAAAGAAAATAACGTAAGGGAGAATTGAAATGATGGTGTGCCTTGTGTGGTAGACATTGACCTACAGTACATTCAAGAGCTCCAAAGTGATGCTCTTAATCAACCACTCCATCTGTGACATAAAATAATAGGCCAATATCCCACAGTCTTGAAGGAGGAACACGAGTTTGTGTTTTGAAAATGAATTCAACTCGAGAATGGAAATACCAACCGAAGATAAATATGGGGGTGCTATTGCATAATTGGGGGTTTCATGTTCTAACTCAGCTTTGGTGTGCTCAAGGTGAGCGCTCTACCACTTGAACCACAGCTCCACTTCTGGTTTTCTGGTGGTTTATTAGAGATAAGAGTCTCACAGACTTTCCTGCCCTGGGCTGGCTTTGAACCGTGATCCTCAGATCTCAGCCTCCTGAGTAGCTGGGTTGACAGGCAGGAGCCACGGGCACCCTACTGTTACTCAATTCTTAGGAACTGAACAATTTTTTTTAAAGGATAATGGCATTATTGAAAAGAATTAGGTAGAATGTTATGAATCATGCATCATGTTCCACTGGAATCATGAATATTAAGTAAGCTACATGATGGCTTTTGAATGAAGGAAAAAGAGTCCAAAGGGGAAAAAAATGTTTGAAAGTTTTGCCAACTATGTAGAAACAAATTGCAGCAGATCGGACAATTTCAGAGACATTTCGTATCTATTGCTATTTTAAGATAAACCTCACTTAGATATTATTAGGGATAATATAAAATCACTCTTTTTAAAAAGAAGTAGTTGTAAGCTTGATGTTGGTGGCTCATACTTTAATCCTATATACTCAGGAGGCTGAGATCTGAGGATCGCAGTTCAAAGCCAGCCTGGGCAGGAAAGTCCGTGAGACTCTGATCTCCAATGAACCACCAGAAGTAGCGCTGTGGCTCAAGTGGTATAGCACTAGCCTTGAGCTAAAGAGCTCAGGGACAGCGCCCAGGCCCCAAGTTTAAGCCCCAGAACTGACAGAAAAAAAGTAGTTGTAAGCCAAGTGCTGGTAGCTCATGATTTTAACTCTAGCTACTCAGGAGGCTGAGATCTGAGGATCACAGTTCAAAGCCAAGCCAGGCAGGAAAGTCTATGAGACTCTTACCTCCAACGAACCACCAGAAAAGCCAGAAGCAGAGCCCAGGGCCTGAGTTCAAGCCCCAGGACTGGCACACACACACACACACACACACACACACACAGTTTGTTTCCAAAGTTCTGTGTTCCTTCTCCAATTGCAAACTGGCTCTTTGTGGGAGAAGCAAGCAGCATGGAGCTGCTACTCATCTTATAAAAGACCTATTCTTACCAAATGGAGCCACTGAGCGCGTTGCATGGACTTCCAGCCCCTTTGGCTTGCTTTTCCCTTCTCTCCTGGAAACTTCAGGAACAAAGGTGGCGAGGAGGACCCCGGGGTTTTCTTCCTTGGCGATTGGAAGGGCATCCACATTACAGATGACAAGGAAGGACCAGGTCTCCTCCACAGCCCTAGATACAGCCACATGAGCTCCAGCCCTGTTCTCAATGATTAGTGCCTGGTGTAACGTGTTCACCCTGTGATAATTACAGTGCCCTCCCCCCACACATCTTTCATCTACTCTGCTCCAACTTCCTACCACTACCAGAGTCTCCTCTCCAGCATGGAGCCGTCCACCGCTCTCTTCCCTTATTACTGAGATCTGGCAGACAGGCCCAACTGTGGCTTGTCACAGATTGTTTAACTGCAATTAACCCCTGCTACAACCCCAGAGAAGTGTCCATCAGCAACTCGCCAAAACACTGCAAATAAGCCTGCCAAGATCAATGTGTGCGTGCATGTGCGAGTGTGTATGTGAAAGAGAGAGAGAGAGAGACCAGGTTGGCTATTGTGTTAACTTCTGATTGATACACCGAAGGGGGGAATCAATCTATCAGAGGAAACAATCTAGAAGACATTAATAAGAGCCACTCTATCTTCTAATTTCAAAATAGTGTCCTCCACCTCCCCGAAAAAATAATAATAGGTATTTTCTTTTTTTTTTTCCTATGAAGAAAATGAGGCTGATGGTTAGAAAATAATAGGAGATGTTTGTTTCCGATTTATTTCCGAACAAATAATAATGATCGAACTGATTATTTCACTGCGTAGTTGTTTTGTGTTTTGGGCTTTAAAAAAAAAAACAAAACAGAGGTTGTGTTGGAATACATAAACCATGTAAGCAAGGCCCTTAAAGGTCAGATGTAAATAGCAAATGACAAAGCAAACTCAATTTGGAGTTCTCCTCTGGATTCAGCGAAGGAAACTCTGTAGCTGTAAATTTCCCTCTGCAAAAAATGCTGAGCTATTGTCTAGTGCTCTTTTTTTTTTTGGTGGAGCTTTGACTTTTAAGTCTTTCTGAAGAATTACACTACTCGCGTTCTCCATAGATTCCATTATACTTCAGTTAATCCTTGTTGTTTAACATAATCTTGCTGTTTCAAATAATAACTGCCCGTTGTTTAAAATAATGAGTGTGCTTATTCCAGTCAGGGGAGGGAAAAAAGAGGAGAGGGGAGCAGAAGAATGTCTGGGGGGTTGAGGGGACAGAGGGAGAATGCTTGTAGGCAAGAATGCACTGTATATGCTACAGGTCTGAGAAAAATACAGGAAGGGCTGGGAGGAAGGGATGTGTCAGATGGAGATTCATTGTGTACATCAACGGTGTTTTAAATGGCAAAAAATAAAATAAAATTCAATGCATAACCTAAAAATTAAGAATAGCGAGGGTGAAAGAGGTATGTGAAAATGTTAAATAGAGACCACATGGGTTAACATAACCGTCTCCAACCGCTCTGTTGAATGGCAACTCCTTTGCACAACTATTTCCAGATAATATTGGGTTTTCTTAGGAAAGAATAAAGCAAAAGAAAATGCTGAGCAAGAGAGATGGGGTCCGAGTGGGTGACAGGTGAAGGAATGCAGACAGAGAGTGAAGAAATGCACACAGGAAGTGGAGGAATGCACACAGGAAGTGGAGGAATGCAGACAGGAAGTTAAAGAACGCAGACAGGAAGTGAAGGAATGCAGACAGGGAGAATTCTGAGCTGAACGCAGAGTGGCACCTTCTATGCCTTCTGCTATCATTGGAAACTTCCAGAAACTTCAGTCGCACAGCCAAGCACTTGTACTACTCCGACATACGGAAAGCAGGATGATCATCATAATCTTGGAAGAAAGAGTCTCTGAAACAAGTACATATAAAAGAAAGGAAAAGTCAAGTTATTTACAGAACAAATCAGCACCTCCACCAACGATAGCGCCTGTTGCTATCCCCTCGTTCACTTCCTTCAAAGGAGACAGGTCAGCTTGGGTGCCCACGGGTCATGCCTGTAATCCCTGCTATTCCCTAAGACCGAAAGTGGGAAGTTGGTGATTTAAGGCCAAGTTAGGCTTTCTGCCTGGTGTCAAGACCCCTTCTCTCCCCCAGCATGCCTGTCCACAAGCTACATAGGAAAGCTGATATGGAGAGGATCGTGGTGCTACACCAGCCCAGACAGCAATGTCTCTGGTCATTAAAGAATGAAACACCAAGAAAGTCAAAAACGGTGCTGTGGCTCAAGTGGTAGAGCACCAGCCTTGAGCGAAAGAGCTCAGGGACACTGCTCAGGCCCTGAGTTCAAGCCCAGCACGCGCGCGCGCACACACACACACACACACACACACACACACACACGATGAAGTTGGCCAGGAATTGAAGCTCAGCTACCCATCTTACAGAAACAACTGTATGTTTACAGCCATAGTTGTGGGGTAGGAGGCATGGCTCAGTTAGTAGAGTGCTAGACAGTGAGCCAAAATGTCAAGTACCTAGTTCAAATCCCAGTCTTCCACCTGGAAGGAGGAGGAGGAGGAGGAGGAGGAGGAAGCTGAGCACAGGTGGCTCCCGCCTGTCATCCCAGCTACTCAGGAGGCTGAGATCTGAGGATTGCGGTTCAAAGCCAGCCCAGGGCAAGAAAGTCTTTGGGACTCTTATTTCCCATGAACCACCAAAAAGTTGGAAGTGGGGCTGTGGTTCAAAGTTGTAGAGCTCTAGCCTTGAGTAAAAGAGCTCAGGGATAGCGTCCAGGCCCTGAGTTCAAGTGCCACAATTGACCAAAAAAAAAAAAAAGGGCATAAGTTGTTGGAGTTGTGGCAGTTGGAGCAGTGTGTAGCATTTCCCAAGCCACCATAAAAGAGGGAAGAAGGAAAGATATGAAAATGTTTTCTCTTTTCAGTGTAATGGAAAATCCTGTCAATGTTATTTCTTGGGAGCTGGTTCCTGAGAACAGCAGCAGCAGCAGCAACTATTTTTTTTTTATTTTAATTTTTTAAATCGTGATTACAAAGGTGACCTACGGAGGGGTGACACTTCCCTGCTTCGGACAATGAGCCCATTTCTTTTTTGGACAACACATGATTTCATTGGCCATTCCTTCATTCCAGAGGTCAAATGCTGAGACATCTGCTCGCCACTTTAGCTCCGTCAGGAGTAAAGGTCAAGGTCAAATTCCAAGGGCATACATCACCCCTGTTTCCTCCATAGACATGCTTCTACCAAGTAAGAATGGCTTCTGCGTCCATCTTAGCTGGGTAAACACATTCTGAGTATAGGACAACTCTCAGGAACCATCAACGGTGTTGTTACCACCAAATTAACTTGAATTAATACCCTTTCCTCCAGTGTGTATCTGCATATCTACATTTCTGCATTTAGAGTAATTTTTTTGGGGGGGGGAATAAGACAAAAATCTGAAATATATGCCTCAACTAAAAGTTTTCCTAAATATTTTGAAAAGAAAACAACAACAGCAACAAAAACAGAAGGAGAGTTTTATTTCCCCGACCTAACTAATAATGAATAAACAAAAGCCGAGAGGGAAAAAAAAAGAATACAGAATAATATACCATTGTCAAAGGACTCAGCCTTGAATAATTGATCATCTGGACCCCCTGATACTAACAAAGAAAGTCGTTTTTATTATTTTGTTTAAAGAATGTGTCAAAGATGAATTATTGACATAACGTAGCCCCTGATACTTTTTTAAGTAAAAAAAAGTAAAAGCTTATTTCTAATTGAAAATTGGCACCTTGCCACTAACTAAACTTGACTTCAAAAGTAGCAGCTGGGAAGGCATCTTTTCTAGTTCTTAATTACTGAAGCACGTAAACCAATTTTTTTTTCCCCTTTTCATAAGGTGCTTGTCTAGCAGAAGATGAGATCAAAGTACAAGATGTGGGAAGAGAAATTAGGGCTCAGACCATAAATATGAATTCGAATAATGTACCACACAGAGCCTCAAAACATACATATGTGCCGAACTTTTGTTATGATGATGATCCATTATTATTATTATTTAAACACATTATTAAGACTCACGATGAACATTGATGATTGGTTTGGAGATTCCCTTTCACAAAAACACCTTTTCTTTCTCTTAAATGTATTTGTTATTATTATTATTTTATTATTATTAAAGTAGCTGCATAAAGGGATTTCAATACTGCATGTCAACTTATGACTATGATGCATCTTTTTAAAAATACTTATTTATAATCATTAAGGAGTTGGAGTGAAAGGAATGGCTTTGTGGAACTTTCAGATCTTTGTTCAGTGTTCCTAAAAAGCAGAGTCTAACTACGAGCACTTCTTCCTTTGAGTGGGATGGGGTGGGGTGGGGTGGGGATTATTTCTAGATTTTGCTGTCTGCTGTTCGAATTGTTTCACACTTTGGGAAACTGGATGGAGGTGTTTTTCCTACAGCCATAAGGGGTGACACCGGTGAAATGATCCTGTATTTTGTGTGTTGCATTTTGCTAAGAGTCATAACTCTATGAAGACCTCGTGTGTGTGTGTGTGTGTGTGTGTGTGTGTGTGTTTTCTTTTCTTGGTGCCCTCTTCCCAGCTTTTAAGATTTCTTACAAACGTGAAAGACCCTTCATGCGGCCTAAGGAGAGACTCCACGGATATGAGGTAAAACGTGTCATTTCCAATGAACCTGGGTTCAAAGTCTGAATGCCCGTGTGCAGTCTAAATCCCGTAAGAAAGAAAACAACATAGTATGGACTTTTCCCAGGTAACTGTAAAAAAACAGCCAGTTCTCTTAGCTGGCATCAAGCCATTATGGAGTTACTGATCACTGAGTTCATTTCAGTCCTTCGCCGAGTGCTTTCATTCCAGTCAATTCTCTGTTATTCATGAATGGATTATGTGGATGGTGGATTACTCCAGTTCCTCTTTCTCTTCCCTCTTTATTTATTTATTTTCCTCTCCTACCACCTGCCAGAAACCTATTCTTATGCTGGAATGTCTCTGGACCAGTAGGCAAGCTACGGAAAGAAAGCAGATCTGAGATGCCACTCGGTCAATTTTATGACTTGTTTAACAACCCTGATAGAGGTTTGGTAGGAGAAGGAAATTTAAAATAGTTGTTGAAATTAGGTTTGGGGATTCTCTATTGCTTTTATTTATTCATGCTCGCTCTCTTGTCTATTAGCGTAATCTATGTCTATCGCTCGCCACACAATTATGTGGAATAAAAATGTGCTGTTAGTCAGGAGGGCTACATTTTTATGAATAAAGCTGTGTACAGTCCATAAAACACATCGGGAGATTTCATTATGGAGGGGGTATAAATATACATGTGGAAATACGATGATTAAAAGTGACTACTTAAATAATGGGCAGGGTGTTTAATAATTGAGAGCTACCACCTAGCGCAAAGAGGCAGCTGGTGAAATATGCAATATGGAAAGTTTCTACCTGCAGGTTTTCATATGTTTCTGGTCTCTCCTTAAGAATTCAGATTAGGGTAATTTTCCAATTTATCACCCACCAGAAGAGGTTCAAGCTTAAGACGCTGGTGGTCTCCTGGCCCCTCGTCTCTAGAAGGTTCTACTCAGTGGTTTCCTGTCAGGTGCAAGTCCATAATTTCTCCTCCTCCTCCTCCTCTGTCTCTCCTAAATGGTTTTCTGATTCCTACCCAGGGACTGAGCCGTGCACAAAAGGGTTCTACAGAGATTCCCATGCACGCTTCTAGCTCTCACACTTTGCTCATTTTTCTGGTCGATGAATCAAAAAGTAACTTCCCGTGCCGTCCCTCACACTGCATCTACACAGATAGGATATTCATTCAACCTCTTGCTCCGAAGGCTAGGAAAAAGAAAAAGGGAAAAAGACAAGCCAGGTGCTGGTGCTCACGCCTGCCATCCCAGCCACTCCAGAGGCTGAGGTCGGAGGATCGCAGTTCAAAGCCAGCCCAGGCAGGAAACTCCGTGAGACTCTGATCTCCAAGAAACCACTAGAAAACCGGAAGTGGCGCAGTGGCTCAAGTGGTAGAGCACCAGCCTTTGAGCTGAAGAGCTCAGGAACAGCGCTCAGGCCCTGAGTTCAAGCCCGGAACAGACACAAAAAGAAAATAAAAAGAAAGGTGGGAAGGAGGGAGGGAAGGAAGGAGAAAAAAAGAACGAGAGAGAGAAAGGAAAGAAGGAAGGAGAAGAGGAAGGAAGGAAGGAAGGAAGGAAGGAAGGAAGGAAAGAAGGAAGGAAGGAAGGAAAGAAAGAGAGAGAGAAAGAAGAAGAGAGGGAGGTAAAGGAAGGGAGGAAGGAAGACATTTCTAGTATGTTTGGTGTCTAATATTTAAAATGGATCTCAAACTTCTGAATTGGGTTCAGCTACAATTTAAAACAAAAAAGGCAGACCTTCTGTTAGCAGATAGCAGAAACTTTTCATTTATTATTCAAATTTGAGCTATATCTTCCCCGCCCCTCAGGGCCTGGGCGCTGTCCCTGAGCTCTTTCACTCCAGGCTGGTGCTCTACCACGTGAGCCACAGCGCCACTTCCCGTTTTCTGGTGGTTCATGGGAGATCAGAGTCTCATGGACTTTCCTGCCCAGGCTGGCTTTGAACCGTGATCCTCAGATCTCAGCAATCAGGCTGAGAAATGAAATGCATTGGAAATAAAGCTTGGGAAACTGAGATTTCCCTCTACCTTGTTTTGCCTAGCAGCGAGCAAACCAATTCCACCTGCTTTTTTTTTAATCTCTCTCTCTTGAAGCATGAGGCATTGGTGTTTCTGAG
Source organism: Dipodomys ordii (assembly GCF_000151885.1). Classification (NCBI taxonomy): domain Eukaryota; kingdom Metazoa; phylum Chordata; class Mammalia; order Rodentia; family Heteromyidae; genus Dipodomys; species Dipodomys ordii. The sequence goes on along the minus strand of NW_012267297.1, from coordinate 2,220,256 downwards.
CACCTGAGTTATTCACATACAAGAAGGAATTGGTGTGGAGAAGAGCAGGGTAGAGTGGATCCATTTGCATGCTACAGCTGTTCCCACGCTTAGACAAGGGTCAAGCCCTTCCAAACCCAGCCTTCATAGAGTCTAGAAGAAGGGGAACATCACCTTCTTTTAAATGAGTGGAGCTGGAGATCTTAAATATTCATCCGTAATAAAAAATTCAATGACATTTGTCCAAAAAAAAAAAAAAGAACATTTGCCCCGGTCATTTGACCAGATGCCAAATGAAATCATTAAGGTCTGACCAACTGCTATTTCTTTTATCTTTCTCCTTCTCCTTTTCTGTCTTTGTTCACTTCCTATCATAGAGTTTTGTCATGTCATGGCAAAGAACCTGAGAAGTGTTTTTTTTTCCCCTGGAGATCAGAATCTCTGTCACGAGAGAACTTTCCAGATCTTTGCCATTTAAATAAATAAATAAAGGGAAAAGGGGGAAAATGACCCCTTGTAATAGAAAGGTCGTTGAGGGGGGGGGAACATCTCGGAAATCTTTGCATAGTGAAATTGGGGAGGAAATTTCACATTTGAAAAAATAGTTCAGCCAAGAGGCCAGTCGCTCTTTTTATTTTCTTGTTGCTCTTGGATTAATGACCTGCTGCTGTATGTGGTTGGTTGGTGTTGCTTTGTTTTAAAGCTCTGGGGATGGGCACGCAATCTTTTGGATAGCGTTGACGCTGTTGGCTTTTCTATTTTATTCCAATTCTTTACTCCCACAGGAACAAATACAGGAGGATTTTTTTTTTTTACTCACCATCTATATATTAAGGCATTATTGATTAGACATACGATCCTTTTTTAAAAAAATATTCCATATCAGGATTATGGAAAGGAGAAGTGTTTTTTTTTTTGCCTATGTTATTTGACACATATTTGTGTGGGGGGGGAGTGGAGGGAGCAAGGGATTAAATTCAGGGCCTTCTTGTGCTTGCTAGGCAGGTGCTCTACCGCTTGATCCATGCCTCCAACTGGTTTTCTGTTGTTTTTTTTGTTTTGTTTTCTTTTGCTGATCCTGGGGCTTGAACTCAGGGCCTGGGTGCTATTCCTTGAGCTCTTTTTGCCCAAGGCTGGTGCTCTACTCCTTGAGCTACAGTTCCAGTCCCAGTTTTCTGGTAGTTCATGGAAGTTAAGAGTCACACGGACTTTCTTGCCCAGGCTGGCTTTGAACCATGATCCTCAGATCGCAGCCTCCTGAGTAGCTGGGATGACAGGCGGGAGCCACCAGCGCCCAGCTATTAAGAGATGTTAACCCCAAATATAGGGTAGGAACAGTTTTGAGAAGCTGGAACAACATAAGGAAGCATTGAAGCAAAATATCTACAATAAAACTCCAATATCTAAGGTTTACTCACATGATATTTCTTTTTTTGCCTTATTAGTCAAACACTAAGATGTAATAATAATATATCTTAGTTCCTTAAGAGTTATTAAAGTATTTTGGTTAATTAGATTTTTCTAATGAAGAACATGTTCATGGTTGAAAATTTTTAATGAAATGGACTACCCATTCTATCTGTGCTCAGGGTGTAAGTACAATTTAAATTATCTTAACGGACAGAAGCTGTAGTACTTCATGAAAATATTAAAATATTAATTTTCCCGTACTTCATATTTATTGTACTTAATATTAATTATATTATTTATTTATAAGTATGCTACTTGTACTCAGTATTAGTTATAAATATTAACACTGTGGAGGGCAAAGGAAATACACAACCATATTGCCCGTACCTAGCAGAATTAAATTTAGTAAAACGCGAAGAAGTAACTCGCGTTCCTGTGCACTCGGCTGCAGCATTCCCTTTGGGAAAGAATTAGGATAAAAAGCCTCACAATTTGCTGCTGTAGGTATATTTCTTTCAACGTGGACTCGTAATGGGGCTATTTCGTATGACAAGCAGCGCTTTGAAAAGAAGATTCCGAATATAGCAGATTCACACGTTCCGCCTCCATGCAAGGATTGGGTATCTGTGGCATCCACTAGGAAGAGAAGGTTTCCCCAGTGCTGTTCACTGGGTGGTTGTGTGGCCTGTAATTAAGCGGCGCCCTTTGAACTGACCCTTCACTTGCTATACCTTCCTCTTCATTAGCAATGATGGCACTCTGACTGATGGGTGATGGCTTTCTTTCCCATGTGGGCATGATTGAATAGCACACCCATGCTCAGAGAGTTTGGGGGAGATTCCACTTTAGGATTTACTAGGCAATGTCTAGTGCGATCCTTGAAGGGGTGGAATATCTCATATTGCGAGGTGACTTCATCCTGTCTTTTGGGTCACTGTCTCCGGGGAACCTCGGTATACAAGAGAACAGGGAAGACATGGTCTGGGGAGGGGGGGAAAGTAAATACTGCTGACATTTTGGGATGGGAAATACAGCATTGGAACCACTCCGTGTTGGTGATTGTCACTGATCTGATAGTCTGGCTTTGTACGGTGGTAGGCAGCTGATTTATTTCATTACAATTAAAAAATACATGTTTATTGTGATTGCAAAGGTGACAGGCAGAGAGGTGACAGTGACATCAGTCAGGTCACGAGTGGATTTCTCTGTGGACCCTGTCCCCCCTTCCCTCGCTCTCTCCCCCAGTTTCCCCCTCCCGTCCCCACCCACGAGTGGTAGAGTTCATTCTCCACCTGGTGTCCAGTGAGGACCACGGCTGCCTTGGTTTCCCCCTCTGTCCCCCCATTTCTGTGTCCCCCTCACCCTCCCAGAGACAGAGAAATCCACCCACGAGACAAAAAGAAATAGAAACCACAGAGAAGAATAAGACCTCTTGTGTCCATTTCCTGGCGTCCATTGGGATCAATATTATTTCCTATGATCACAGGCGCAGAGGCCTGGCCCTGTGGCTTCTTCCCCAAAGGGCATCCTTCTTGGGTGTCCCTGAGAAAGCTGATGTTTTAAGACTGTGTAAAATCAACTCTCTTAAGTAAGGATGAGAAAAGGACCCTGAGTTTGGAAAAGGCAGGAGAGAGACAGACAGACAGACAGATGAATTTCCATATCTCTGTTCTGTGTTCTTTCCTGTGGCACCCGAAACAGCCCAGACAACTTAAATTTCAGAAGAAGAGAAGTTTGATTCCAAGATTTGCTTTGGGTGTTGTGTGTAGAGATCTAGTTCTGGGGTTCAAACTCAGGACCTCGTGTGTGCCCCGGGTCATCACTTTACCTCGTGAGCCGTCTGGCATAGTATCAATAGTTGTAGCCTGACGTTTGGATCACCTGTTACACACTTCTCAGGAAGCTGAGACTACAGGAGTGTGCACAATGGCTCCTTCATGAGGGATGCTCTAATTCTGAGTCTCAATCATCACACCCCCTCAATCTTAAGGGGAGCAAAGGAACGGCCCGTGCTATCAGAAGAAACACTTGAATTTTACACACTGGGTAAACACTCCGTGTGGAATTTGTCAGGGATTATAAAAGAAGAAGAAGAAGAAACGAAGTTAAGAGGACCTAAACATGCTTCCTTCCAAAGTTGCATAGGTTTGTCTGTTTTTATAGTGTCTGGTGCTAAGTAAAGGATAACAAATTTGGGAACGGCTGTGTTGAAATAAAGTCTGATTCCTGGTTTTCCTTTCAAGTATTTTTTTTAAAGATTATTCTCTGAATTCTCCAATGGACACTTCCGTACACACCATCCATTCGCCCGTTTTTGTCCTGCTGGAATTTGAACTCAGGGCCTTGAGCTTGCTAGGCAGGTGCATTTGACATGAACAACATTTCACTGAAATACAAAAAACACTCATTTCCTTTCCTCTCAGTGTTTTTGTGTATGGAACCCAGTCCTGAGGCTTGAACTCGGAGCCCTGAGCTTCATTTGCTCAAGGCTGGTGCTCTGCCACTTGAGCCACAGCTCCACTTCTGGTTTTCTGAGTGGTTTATTGGAGATCAGAGTCTCACGGACTTTCCTGCTCGGGCTGGCTTTGAACCGCGATCCTCCGATCTCAGCCTCCTCCGTCCCTGGGATGACAGACGTGAGCCACCGGTACCCAGCAGGCTGCTCACTGTCTTGGATTTATCATCCTTCCTAAGTGTCTGTCCTCCAGAGGAAAACGAAAGGAGTCGAATCGTCCATGAAAGATATGTGACTCGTGTCTGCTTTAAAAAATAATGCATTTCAAATTACTTCTGTCCGTTTGGGACAGTCAATTTAAACTTCACTTCCCTGTCCATGTTCAATATCATTTTTTTAAAAAAATGGTCTCTTCCTTCATTCACTTAGGCTCAGAATAAGTTTGTTTGAACTTACAAATGGGAAGAGAGAAGGCCCAACTCTGATCATCTTGTCTCTTTGCCTACTTTGTGCATGTGATTGAGTTTGTTCACCTCTTTAGCAGACTTCACACTTAAAACAAAGCAGCTAGTCACACTTTTGTATGAATAAGATCTTGGAAAGGTTTTAACGGATATGCACGTATTAGTTCATGCATACTTGATTGTGTTTTTCAGGATTCCCCAAATTCCAACATGGGAATTAAAGAGGTGACACCATCTTTACCATCTGCAAATCTCCTCTGAGTCTCTTAACACTTTCCCACATCATTAAGAGCCGGAATGGAAATTTCCTAGAGGTTAGGTGGGCCTCGAACTCACAACCATTCCCATCTCCCCTAACTTTTAAAGTTCGTCATCAAAGTTAAACTTTCAAGTTTTTAAAAATCTAACCTGAAGGGGATTATGAGATGCTGAAATAAATGTCCAGCAAGGAAAATGCTCCAGTGATAGTATCTCACAGGGACGAAACAGAAGCAATACGTATTGATTTGGAAGCTGATCTGTCAGAACCTTTGCAATTGAAGAGCTCGAGTTTCTAGTCTGGGAAAAACATAGACAAAATATAAAGAGGTCCCCCCCCTGTGTTTGAGCTTCTCCCAGTGGTTGTGAAATTTTCCTCCTGACATTTTATTTTAAATGAGTATAAAATACTTTTTTTAAAAATAAGAGAGAAGTGTTCTTCCCATATACCAGCCCCAAGCCAAAAAAAAAAAATCACAAAAACACACAAAATACTCTTCCAGATCCAAAATCAGATAAAGAACCTCTCAGGTAGCTCATGAGATTATGGTGCATAAATTAAATTATGCCCCAAATACTCCCCAATCCAAAAATATGACAAGATACATATATATGGGCTATTCGTTAGGAAAAAAGGAATATCAAAATTTTCATCTTATTCACACACATACTATATATTTTTGTTTGTTTGTTTGTTTTTGTCAGTCATGGGTCTTGAACTGAGGACCTGGGCGCTGTTCCTGAGCTCTTTCACTCAAGGCTGGTGCTCTACCACTTGAGCCACAGCGCCACTTCCAGTTTTCTGGTGGTTCATTGGAGATATGCATCTCACGGACTTTCCTCTCTGGGCTGGCTTTGAACCTTGTTCCTTATATTTCAGCCTCCTGAGTAGCTAGGATTCCTGAACCACTGGTACCCAGCTCTGAATATGCATTTTTGTGCTGAAATCACCTCCAGGATATATCAGAATTATTCTGGAAGTAATATAAATCCTCTACCTCACGCCTGGGCTTTATCATTGGTGCGTACAGGGGGTGGAGGCGTGGCTCAGCGATAGAGCGCCAGCCAATCAGTGAAAGCCTCAGGCACTGAGTTCAAGTCCCCGTGTGGGAACTAAAAGAAAACTATTTGGTGTCTGCAGCAGCTACATAGCCCCTGACATATAAAACCCATCCCACACAGAGAACAGCAACTTCAGCATAATTTCGGGATCATTTCCCTCCTAGAGTTAACAACGGAAGTGACATGTCTGTGGGTGGCTGTATGAATACTTGAGTTCATTCGTTTCTGCTTTCTTGATTGTTGTGGTTGTGAAAACCAACTAGGGAAAAAATTATGGAATTGTGTGTGTGTGTGTGTGTGTGTGTGAGCGAGCATCTCTTAATTTCCCTGTTGGATGCTTAAGTACAACCATGTTCTTTGCAGTACTATTCACCATAGCCAAGGAAAATGGAATCAGCCCAGATGTCCCACTGTGGATGAATGGATCCAGGAAAATGCGGTATAGATACACAATGGAATTTTACTCATACATTGGAAAGAATATTGAACCATACGTAAAGGAATGGAAAGGCGTGGAAACAAATTAAAAGAAGATAAAGCTATGTGAAGTGAACCTGACCCAGAAAAACAAGGCATGTGTGTTTTCCCTTCTATGTGGAAGCTGGATTTGGCTAACCAACTCGTAAGTAAATAAGCGTGTGGATAGTGTGCAAGTGTGTATGAATGTACTAAGTGAAGGATGGCAGGTTCAAGGGAGAACTCCAACAGTATCATTCCTTAGACAGGCAGAGTCAAAGGTCAGCAAAACCAAACCCCAGGAATTGGGGACTAGACAGGGGTGGGGGGTGGGGTTCAGGGGAGAGGGGTGGACAGATGGAGAGGAGAAGAGGGGGAGAAGGCAGCCAAGACTCCATTATGGGTCCTCCAAAATGCAGAAGAGCAAGGCCAGAGGTGGAGAGGGAGAGATGGGGGGAATATGAAAAGTGGGGGACAGGGATCCAGATGCCTTGTGTTCATCAACCGCTCTGTCGGATGGCAAAAACTAAAAGGTCAGCAATTACTCCAGATACACTGGACTCATCCTCTGAGCTGCTGAACCTCTTGGGAACCACTACTTAAAGATTAAAAAATAATAATAGATCTAGTAGATGCAGGCTCCGTTTCCTTTTCCCCCTCCCCCCACAAAATGTTAATTATCCGTTTATGCGAGATTCCCACCATCACAAAGCTAGAAGTGGGGAGGGGGGGAGAAGTTTCCTAAACACTTAATCCAACTCCGTTAAAATCTAATATATAATTTTAAGCTGCATTGGACTTCATCCTGGCTAGCGCAAAGAAAGATAGACAGAGAGCAAGCAATCAATTTCGCTTTCCAACGCGGTGAAGATGATTTTCACTTGTGCTGAAGAACCAAAGGAGTAAAAGTGATTGATAAAGTAATTAAATGATAAAAAAAGAAGTATCGGGCAAAGGATGCAGAAAAAGTACAAATGAGGAAAATGATTAAGTACCCTTGATCTGAAAAAAAATTACAGTATCAAATGATATAAATTATAATTCATGGGGCAGCAAAGAAATCTCTCCTTGGCCTATAATTTTTTTCCCCTCTGATGCCATTTAAAAAACATAATAAAAAGACATTCACTTGAGTGAAGCATTTTCTTCCTTTAGCTTTTTCCTTCTCTCCTATTAGGGTCATAATTTCTTAAAGAAGACAATTACTTCTCCAGCCAGGCTGGATTCTAGTTCATCTTCATGAATGGTGAATGTATACCATGTTCACAATCATCGGTGTGGGGTTGTTGTTTGTTTTTCCTGCAGTGATGATAAGAGCACGTGCAAATGAGAACACATAAACGAGATCGTAATATGTCCGGACAATGCTACTGTATCAACCCTGGACGAAGATTTACCCTGGGTTTCACACGTGACATTTGCAGGATGGTGAGTTCAAGACTTTGCAGCTTGAATAGCTTCATAACATGCAGTCGTAAGGACTAATGTTGAAAGTCCCAGGGTCATCTGGTTTGCTGAGAGATAATGCAGAAGGCAAATTAGCTGCAAGCCACAAAACCAACCCTGCCTACTAGAGCCCAAGGTATTATGTACAGAATTAAATAAAACCCTTGTACTGCCATGCACTCTTCCTAAGAAACCCTGGTTGCTCAGCCGGGATTGTGATATTCTCACATTAGCAAGGATATTTGCTTTTCAGTGTTCACCCAAGGGAAAACAAAGGCTACTCAGCCAGAACTCTTGAGATTTTTTTTCCCCTCTCTGGGGCTCATCTCTGATATAATCCTCATGGCCAAGTACAGTGTCTCACAGCCATAGTGCAAGCTATTTGGAGACTGGAGACAGAAAGACCAGGGCATGGTTTGAACTGGGGCTTTGCATTGAGGGGGGAAATTGTGGGGGTCAATGCCAGCCTGGGCAAAATAAATCGTGAGTGGTATCTTATTTCAAAGAACCAGCCCACCGTGGTTGTTCACACCTGTAATCTCAGCTCCAGGGAAGGCTTAGGTAGGAAAATCATGATTCAAGGCCAGGTTGAATTTAAAAAAAAAAATATGAGATGCTACCAAAAATTATAAAAATAGATAAGTCAATCCCTAAGGTAAACAAAGGGACACACGTTGTGGATCAAATGGTAGAGCATTTTACTAACAAGCAACCTTGACTTTAATTCCCCAAACAATTTTTTTAAATGGAAAATGACTTCCTACCCCAAAATGTGGGGAAATGGTTCCATTGATCACCAAGACTATGTGGCGTGAATTCGGAGCTTCAGTCCAGCGGTATAGGAGAAGGCTTTCCCACCAACTTGGGAGATGTATTTTGAGACTTTTCATTTACATTTCTTACTCATGATTATAATGTTTCCAAATTATTGCAAGCTTGGGGGGGAAAAACAGACTTGAAAGAAAAATGCAATCATTGTTTTTTGTTATTAAGGGAATGCTTAATACTGACCTGTACTTCATATACAGTTAGAAAGGTTACACATTTCTCGCACATTTAAGAAAAGCCTAATGTTCTTTGGAGATTTGTCTCAACAGTACAATGCATTGGTTATTGTCACCAATACCAAATAAGTCATGAATACACAGAGGCGTTAGAGCTACACGAATATGTTTACTTAAATTCAGTAAGTAATTTTTAATGAATACTAAGGGAAAAGTGCTCTCTCTCTCTCTCTCTCTCTCTCTTTCTCTCTCTCTCTGTTTCTGCAGTTCCTAGGGCTTGAACTCAGGGCCTGGGTGCTGTCCCTGAGCTTTTCTTTGCTCAAGGCTGGCGCTCTACCACTTGAGCCATAGCTCCACTTCCAGCTTTTTGGTGATTCATTAGTGATAAGAGTCTCATGGATTTTCTGGCCCAGGCTGGCTTCAAACCACAGTCCTCAGATCTCAGACTCCCAAGTAGCTGGGATGACAGGTGTGAGCCACCGGTGCCCAGTTAAAAGTACTTTTTCCTCAGAGAATATGAATTAATTGAGTTCATTCTTCAGTGTATCCTTACTGCCCTTCTTCCTTTCTTACAGCTGCTTTGCTGGATTTTCATATATTAAAATTCAACTCTTGCCCATAAGAGCACCTGACAGCCCAGCTACTCAAGAGGCTGAGATCTGAAGATCACGGTTCAAAGCCAGCCCGGGCAGGAAAGTCCATGAGACTCTGATCTCCAATGAACCCCCAGAAAACCGGGAGTGGTGCTGTGGCTCAAGTGGTAGAGCACCAGCCTTGAGCAAAAGAGCTCAGCGACAGTGATCAGGCCATGAGTTCAAGCCCCCAAAATGACAAAAGAAAAGAATTTCCATTGCTGCTTACTGATTCAGACATCCTAGGGGATCCTCAGACCAACACCGCAAAGCCCAAAACACTTCAGAACAGAATTTCCACAGACTGCTCACTGTGGACCCGCAGCCGTCCATCAGACGGGCTTCCTGAAGCTTCAAAGTAAGATGATCTGCACCTGAAATTTATGATCGCATGGAGGAGAGTTGGATTCTTTTTAAGTAGAGTTCTGTTGGAAAGCATGGAGAAAGGATATGGAGAGAGATGATCAAGATTTTCCCTTAGGAGGTGTGACCTTGGACAAATAATGATTATATTATTTTTTAATTATTGATACTATTATATAATAATCGATGATAATATACTCACATGTAATAGATAACTATGGAATTATATATATTGTATGTCAATGTACATATAATTATATATAACACATATTTATAGATGTAATGTATAAATATATAACATGTAAATATAGAGTTATATATATTTATATATGTTATATATAACTATATATAACATATACTATATCACATACAACATATATAATATATATTATATATAATGCATCATATGTGACATATATCATATATATTATACTGTTATAAATCATTCTATATTTTATATATTATACATGTTATATATTATTTATATTATATAGTATATGTTTTCATTATACATTATTTATATTATTTATATTATTTTACTTTATTATATAGTATACAGCATATAGTTACATATAGTATATACAATTTTATATAATATATGATATTACATATATATTATGTATTTATATATAATTGCATATTATATAAAATGATATATATTGTGCAATATATAATATACAGTACTTACAATTATATAATAGTTATACTATTCCTATTGTATTATACGGTAAGATCTGTAATATATTACATATAATTATATGAAATTGCATATTATCTGTTTATTATATTCTAAAATCATATGCTACATAAGATTATAGGACCGTGACTGTGGCTGCTTTTGCTCTAGGACAACAAACCCTGGGCCAAACCCCGGAAGATTCCAGCACCCTCCCACCGCATCTCCGGCCTGCAGGAGCCCGCAGCCCAGCTGAGCCTTACACACAGGGCTGGCCGGGGCCTGGGCACCGCTGGCCTGTCTGCTGTGTGTTCAGCCGCAGGACCGGTGAGGTCTTCACCGAAGAAACCCTAGGAAGGGGCAGAAAAATCCACTGGTGTGGTGCTCATCTCTCTGCCCGCCTGGCTCTTTGGGAAATTCTGAGAACTCTGCATTTATGGACTTCTAGTTCCAAAACCATAAGGGTGATTATTATAGGGAAAACTGAAGATGTCACCAAGAAAGAGGAGGGACAGGAAGCTTGGGAAGATGCCATGTTGCAATCAGAAGTAGAGTATCCTTCAGCACCAACTTGAAAACTAATGATAAGAATAATAATCATAGATTTCACCACGGACTAATGCGACAAGCCACGTTGAGTGGCTAGGTTAGGGCACAATATCTAGGATAATCAAGCCCTTCGTGGAGGGTTAGGAGATAAGGCTTTCTCTATCTCATCTCAAACCTATTTTTCATGAAGTCCCTGTTAATGAAATGACATACTACAGGCTGGATAGAAGGAACAAAGAAACTGACCACTAGATCAAAAGCCTTTACCAGGACTCCTGTGGAATCCATTTTGTCAGGAGAAGAGTAACTACTCAATTAATACTGCGAGAGGGCAAAGTATCCTTTTGAAGGGGAGAGAGAAGACAATTGTGTCACCGGTTCACATCAAGCAAATACACGAATTCTGGAAAAAGGAAAGAAGAAAGACTACTTGCGTGAGATAAAATAATAACGCTAGTGTTTCAGGTTTAGGGAAAGAGTTGATATCCAAGAAGAAAGCATTCATAATCATCATAATAAAATACTCCATGACAAATAACCTTGGTTAGGTGACAGCTAAATGCAACGACGTAACCTTGGAGAAGCCCACCCTGCCATTTGCATAATCATAAAATAATTAGCATGCAGCGTGTAAAACGTGGCTTCAAATCCATAAAAGGAAAACCTCGTTTAGGACGAAGAAAAGACTTTAAGCAAATTCACAGCAGAGATTCTCACGGAGATAGAAGCCATCCTGAAAATCACGTCGGTATTGGAGCAAAAAAAAAAAAAAAAATCAATTAAAGACAACATACTCTGTAAGACTGGCGCACACAAAAATTAACTTTGTTGATCTCTTAAGCGTATGGGAAAAATCATAGCTTGTGTGGATGGTTGTCTATATGTAAAAGGGAGAGTTCAGCTGTGCAGCCCAAATCAGCTCTCTTGGACTTAATTAAACAACAAGAGTCCAGGACCGTTTGCTTCCCAAGTCTCCATTTCATTCTACCCAGATGTGGAACTTGATCATATCCAATCTTCCCATTCATTTTCCTTTTTTTTCTGTTTTTCCTCTCTCTCTCTCTCTCTGTTCGTTTGAAATAGCTTCCATTTCCTTTCTACTGTTGAGGTAATGATGGTTTATATGAAGATTTTTTTTCTTTAAAACATAAATGTGTGGATCCTGAACGTGAAGCTCAGGAGCCTGGCACCGGATCCCACTTCGGAGTTCTTTAGACCTGTGATATGGAAGGGAGATTGATGTTCTCATGGCAGTAACTGGTAATTAAAAATACAAGCGTACCACGGTGGTGGTGGCGAAGACAGGTGTGAACTCCTACTGTGAATTGCCTGTACCTGGCTTCGCGCGCACCTGAAGAGGAATCGTTTGTGATGCACATTTCCAAACGCATTATGCACAAATTGCCAACATATGCTGTGTATGCAGGCCCATTAAGTCAGGGAGGAGGCCACCCTCCGATTCCACAGTGTGAGTTCTTGTGCAGGTGTGTGAGACTCACCACGGAGAGTTTGAGAGCAATGGGAAAGCCAGGACACTGTGGTGGAGTTGGTGGAACCCTTCCCTAGTAAACTTTCTTCCGGACTTTTCTCTGGAGTGTAAAGCAGACGCTTTACAAAGCAGACAAAGGAAAAGATCGTTTGAAAAGCAGAAGCCTCAGCCTTCTGAAGGCCAGGAGAAGTTTCATTCCCAGGTCCTGAACCCTTGCCTATAATGTTGATAACAGTTCTGATAAACCTGTTTATCGCCCGGCAAGCAAATCATTTCTCCAGCAAAATCTTGATAGTAGATGTTTAGATGTTTACCCTCTCTCCCTCCTTCCCTCTCTTCCTCTCCCTCTCTCTCTCTCTGTCTGTAGCTTTCAAGCACTACCCTAGTAGAAAGGTAATATACTCAAAGAAATCATTCCACAAGGAAGTAAAAAAAAGAAATCGGAAATTTGGCTTCTGTTGTTATTTTTTTTTAATCTATTGTTCATAGGAGCTAGAAATCTAGGGAAGCCAGAATGAGGAAAAAAGTTAATGTAGTCAGGTGATTTTGAGTCTTTTCAAATGTATAGACTAAAAACAAGTAAATGAACAAATAAATAAATGACAAGATAAGAGAGTGCAGAGACGTTGTTGCCCTTTGAAAATTTCATCAGCTAGCCAAGGATCCGATAAAGCCACAAACCTTGTAGGGAAAATTTTAGGGCAGACTTACAGATGTGTATCAGTCTCTAAGCTGTTCCTTCAGGATCTTTTTTTTCTTTTGAGCAAGAGAAATGTTGACCTCTAAGCCCCCAGTTTGCTTGGTAAGCAGGATAATAGAGCTCTCACAATTTCCTAAAAAAAAGGCAGTTTATCAACTTAGGGTGGGAAGCAAATAATGGAAAATAGAAGAAAACGTAACAGACACATTCTTTCCTGCGTCCCAGGCTGCATACCAGGCTTTAGACTTCCTGGCCTGCAAACTCACAGGAACCAAGTCCCCAAAAGAAACTTCTCAAGAGGATAACTTGATCCATACAGAAATTCACGTGATTAAAGCACACAGTGGCTTCTACCAGACACCAGGGGTGAGCATTTTACGTATGATTCTAAAGAGACAGAATCAGCAGCAGATGGGTAGATGATGATACATAAGCAGACGGTAGATAGATGACAGGTGGATGGATGGATCGATAGGTTGCTGGGTGGATAGATGGACAGATGGATAGATGGATGCATACATAGACAAATGGATGGGATGGATAGATAACATAGACAGATCAACAGACAGACAGATGAAGGATGGATGGATGGATATATAGGTAGATTGATAAATAAATGGATAGATCAACAGACAGACAGACAGATAGATAAATAGATGACAGATAGATAGATAGATAGATAGATAGATAGATAGATAGATAGATAGATAGATAGATAGTCTGACTAGCCAGGATTACAGGAGTAAGCCACTATACCTGGTTACCTAGGACATTAGTTTATAGGCCATTGTTTTCCCTTTCCACAAGACCGCACACTGATCACTGACGCATTCTGTCGTTCATATTTTCCTGATCGCACTTAGCGGGCAGGAAGCATCTACTACTCCACACTTGACTGTGAAGTTTGGGGCACCACCGGGTCAAAAGTAAGTCAGACTGAACATCTGGGCCTTCTTCCCCAGTGACAGTTCTACAAGTCCATTGGTCTGGAGTTTATTGCAGGCTCCCTTCTAAGGCGGAGGAGACAGTTCTTGTGTCTGTCTCTCCTTCAGCAGACACAAGAGGCAGGACATCTGGGAAGTTCCTCGCTGGAGTTCAGAGGCAGCTACTGCAGCTCTTTGCTGCATCCCTTGAAAACAGCCCCAAAGAACGGTGGTAAAAAGGCTGGGCAGGTGGCTCAGTGGTAGAGTGCTCGCCCAGCAAGCATGGAGTCCCGGATTCAATTCCTCAGCACCACAGACACAGAAAAAGCCAGAAGTGGCTCTGTGACTCAAGTGGTAGAGCGCTAGCCTTGAGCAAAAGCAGCTCAGGGACAGCGTCCAGGCCCTGAGTTCAAGTTCCAGGATTGGTAATAATAATAATAATTAATAATAATTGGTAAAGGAAAACAAAACAACAGTCCACAGCCAGCAGAATTTGGATCTGTGCGTCTGGTGGGTTTTGCTTGAAAAGAGCAAACATATCAATTGTATCATGGATTCCGGGGGGGAGTCTGGAAGAACAGCAAATCCATGAGCGATGGGTAAGATGTCCTTTCTCAACGGCCCTGGTGACATTTCACAGAGAAGTTAACATCTAAGTGAGGCGGTAGGGGACAGGGGGCCTGCTGATCATATCTCAATAATTCCGTTCTTGAAAGGAGTCAAGTAAGTGGAGATAAGAAAAGAATATGCATTCACGGCCTTCAACAATCCCTTCTGTGGTGTGTGTGTGTGTGTGTGTGTGTGTGTGTGTGTGTGTGTCAGTACCAGGGCTTGAACTCAGACAAGCCCCCGAATCTCACGCTTGTGCCTTGCTGTGGCTCTATCCCTTTGAGCCACACTGCTAAGTCTTGCATTTTGCTGGTTCCTTGGAAATGGAATCTCATGGGCTTTAAACCTGAACTACCCCAGGCCTCAGTTTCCCCAGAAGCAAGGATTCCAGAAACCCGCATCTAGTCTGAGATCATTATCTTAATCAACAAATTTGAGTCGTCTTTTGATTTTGTATTTATTTATTTATTTAGGCCAGTCTTGGGACTTGAACTCAGGCCCCGGGCGCTGTCCCTGAGTTTCTTTTGCTCAAGGCTAGCGCTCTACCACATGAGCCACAGCGCCACTTCGGGCTTTTTCTTAGTATGTGGTGCTGAGGAATCGAACCCAGGGCCTCATGCATGCTAGGCGAGCACTCTACCCCTGAGCCACCTGCCCAGCCCATGTTTTCGTTCTTAAGAATGTACATGTGCCTATCTAGCTTTTCAGTAGTCCAACCACGAAAAAACTCCACTCTGAAATGTTTCCCGGATAAGCTTCACCTCCAGTGCACTAAGTACTTGACTCATGATCTTTCGCACTTCTTCTTTCTTTATTTTTTTAAAAAGGAATCATCGCGGCAAAGTTAAAGCTCTTCCTCAGTTAATGGGATTATTAACATTTCCCTTCGGGATTTTCTTAGGAAATAAAGGAAAGCCGTTCTGCCTGCTTCCTCTTTCCGGTATTGTGTACGATTTCACTTGCGTTTCTTTCATTACGGTAATGTGGAACGCAAATGGAATTTTGTGTTTCTATTACTGGCAACATTACACCGGTTTCAATAATTCATAAGGCAGGGAGGAGCAGGGTCTTCATTGGGTTTACTTAGGCTTGATAATCAATCGAACAATGTATCTTCTTCATACCCAGATCTTTCCATTATTTTTTAAGCTTCTCAGAACAAGTCAGAGATACCTATCAGAAAACTTGTTGGTTTTTTTTTTAAAACAAAAACAAAACTCTAGGTAGATCAAATCATGGAAGAAATACAACCCTGGGTGCAATATGTGCTTCAGACTTCTTTGAGTTAATTTATAAATCTATTTAGATGCTATTAATATTCATCAATATGCCATCCATAGCCTCTGCTTTGAGGAACGTTGCTAAAATAAATTTGTTTTTAAAGAGCTTAAATTCGAGGAAGAAAATACTACTTATCAAGGCTGTTCTGTCTCTGTATGCATCCGTGATTTTCACCACAAGTAAAAAAAAAAAAAAAATCAAGGAAGGAGTGGTAGGTGTCTTGTTCTCGTCCCTCATTAAATCTATTCCTCAGCTTGCATTGTAGCTGCTCACTGTCTGTCTGTCTGTCTAGCTTGAACCTCACAGCCATGATATTTCCATTATTATCTCTACTGTACACTTTTTCCTTGGGCCATTGCTTTGACAAGGGGCCTGTGTGTCCCATTTTTGTTTTATTTTGATTCATTATTCATTTATCACCCAACTCGGATGAAGCCGGAACATCTCTCAACTTTCCCTCTATCTGAGATTTCTCTCAGAAAAACTCCTGATCGCCTAGCAGGAGACAGACAAAACCAAGCCAAACAGAACCAGCCATGGAGTGAGAAATAGACAGCATCCAGGCGGAAGTCAAGTGCATATTTCCCAGCCGAGTTCGTCTCCTTCTCCGAGCCCTGGTGGGAGAGAATGCAAGAGGTTTGGACTAGAAACTGTGAACTTGAGCTGCAAGCATAACAAGAGATTCCTTTGCTACTGTCTCAGGAAGCAGACCCCTTAGTGTGTATGTGAGAGAGAGAGGGAAACACTACCATTTACAAACACATTGATTTGGGGGAGGGGGGGTGTCTGGGGTAGGATCCAGGGTTGGAACCATCAGTACCTGTGGTTTCCAGGGTGGAGTATGGCTCAGATCTCCAGCCTCAGGGTCATCCTTGATGAATGACCCCCCAGCTGTCACCATCTTAGATCTACCATCCTGGCTGCACACGTTCCCCGAGGTCTGTCCCCACCAATTAGTGAGCTGGGCATTCGCAGTGCAGGTCTACCGCTGGGACACACTGAGCTGCTGTCAATGGTCACATTGACCTTGGAAGCCCCTGCTCCCGGCTCAAGGTGACAGGGGAAAGCTTCATTTCAACCCTGGGCCATTCTTCTCCCTCTGTTCCCCCCCCCCACACACACACCTCTTTGGCTGGCTTTCTCTCTCTCTCTCGGCAGGAGCTGTTTGCAGTTCTGTGGGCCATTGTTCCCCGGGAGCCTTTGTGAGCATTCTCTTGAGCTGAATCTCCAGGGCTTCCCAGTCTGAACCAATCGTGGCTATACCTTAAAACTACTGCCACCAAGGAAAGATAGTATTTGCTCATTTAAACAAATAGTCTATGCCACCAGGGCCAACATTGTGGGCCAGCCAGCCACGATTCTCAATACTGGGGTTACACAATAGCAAGGGTTGCATTAAGATGAACTGACTTCACTGTGAATGATTGAAATACTTAGAGAAGAATTGGTATTAGGTAATGCGTGTTTTAAAAAAAAGAGGAATGAAATCATGCCCCCTCCCCGCCAAATGGCAATAAGGGTAGGAGAAAGAAAAGATTTATTGTATGAAAATATCTTAGCTGTGCACCAGCGGCTCGCACCTGCAATCCTAGCGGTTCAGAAGCTACTGAGATCTGAGGATCACGGTTCAAAGCCAGCCCGAGAGGAAAATCCATGACTTTTATCTCCAACTGACTACACAGAAAGAAGGAAGGGAGGAAGGAAGGAAGGAGGGAGGGAAGGAAGGAAGGAAAGAAGGGAGGGAGGGAGGGAGGGAGGGAGGGAAGGAGGGAGGGAGGGAGGGAGGAAAGAAAACAGGTGGAAATGGAAATGTGGCTCAAGTGGTAGAGCTCTAGCCTTGAGCAAAAACAGCCCAGAAACAGATCATAAGCTATGAGTTCAAGATCCAGGACTGCATGGATAGATAGATAGATAGATAGATAGATAGATAGATAGATAGATAGATAGATAGATAGATAGATAGATAGATAGATAGATAGATAGATAGATAGACAGATAGATAGATAGATAGATCTGTCTATCATCTATCTATCTGTCTAGTCTTTTCTTTCTCATCATAAATCACACTCTTAAATGAATTTGTTAAGACTGAGTATACATATGCTGGAGAAAGCAGGGAGAGTTGGGAGGAAGAAAGGAGAGAAAGAGAGAGAAAGAAAAGAAGAAGGAGAGACAAAAACACAATTTCCCAGTCATTCAAAAGGCCCTTCCACCACTGGATTCCAATGTCTTGCCACCAAAGGAGTTGTGAGCTGGCCTAAGGGGTCATTTAAACAGAACACTGCAAACCACTGCCTTCCAGACGCTTCATGTAAAATGGTCAGATGAAATAAAGTCATAATGCCCAGACTTGGAGCCAAACTGTCTGAAGACAATACAGTGGGGATTTTATTGTCGGTCCTGGGTCTTGAACTCAGGGCCTGGGCACTGTCCCTGAGCTCTTTCACTCCAGGCTGGTGCTCTACCACTTGAGCCACAGCGCCACTTCTGGTTTTCTGGTGGTTCCTTGGAGATCAGAGTCTCACAGACTCTTGAGTAGCTGGGATGAGGATATTTTAAAGAAAAATTGCTAAGTGTTGTACCTCCAAATATCACTGAGCATCAGAAAAAGTCCAAAAATCACCTTTTAAAGCAAAACAATAGCAACAACAGCAAAACAACAACAAAAACCCAATGAGATTCAATTACACGGTTAGGATACTTTCTACTGTGTATGCATTCATCTTTAAAAACCAGCCTTTGTTTTTTCACAAAAAAATTTCTATTATTTGTTGTCCTAATTCTAAAACACCACCTCATGGGTCTGTAATATATCTATGTTATGATTTTATGGGAATATTTGAGCTTGGGTTGATGAAGCATACAGTGTTTTTCTTTATGTATCTTTGAGGGTGAACAGAGTTTTCTTGTTGATTGTTTTCATCTACACCCTAAGATTGATAAGGAAATTGCTAATGTGTTGGGGCTTAGCATCTTCCCACATAAAATCTACGGTTTAATCTAAGATGTAGGCATTTTGGGTCCACTAGATTTGCAGGGTTGTAAATGTCTGAAAAATCTGTTACATTTTTATAGCTGATTTTATTCCAAGTAATCCCTCTGGTTGGAGATTTTGTGTTTGAATAGTATCTAATTTCACACCATCATGTCTATTATGCTTTTGGTAAATGACAAAATAGACCCCATTTTTTTTCTCTTTTATAAAGCATAGCCACGTTTGGGGTGGTTAATTGGAGAGAAGAAGGTCACAAACTTTCCTGGCCAGGCTGGCTTCGAACCAGGATCTTCAGCTCTCAGCCTCCTGAGCAGCTAGGATGACAAGCGGGAGCCATTTCCTTTTAAGAACTTTTCAAGAATAACTTAGACATCGAGTCACTAAGTCCATTTTAATTAGCTATATTTTTCCTATATGCTTTTCTGTATATTTTGATATAATTACATATTTTTATGTATTATATGCATAGAATATGCATGTAATATGTGTTATATATTTATATTCTATATTACAGTATGCATATACTCTACATAGTATAGACTATATTATTTTATATTATACTATATATAAAATACACATATAATAGATAACATGTGATATATAAAATATAATATTCATAATATATGTAATTTATATTATATATGTCTACTTATTTTAGTCTTCTGTTGAAGGTTGAACCCAGGGAATTGTGCATGTTAGGAGGTGAACTTCCTGTGCAGGTTTAGTTTTAAAAGAAATTATTCCTGGTGTTACTAAGCTTACTTTTAAAAACTGTACTCATTGATGGATTGATTTTTATGATTGGATTATTCCTTATTTTTTATGCCTTCCTTTCTTTTGAATTTGTTAAAACCTACCTTTAAGTACTTGTACAAAAAAGTTGCTATGTTTTGATCGATGTCACTCCTTTTGACATTTTATATATATTTTTTTGGGGGGGGGCGGTCGTGGGGCCTGAACTCTGGGCCTGGGCACTGTCCCTCAGCTCTTCAGCTCAAGGCTAGCACTCTACCACTTGAGCCACAGCACCACTTCCGGATTTTTTCTTTTTGCTTATGAGTGCTGAGGAATCGGACCCAGGGCCTCAGGCATGCAAGGCAAGCGCTCTACCACTGAGCCACCTTCCCAGCCCGACATTTTATATATTTTTATAGGTGCACTTTCTAATTATCTCTATATTTTATTTTTGTGCAGAAGGTTGAACCCAGGGAATTGTATGTGCCAAGAACCATGGCCCTACACCACATTTAATTTTAGAAGAAACCATTCCTGCTACTAAATGAGTAAATTTAAACAAGTAAATACAATCATTTTTCAACCTGATTCAATATAAAGAAGAAACTATATATATATATACATATATATATACATGTATATATATGTATATATTCCTGTTTTGTTTCCCATTTTATTAATGACCCTGAATTTTAACTCCCTCCACTTCTGAGAAGAGATTTGTCCATTTAAATACATAACACATAGTGGGCTAATTCAACCTCCATAGAAGGGTTTTAAAAAAGTCACAAAACGTTGAACTCTGTTGGTAGTATCTTCCACAGGAAACCACACAGATTTTTCACTTCTTCAGTTTGTTTTAAATCCCACGGCATTTACAGCCTAGATAAGAGACGTGTCATTCTGCTAATGATGAGTGGCTGGCTACCTGTCATTACCTAGAATAAAAATGTGGAATGTCAGCGGTAAACATTTATGTGACAAATTAAATGTGAATGCTTAAAGTTTTAAGAGATAATGTTAGCTTCCAAGCTAGCAATTACGAAAAGACAGCGTGACAAGGTGAATAGGGCCTACAGAAAACTTTCATATTGATTTAAAAATACATGTATATAAAGATATATAGATATATATAAATAGGGGGAAATCTTCTCACAAGATAGATGCCAGTTACATCTTGGAGGTCACACATGTTCCTAAGCTGTCTGGAAATAAATGCTAAATCCATCTTCTTACTGAAAGTTATATCTGGTTGATATTCAATAGAAACTATTTTTTTGCAACCAGAAAAACTTGAAGGGGGAAAAAAAAACTTGTGGGGTTTCTTTTTCTCTTTGGTTGCAACAAGACATCAGAAAGGTGTTAATACTTCGAATGCATAAGAGCGAGACATCTGTAATAATTAAAATGTTTCCTCAAGTTCTCTTTTCTCCTGCCAAATTTTCTCTAGAATATAACAAACTCGAATAAAAAAAAAGTTTTAGCAATGTTATGCTATAAGAAACTAAAAGAAAAGTAAGAACTACCCACCCCAAAAAAAGATCCAAGCCTGTAACACGGTCCACTAATAGAATGTTATATGAAATTTTGGATGATTTACAAGGTATTATCTTGATAAATCCTTGTAAAACGCGTACGCTTTATTGGATATCTGATCTATTTTGTCATTTCCCCCTGAAGATTTATCTGGAGCTATTTCCTGTGTATGCATTTGAGGTATGACATTTTTCCCTGATGTGATTCAGACGTTAATACACACCAAAGGGTGGATGTAAAACAATGAAGTGAGGGAATGAAGATTAATAACACAAAGACCACTGACCACTGGGCCGATGTTAACATCACCATCATAAGCAGATGAACAATGACAGAATGGATGGCAGGTGGTGACAATTTGAGAGGTAAAAGGTAGATTGATGATACATCGATGATTGATAGATAATCCTCAAGAAAGGGAATTTTTACACATAATTGTTCATCTTGTTTCTTCTTCTCAAATTCCTTTACTTGGCAAAAGGTTGGCTAGAAGTTCTGCAAAAGTCAGTTCCTTGAGTGAATGCTAATTGATGCGGGTGGGAAAAATCTTTATTCACAAAGAATTATTATTATTATTATCATTATTATTATTTGCCAGTCCTGGGGCTTGAACTCAGGGAGGGCCTGGGCACTGTCACTTGAGCTTCTTTTGCTCAAGGCTAGCCCTCTCCCACTTGAACCACAGCACCACTTCCGGTCTTTTCTGTGTATGTGGGACTGAAGAATCGAACCCGGGGCTTTGTGCATGCTAGGCATGCTACCACGAAGCCACCTTCCCAGCTAGGAAGAAAGAAGCCGCCTTGGCTCTTTGCTTGGTTACTGACCCCAGACCAATCCTTCTCTGGCACTACACCCAAGCTTTATTCCAACCTTGTTTTCTTGAGACAATTAACCCAAATCCTCCTAGAGCCACACCCAAGGTTACAACGACCTTGATCTCTCCTAAACATGACCCATCATGCCCTGAGAAACTCACCCAAGGTTACAACGACCTTGATCTCCCATGAACATTTCCCATCATGCCCTGAGAATATCACCCAAGGTTACAATGACCTTGAGCTGCCATGAACATTTCCCATCATGCCCTGAGAAGCTCACCCAAGGTGACAGCGACCTTGATCTCTCCTGAACGTGACCCATCACCTCTTCTAACCCTTCTGCCCACCCTCTCCTAACTCTGCTCTCTTTCTTCAATCCACCCAACTCTCTCACTTCCTGGGTGAGCTGACCATTGAACGCAACCTGTGCATTCCTGCAGTCCAGTGATGTATGACCCGCTGTGGTCCAAATGGACTCCCTCCCTTCTACCAGAAGGTTACCCTGCACCTGCCCCACAGAACCCGGGCAGGATTGGTGTGCTCTCTCCCTCGCTGGCTTGCTTCTCGGGGGGTGGCTTTAATTCTGCTTCAGTAGCTGTCCAGAGCAGTTTGCTGCCTCATACCCGTTCTACAAGGGCCACGCATCTCCATCCGTGTCTCCGCTTCCTTCCGTCCCTCAACCCTGTCTCTCCCCAGCAGCCATGGCCAGCTGTGCGCTGGAGAGCCGCACCCTCCTCCCTCCCTCCCTCTGCCCGCCCCTCTCCCCTCCACCTCCCTGCCCCTCACAACCACACCTGCCCCGGCTCCCTGACACCCTTTCCAGTCAATCCAAAGTACCTGAGCGCCCCGACACCAGCCACACTTGATTGCATTTGCTTGCTGCGTATATGCATGGGTCCCTGTCTGTCGGTCTACCTACCTACCTGTCTGTCTGTCTATCTACCTATCTACCCACCTCCTACCTACCTCCCTGCCTGCCTATCTTTCTTTCTTCCTTCCTTCCTTCCTTCCTTCCTTTCTTTCTTTCTTTCTTTCTTTCTTTCTTTCTTTCTTTCTTTCTTTCTTTCTTTCTTCCTTCCTTCCTTCCTTCTTTCCTTCCTTTCTTTCTTCCTTCCTTCTTTTCTTTCTATCTATCTATCTATCTATCTATCTATCTATCTATCTATCTATCTATCTATCTATCTATCTGCCTGCCAGTCTGTCTGTCTGTCTGTCTGCCTGCCTGCCTGCCTATCTATCTATCTATCTATCTATCCATCTATCTATCTATCATCTATCTATCTATCTATCTATCTATCTATCTATCTATCTATATCTTTTTATCTCTTTCTATCTTTCTAGCTCTCTTTTTATCTATCCCACTAGGTATCTGTCTGTCTGTCTGTCTGCCTGCCTGCCAGTCTGTCTGTCTGTCTGTCTATCTACCTATCTACCCACCTACCTCCCTACCTCCCTGCCTGCCTGCCTATCTTTCTTTCTTTCTTCCTTCCTTCCTTCCTTTCTTCCTTCCTTCCTTCCTTTCTTTCTATGTACCTATGTATCTATGTATCTATCTATCTGTCTGTCTGTCTGTCTGTCTGTCTGTCTGTCTGTCTGCCTGTCTGCCTGCCTGCCTGCCTGCCTGCCTGCCTATCTATCTATCTATCTATACCTTTTTATCTCTTTCTATCTTTCTATCTCTCTTGCTATCTATCCCACTAGGTATCTATCTGTTTGTCTGTCTGCCTGCTTGCCTGCCTGCCAGTCTGTCTGTCTGTCTACTTCTCTATCCATCCCTCTATCCACCTAACTATATCCATATATATTTATACTCCAAACTTAAAGTCAGCATGTGAGAGAAGACATGCAAATAAATAACACCTTCTTTTGGCCCAGGAAAAAAGACTAGCTAACCCCCAGATGTTCACAGCAGATAGATTCTTCAGCTCACTCGCAGCTCCGGCTCGCTCTTCCTTACCCCTGACCCTGGGAGAGCGGGGCGGCCGCTTCCCCTCCACCGGCTCCTCCAGCCCTGGAACCCTCTCCCATCCTCTCTCCAATGAACGTCAGCCCTTGACACCTGTCTGTCTTCGCCAGGCGTGGGCTGGGGAAATTTTTGACAGTCAAATCGCGCGGCGTCTTCCAAATTAGCAACACTTGATCAGAAATAGTCCCGGGAGCAATCAAAACTTCGCTTTCTCGGGGAAAAATGATGAAAATTGAACAATTGTCAGGAGAAGGAAGTGAGAAGAACGTGACTGGTTGCTTGGATCGCTCTTGGCACGGTTACCCAAAGAGGAGGAAAAAGAGAGCTTCATTCTCTGTCCAAGGTTGGTTTGTGAGAGACAGAGACAGCGACTTGAGAGACAGAGGGGAAAAGCAGAGGACTCAGGGAGGGAAGGACAGAGGCCTAGAAGGAGAAATGACTATTTTGTCACCAGTCCTGGTTAGGTGGTTAGGTGGAAAGCAGACACAGTATTCTGTATTCCTGCTCCCTTTTTTCTGCCCCTCCTAGGCCACAGGCCCTCCTATCTACAAACAGGAGCATAACTCTGAATCTAAGTTTTTTTGGGGGGTTCTTGCTGGTCCTAGGACTCGAACTCAGGGCCTGGGTGTTGTCTCTGAGCTGTTGTGATCAAGGTTAGCACTCTACCACTTGAGCCACAGTGCCAGTTCCGGTTTTCTGGTGGTTCATTGGAGATAAGAGTCTCACGGACTTTCCTGCCTGGACTGGACTCCAACCACGATCCTCAGATCTCAGCCTCCTGAGTAGCCGGGATGACAGGCGTGAGCCACCAGCTTAACCACCGGCTAAACCACAATGCTTGAGCCAAAGCTGAGGATAGAAACAGCCGAAGCTAAACGTAGAAATATCCAAACGTAGGAATAGCCAAACCGAAAAATTTAGTTTGTAATTTGTATTTTTATTTTCTGCCAAGACCAAGCCTAGAGAAGGGAATGATCTTTGGTTCACACACACCCCCCCCATCCCAAACAAAGGCTCTCAATTCCACACAATAGACACGAACGACACAAATCAGGAAACATTATGTATCACTGAAAAAGGCAACTCCCAAGAACCACATGGAAATAGCAAGTGTTTTGTTTTCTCTGTAAAGGCCTTTGGTGGGGCTAGGTTCAAACCTCAAATCACAGGAAAACTACAGAGAGACACCGACTCGCTAGAAGTTTCCAAGTTACAGCAGATCTAAGTAGAAGGCAAAAGAATTTTTTTAAGAAAATATACATACAATACAGCAAACGAAGGTTTGTGTGTGAAGTCTGGGCTTCCTTCATTTTAAATATTTTTTAAACTTTGTCGTTGTTGTTACATAGGGGTGGAAAGGGAGAAACATGAAACGAATTCACGTGGGAAGGAAAGATTCAAGACTGAAAAATGAGGACAAGAAGCAAAGATAGAAGAGAAATGTCAAAAGCAGCATGAACTAGAGATGACTGCACTGCTCTTATAGATGTGAAAAACACTCTATTTACCACCCAGGATCTCGTCTTCGAGGTGGAAATACCCTTTGCCTTGTTCTCTGTGACTCGAAAGTAATTATGCCCTGCGTTGGTTACTGTAATAAAAGTAAACACAATGTGTTCTTCTAGTCCACGCATGCTCCTAAGAATTCCAGCACCAGGTGACAGCGAACTCTTCCATTCCCCTTCCAGAAGAGCCCTGAAAATGTAGGTGTAGAGAGATAAATGGCTCGTAAAAGAGCACAAAAGGAATATAATTCAACCTGCTGGGCTGAATTCTTATATATCTTGGTTTTCTGGGCCACAGAAATGGTGTCGGTGGCTTTCAGATAGACTTGACATTCCTTCAGAATTCCAAATATGTTTTCCCCATGATCTCTCAGGTGGAAACATTTATTCTTCTTATTACTTGAAACTTAGATCATCTAAGTAGCTTCCTAATGATGTTTTACAGAAAGAACAAAATTACATTCTCTAAAAAAGGTTTTTTTTCCTTCTTCTTTCTTTCTTTCTTTCTTTCTTTTTAAACAGAGCTAATAGTGAGTCCCATATTTGCAAAAAAAAATTGTGTGTGTGTGTGTGTGTGTGTGTGTGTGTGTGTGTGTAGGCTCATTTAACACCAAACTTTGCTAATGCAGTAAATTCCACATGTTAATGATGATCAAGAATTATTGGGTGTTTCCAGGCTAATATATTTTAGGATGGATGCATTTTAACATTTTTAATGAGCTCCTAAGCATAAGATTCTTTATAGTCAAAATCCTCACATCTTCAGAGGTAGAAAATTAGCCCATGTCTTTCTAAAGCAAATGTTACAAATTAATCTTATTAACTTTGTAATGAGACAGTCACTTCAAATTGAGGCATAAATATTGAACCCATATATACATATAGATCTATATACACACATACATAGTTATACACACATGTAATATTCAACCCATATATACATATATATATACCCATATATTCATACATATATACACATATCTTTGTGCACATATCTATGGGTATATATATGTAAATATGGATTATTTACATGGGTTAAATATAGATGTGCATATATATGTATACACTTATCAAATTTTGCAGTAAGAAAATAATTTGGATACTATGTTCAAGTGTGAGAAAGATCTACAAAAATTTGTTTCTGCTGACCATTTCACATTCGTTTTATCTCATGAAACACAGGAAGTCCTGCTTGTTGCTTCCTCTAACATGAAGCAAAAGTGGTCATCTAGCTTACTTATGATCAAAAATACACATTGAGGGGCTGGGCAGGTGGCTCAGTGGTAGAGCGCTTCCCTTGTATGCATGAGGCCCTGGGTTCGATTCCTCAGCACCACAGACACAGAAAAAGCCAGAAGTGGCGCTGTGGCTCAAGTGGTAGAGCGCTAGCCTTGAGCTGTAGAACTGAGGGACAGTGCCCAGGCCCAGAGTTCAGGCCCCATGACCAACAACAACAACAACAAAAAATAAAATAAACATTGAAACTCACACTACGATGCATCGCTGAGAGCCCATGAGGCTCAAGATGTCTCTCTCTCTCTATTTTCTATCATTCTCTACCATTGTATGACCTGGACTGCTACTTGTTGTATCATTAGGAGTCATTTGAGGCCTATCAAGACCAATTCTGCAACTCCCATGTATATGTAATTATTCCTACTTCTTAGATAAAAAAATTAAAAAAAGGCTCCCGCCTGTCATCCCAGCTACTCAGGAGGCTGAGACCTGAGGATCGAGGTTCAAACCCCAGCTGGGGTAGGAAGGTCTGAGAGTCTTTTATCTCCAGTGAACCACCAGAAAACTGCAGAAACTGCAGGTGGTAGAATGCCAGCCTTGAACACACACACACACACACACACACACAAGCTCAGGGATGGAACCTAGGTTGTGAGTTCAAGCCCCAGGACTGGCATAATAAAAAGCCAACCAAGAAAGTACAAATACACAGACTCCACGCTGACATTTCACAGAATGTCCTAGAGAAATGTCTGAAGACCAACATGAGAAGGCTGTGTGTATGCGACCGTGCTGCCTGGAATCTTTCTGGATGGTATTCCCCAATGATCAGACGTTTATAAAGTTATTGATGGGGCAGACATCAAATCCAGGTGTCTCCTGATGGATCGAATCATTGTGATAATCAGGCTTTATTGATATGATTTTATAGTGCTTCTTTTTTTATTGTGAAAATACTATCCAGAGGGGTTACAATTACATGGGCAAGATCATGAGGACATTTCTTATCAAGCATTGTAGCCTCCTCCTTTGTTTCTTCTTCCCATCCCTTCCCATCCTCCCTCCATCCCCCACCCAGCTCTCCCCCCTGCCCCCCGCCAAAGTTGTAAAGTTCATTTTCGACATAACGACTTGTACTTCTCATTGTTGCAATGGGTCCACCTGTATCCCTATTTAAACGATTTGCTTTTCCCTTTCCCCTCCACAAATTATACCGACATTAAATACAGTGAAAGCAGGGGTTATACTGTGGGGGAGGGACATACAAAGCAGCAAAGAGATAATCTTCTAAATGTGTTAGAAACAATCGCATGAAAGAAAAAAAATTTGAATACATATCTTAGGGTTCATTTCCCTAATATCACCTTATCTGAACTTTTCTGCTTGACTAGGACATATACTAGATATTGCAAATAAGGGAAACCATGTTTCTTTGGGCCTGGCTTACTTCACTTAATATAATTTTTTCCATTTCCTAACAAATGGGGCAATGTCATTCTTTCTGATGGAGGCATAGAATTCCATTGTGTATATATACCACATTTTCTTGATCCATTCATCTACTGAGGGGCATCTGGGTTGGTTCCATATCTTAGCTATGGTAAATAATGCTGCAGTAAACATAGTCGTGCTGGTAGCTTTAGTGTGGTCTTGTTTGTGAACATTTGGGTAAATGCCCAAAAGTGGGATTGCTGGGTCATACGGGAGTTCTATGTGGAGTCTTTTGAGGAACCTCCATACTGCTTTCCAAAGTGGTTGAACAAGTTTACACTCCCACCAACAATGAAGTAAGGTTCCTTTCTGTCCACATCCCCTCCAGCATCTGTTAAGACTTGGCAGTGTGATAGGAAAACCTGCCTCTTGCCAAATTAAAACAAACCTCACACTCCTAACGAGTCAAACCAAAGAGGAGAAAATAAGGACAAAAAGCCAACAATCACCGACCTCTTTCCTCTTGCAAACAAAAGTTCTGAGACCCGAATGCCCATCCCAGAGACCCCCTCCAATAAAGCTTTGGGGTTTTTTTTTAAATGATACAAAAGTAGGGGAATAACACTTTCCTTTTTTTCTTTTTTAAGAGGGGAACAGAAGCAAAATTTACTCCAGCTAAGGAAGTCAGCGGTTCCCCACAATTTCACCTTCTGTGTTTATGGGCCAAGTTCTGGCATGGGAAGCCAACCACTCGGTGATAACTGTGGCATTCTTTGCAGAAAGTTCTATTACCCGTGGCCAAATATAGAAAGAGTTTATGTGTTCAAACACATCTTGGCACAGTAGGTTAAAAAGCAAACAAAAAAATCAACATGTCAAAGAGCCAGAGTCATTGTGGGCTAAAGCTCTACTGCTCGAACCTTCGTTCAGGCTGGGGCCATCAAAGAGATTCGGGGCCTCCACATAACGTTTCCAACCTTACCGTCGGTTCCAGGGACGCTGTCTGCTTCAACAAAGATCTGGACAGCCCCCCCCCCCAAAAAAAATCCAGCCACAATGCTGCCCAGAGCTGTGGCAAGAAGATAAGAATTCGGGTTCATCAAAACCAGCTCTAGGACAGACACAAAAGGAGATTAGAGGGCTAGTTGTGCCAAAACCCACACTTAACGTGGTGGTGGTGGTGGTGGTGGTGTGTGTGTGTGTGTGTGTGTGTGTGTGTGTGTGTGTGTGTGTGTTCTTTTTTTCTTTTCTTTTATCTGTAGTCATCTCAGCTGGGAGAGCTGGACACACACCTACCCATCATCTTTTAAAACAAGAATATTGCAAGGGAGATTTAAACAGGAAAAAAAAATATCCAAAGGGTTTTCAAGGACAAAATGTTTTCCAAAAAAAAAAAAAAGACAGAGAATTTGGATTTAGAGAGGACAAAAAGAGAGAGAGAGAGAGAGACTGGAGTACAAAACCTATTACAAAATTGGCACATTACGGTTGGAGATTTTTTGGCAGGATCCATTTATAACAGATTTCATGTAGAGGATAAGATCCAAACACAAACTCCTCCTCTAATTAGGAATTTGCTCTTCTTTAGGGAAAGGGGATGGGGGATAGAGGGAAAGAAAATTGTTCAAGAACTTTATTTTAAGATGATATGGAAATAGGAAAGGACTCTCTCTCTCTCTCTCTCTCTCTCTCTCTCGCTCGCTCACTCTCTCCCTCTCTCTCGTGAATCAGGATGGATTACCAACTGGAAAATTTGGAAAGAAAACTATGGCTGGGATTTCACAGCCCAAACTGGTAGGCTGTGAATGTCTCCCAAAGGCTGGTTTTTGTTTTGTGTTGTTTTGTTTTTCCTCTCCAAAGGTTAACTCGACCATCTTATACTAGAATTGCCCACTGCAGCTGGGCTGGCCCGGAGAGGGGAGCCCTGTCTGCTCATTTTTAAACATTTGCTTTGTTTAACAAACAACAACAACAAAAAAATAAAAGCAAGAGAGACTTGGGGGTAGGATGGCCAGAGTTCTGCGAAGGTGGGAATGACTCAGGAGAGATGATTCTAGAACACAGAAGGAAACTACCTTGATGGTACAGGAAGGATTTCAACTCGGGGTTCACACCTTTGTGTGTCACAAGGTGACTTTCGATTAGCATGATCGGAATGTCATTTATCTGGGGGGGGGGTTCATTAAATCTATATCCTTCCCTTACGCCAACCAAAATCAAAAAACAAACAAGAAATCACCAGCAAAGCAACAACAAATCATCTTTGTCATGTGAACCGGGTGATGGGGAAGAAAAACTCTCCAAGAGATATAAAGATCACCTGGAGGATTTCAATTCTTTTGTCAATATTTCAGTCAATGACACACCTCAGGTATAAGAGAAAAGAATGGTTTTCAGCCTAATACCCGGGACCAATGTCCTTATCATCAAAAAGAGAATCCTTCCTCTCCCCCATATATTAATACTTTTGGAAAGTTTGAAGCTGATATAGATTCAAATAAATACATACATACATAAACATATACATAAATACACCAATAAATACATAAATACATAGAAGAAGATTTGGAGAGAAAAAAAACAAAAAACAAAAGAAAGCCAGTCCGTAATGGTGGATTTAATCACGTACTTCGTAATCCACCTTTCCCCGGGTTGGACTTTTGTTTATTTTTTCCTTTTTAGCAATCATGTCATAATGATGGGAAATAAATCCATCCTGAGAAATGTAAACCGTGCTGAGCCGCAGAAGGGGCAAATCAGCCGAAGGCGAGAGGAATCTCGAGTCAGATTGGTTGTAATCACTGGGGCAAAGATACACTGGAGGTTTCTGGAAGGTTAATGAAGCACTTGAGCGAGCCCTTTTCCCGCACCTTTTAACTCGGTTTTATTCCTGCTAGAACCATTAACTTCTACGCTAACCTTTCTATTTGTTACTCTTCACAAACAGGCAGCTCACTAAAGCTTGTATTGATTTACGCCTGGCGAGAGGGATTTGTTGGTTTTTTTTTAATAAAATGCATCTTCAAGTATATGGTATATATATATATATATATATATATTACGCCTGTGTTAACATCCAGCCCAGAGAGTGTGTGGAAAGAAGTTGAAGTCTCAGGTTTGTGTTTTGTCTTTTTATATTGATATATTTACTGGGGTTAGAGTGTTATCAGGTGTTTCTCGACGTGATGCGTATTCTCTTGTCACAATGGTCTGTCCATTTTCACACCCGTGGCTTTTCAAACTGTGTGGCGCAAACCAAGTTTTTATCTTGTTAAGGTTCAGGAAGACTCACCCAAATAGGAGGAAGTCTGCCAACTGCATTTTTCCATTGGTTTGATCTGCTACCCAATATTTTTAAATTATCCTTGGTGTGTGTGCATGCGTGCGTGCGTGTGTGTGTGTGTGTGTGTGTGTGTGTGTGTTAGATGATGGATTAAAAATCAGGGATAGAAAGGAGAATGTGAGGGAGAATGTATATTCTACAAAATTGAAGAAGGAGGGAAGGGGTGGGGAGGGGTGGTGGAAGATATATTGTATCCATAAACTGCTTTATCCAGTGGCAGCTTCTTTGTACAACTACTTAATAACAAAAAAGAGGACAAAAATCCAGGTTCCAGTGACTCCCGCCTGTCATCCCAGCTACTCAGGAGGCTGAGATCTGAGGATCACAGTTCAAAGCCAGCCTGGGGCAGGAAAGTGCATGAGACTCTTATCTCCGATAAACCACCAGAAAACTGGAAGTGAACAAAAAGCGCTCAGAGACAGCGCCCAGGCCCTGAGTTTAAGCCCTACCTATGCCTGACCAAAAAAAAAAAAAAAAAAAGGAGGGGAAAAAATAGTTAAGGAAAATAAAATAGAGTTAGAAAAGTGGCATCGTGTGAATTCTTGTTTAAAAGCCTGTATAATGCACTGAAATGAATGCATGCGATTCCTAAATCAAAAATATGCAAGAGTAAATTCAAGCCAATGAACACCATCTCACAAATACAAACGTAGGGAGCCTTAAGTAAGAATATTCTAGAGCAGCGTGAATCTTTTCGTGGTACGGCGCTTTGTCTACTTTGCTTTGAAGGATTTTAAGTGGTTGTGTTACTTGTCTAATTTCTCACGTCACTGTCTGTAACGCTGATACCTTCTTTAAAACGCTGATACCGTCTTCTCATAGTGGTTCAGTTTAAAGATAATTACTTCCTAATGGGAAGTAGCAGTTAAGGTATCAAACTAGCAGGCCGGGAGGGAGATAAATTCACCTGTTACGGGCCCTTGGAATCAAAGAACCAACGTTTCTCAGACACTTTCCCAATCCTAACCAGTGAGGAGAAAATTCCTCTTGGAGTCTGGTGGATTCCCATTGATATACAGGTAGTCTGCCTAATCCCTACCAAAACAATAAACATTTCTACTCAACAAGAAGGAATCTCCATCATGATTCTTGAACGTCTTACCTGACTGGTAAGATGACTCAAGCCTCAAACAACCAGAAGAAGCCACCAAGTGACATGTGGAGATGATTTAACAAAAATTTGCTCACATTTCTCTTTCGTGTTGGCAATTTGCTACAGAAAAATCCTCGCGGAATATTATCAAAACACACTCCCGAGTCTTAAAATAGAGATGGTAGTGTCATCTTACATCTGCACTTCGAGATGATAGAAGATATTTCAGCTTCTCCGGCTTAAAATTCTATCCGTGAATTCAACTTCCACAGACTTTTATGAGCTTGACATTTGGGAGATTTGCATGCCTGGCTGTCATTTTGTCCTTCTTAAATTCTATTAGCCAGAGTGACGTTGTGTTTCTTTTTTAACACGCACGTATTTAACTCATACATGGGCATAATACTTTAAAAAAAAATACAAAAGTAAAGCCAGGCACTGGTGGCTCACGCCTATCATCATCCGGAGTCTGAAATCTGAGGATCAGGGTTCAAATCCAGCCCAGGCATAAAAATCCAGGAGATTCTTATCTCCAATGAATCAAGTATTTAAAAAAAAAAGCTGTTAGTAGAGCTGTGGCTCAAGTGGTAGAGCACCAGCCTAGAGTAAAAAGTTCAAGACAGCAATCCAGGCTATGAGTTCAAGCCCCAGGAACAGCGCACACATACACAAACACACCAAAGTAGATGCGAGTGTTGTACATAAATAGAAAGAAAGTAGGTAGCAAGTTTGGGTCACGGTACAAGACTGATTTTTACCACATTAACATATTCTTTTGCACTATTCTCTCAAATTCTCCTTCGGTCCTGGGGTGCATGCATTTCCAGTACACACCGATGAGTAAACCTTCTCAAAGGGCCTTGGGCAAAAGATTGGAGTACAAGAATAATCAGTTCACTGTTCTATTATCTTCCATGTGTTTTTCAAGACCCCAAGATTCACCAGGAGACCTCCAGTGGGAAGGCTTGAAATCCCAGTTACTTTGTTAAATTGTCTTTTTCACTTTACTTGCTGGCCAATCACAAGAATCCCAAGTTCAAAGTAGTTCTCTCTCCACCTCCATTGTATTTCCCTTAGACGCTTCATCCTCTCCTTGGTAGTTGACTCTTCAGGTCTAGCGCTGAGAACAATCACCTTATTTTTTATTATTTTTTTTCTCATTGTGTAGTATAAGCTCGAGTGGCAATAATCGTTCTATTAAATCCCTGCCCAACGTAAATGAAAGGTGAATCGTGAACACTTGTAGAGTGAGACAGGATTCATCTTGAAGTTGGTCAATGCTCCAAGAGGCTTGCTTTTGTCTCCAGAGATGTGATTCATAAGGTCCACTCTTTTATTAATCGGAGCCCTTTTGTTAAATTGAATCTTCAGTGCTTAATGAGTTCTGCACGAATTCAGCTTATTGTTGGTTTCTCTATGTCTTATTTTAGACAGCGTGTCCACATTACTATGTATGGGCTAATGTACTTGTTTATCCTCAGGCTACAATTGCAAAACTTGGGTGTCTGGGAATAAATCTGTAGCCTTGTAAAACAGAAAAAGAAAGAAGGAAGCCATCAGTAGTGTTCAGGGTGTTAAGTATGAGCTGTAAAATGAATCATTAAAATATAAGCTATGAGATAGAATTTTGTATCTACAAACAGTCAGGGCAGAAGGAGGAAGAGGGGAGGGAGATAAAGAGAGGGGAGACAGAAGGAAATCAGAGAGGGAGTGGGAAAGAAGGGGAAGAGAGAATCGGAGGAGAGAGACAGAGAGAGGAGAGTTTAGAATGTCTATACAATACGATAACCCAACACAGTGAAGTTGAAACACTCAAATATGAAGAAAAACATACTAATGAGAAAATGCTTTGGTAATTCTGGTTTTTTTTGTTGTTGTTGTTGAGAAATAGAAAACACTGTCGAAGTTCTTAAAAGTTATCTGGATGAGAGAAGTCTAGTCACTGGTGGCTCACATTGGTTATCCTAGCTACTCAGGAGGCCGAGATTTGAGGATCGTGGTTCAAAGCCAGGCTGGGCAGGAAAATTCATGAGACTCTTATCTCCAATGAACCACCAAAAAAGCCCAAAGTGGAGCTGTGGCTCAAGTGGTAGAATACCAGCTTTGAATGAAAAAGTTCAAGGACAGTACCCAAACCCTGAGTTCAAGCCCCAGGACTGGCACACACACACACACACACACACACACACACACACACACACACTTATAGCAAGGATCTAAAAGCCATATGTAAATATTTTTAAAAATCTTATTTAAATATATTTTGACAGGTAAGGAATAGGAGATTGAACCTATAAAAATCCAATTATAAGGATTTAAGAGATAAAGACTTTAAATAAGTAAATTATTTTAAGGAGTCACATAGCCAATGACTGATGTATAGATGATCTATACTGGATAAATACGATACTATACCATATCCCATGTTTTTATTTTAAAAATATTCAAATAAGAAAGGTACCCTCTGACCTCCAAAAAAATCAAACTACAGAACACACAGCTCTGGTGAGTCAAGTCAGCCAAACACATTGTGAGGATTTCCCTGAGTTCCTTTCTTTTCCTGTAAAGGGTTTTCCAAAGGAAATAGGAAGATTAATTTTAGGATGAGACAAAAATCAAGTAACTTGCATGTTTTTAGAGAATGGAGGAAAAAGGTTATAAAACACAGATGTGACCTTCAGGATAACTCAATACTTATATCATTGTACTTTCCAATAAAAGAGGGGGGGGAGAAAAAGCAGCAGAATATAGAATAAATACATTTTTCTTGACTACACTCTTCAAAGTTTTCCCAGGAGGTGCTGGCTGTGATGAAAAGCACTTTTGGTGTACTTAAAAGTATATTACCTTTTCCTGAAGAATCATCTGTGAGCTTGTAATTGCCAGTAAAATTTCCACTGTCACTATCTTTGTCAGCTTAAATATATTCTAAGTAGAAGATCTTGGAGAAATGCTTTATTCTCATGTCTTGGAACTATCCTGCCTAAGTCCCTATGGGTGGGGAACAAATAATCAAATTGAGCAAATGTTTAGTATAGTTTTGACCCTCTCATCTCATTACCCGGAATGGTATCTTTTCTAGACAGAATTGTGCTGATGGGTTGTTCTCCTTCATATAATTGTTTGATTTCTTTTTCTAATTCTCCACACAGAAGGACCGCCAAAAATACCTCACTAGATTTCCTTCAGAGCAACATCTTTCTGGAAGTCAACACCATGAAAAGAATGAGTGTAGGTTATTGGAACTTATGGGTGCCAGCTAAATTTTTCCTTAGGATGAAAGATCCGACTTCCTTCCGTTGAAACCTTTAACCTTTGAACTTTGGCCCTGTGGGAGTGGAGTTGGGCTGATTTGAATACGTTAGTGTATTCATTCACCCACTGAATCACAAGGGAAAAGAAGTTTCTTGGATGGGGTACTGAGAGAGAAATCTGTGTGAGTCTGAAACTGGATGGAAGGTGCCCTCATTAGTAAGAGAATACATTAAATGGTACATGGAAATATCATTCAGAAAAAGACGGGACCCATGTCAAATAGAGAGAGGAAAACTTGGTGGCAGCTGATCTCAGACTCCTCCTTCTCTAGTAATATTATAAATATTTACTGAGATGGAGGATGGGGACGGGGGAGAAAGATGGGTGGGGTGATATTGATTGAGATGCATTGTTCTTATGAATGGACATTTTGAATTGACATCTCTCTGGACAACTACTTAAAGATGCACACACACACACACTTTAAGTAGTTGTACAAATTCAACTCAATTCGATTCAACACATCCGTTCGTGAATACACTAAATCTTCATCAACCAGCTTAAATGATGAAAAACCTTTCTTATAATATTCCTCTATATTGTCCTCTTCCTTTGTAACCCTTGTGGTATAATGGGTAATGAATTTAAGATCATAACAATTATAACATACTCCATGAAAGCTGTCATGACAGGTTTTATTGGAAACGATTTAACAGTTTCCTGAGGTGGACACCAAATTTAAAAAAAAAATGTGAAGAGATCAACATTTGTCCTTGCTGAAAAAAATATATAATTTACTGAGATGGAAAGTCTAATGGCTATTCTTTGAGTTTTCCCGTGATTGGGCTAGATTGTGTCCATATATCTTGTGACAATCTGTGCCGTTCCCGCCTTTTCTTATATAATGAAATCTCCAAGACTGTGTACCTCTGTGTTGAGTATTTGGTGCAGAACGTTTTCCAAAGATGCATTGGCTAGAGTGACAAACGATTTCCTATGAACATGACACGTGGATTCCTCACACCGAAACAAAAGCCCCTAGAAAGACCTTTAAAACTTGAAAATGTACGTACCACCCTAAATCTATTACTCTACACCTATTACTCAACGACCTTTTGCATTTGATTTTTTTTTCGAAAAAAAGGACATAACGACGATTTTGCAAGGAAAAGTGAATAAAATACTCATTATTCCCAGTCCAACATATAACACCAAGTAGATATCGTTGAACAATTCGAGAGTAAGTAAAATGTACTGTTGTCTTCATAGGAATCATAAAGGTTATTCATTCTAGCAGTAATTCCTTTAAAAAGTTACAGGAACAAAAACTATAGCAGAACCAAAAAAAATGTGTTGAGTATTTATAGATCTATGCCTATACAGAAATGCACATAGACATCAAATGCACATATACACACATACCTATGTGCATATACACACAATCATAGACACATACATGTCTTTACACACATATATAATTAGAAAATATCTCTAGCCGTGCTTGCTGATTGTAAAACATCTGTACAATTCACATTAAAATGCTATTTGCCAGCACTACTCTTAAAAAAAAAAGAAGATCTAAATTAATCTTTAAAAGGAGGAATGCATTTTCCTTCAAATATCATTCTGCTGGTTATGTAAGCTTGTCACTGTGAGGAATTGACAAATTGACAGAACTGTGTTTGTTCAAAGAAAAGTCCTTTGGATTAAAACTGCTTCCCAACCTGTAAAATATTATCATTCAGTGTGTGTGTGTGTGTGTGTGTGTGTGTGTGTGTGTCATTGGCTTGAGATTTCTTCCCACTCGAATTGTGTTTTCTGCTTCCTAAATTTCCTCGGCTTCTGACAATAAGAATGAGTGTTCCCCTGGGTAAAATTCAGACCGATCAAATGGCTTGACAATTGAACTTTCTTCCTGCCTTTCCACTTCCCCCATCCACCTTTCTCTGTTTCCTAAAATCCCCAGAGATGCACAAATTTTATCTTCACTCCGTGAAGCGATGTCTGAGAAAAAGAGGGCTGGGGAAAAGAAAAAAAAAACAACAAAAAAACACTTTTCACCAATACTTGAACATGGCCGAATGAAAACAAAAATGCTTCAAAAGAATATACAAAACCCGAGCCCTAAATCTCACTTCTTGGTGCTGTTTTTGTTGTTTTTTTTTCTTTAAATCTCAAATAGCTTGTAGGCCTGCGTTTACTATATCACATTTCCTACGCTTTTTATCTCGGTTGATTTTAAGCAGCAGTCCTGTGGGTCAGAGAACAGGCTGAAAAGAAGATCACGGCGAAAGAGAAGTATTTCTTACCACCGCCTGACAAGTGTGTTTTCCCTTTGTCCAATTAGATGTGAAATGTAGTTGACGTATCACAGTTGATATGTCTTCCTGGCTCAGAAGAAGAGGTAGAAGGGTACTTACATTGTGTGCAGCCAGGAGTAGAAGGAAACTCTCGTTGTTGGGCTGAATACCACGTGTGAGCCAGAAAAACAGGGGCTGAAGACAATTTTATTTTACATAGTGCCATTATCATCACCACTGTCAGAACCAATCATCCTTTTTAGCGCCAGATACGTTTTGCTCCTTCCAATTCTATAAACCAGTTTTCCATGGCGTGCTTCGATTCCCTCATCTAAACTTCCCTGCACCAGCTTCAGTGTGTTTTGTGTCTCTGTTTATTGTTTATTTGTTGTTTTGCTGGTTCTGGGTCTTGAACTCAGGGCCTGGGCGCTGTCCCTGAGCTCTTTCGTTCAAGGCTGGTGGATCTACCACGGGAGCCGCAGCTCCAAGTCTGGTTTTCTGGTGGTTCGTGGGAGATCAAAGTCTCCCAGACTTTCCTGTCCTGGCTTTGAACTGTGATCCTCTAGATCTCAGCCTCCTGAGTCGCTGGGATGACAGGCGTGAGCCACCGGGCCTTGAACCCCTGGCTTCTCTGAGGGTCCCGTGTATCCATGGTCTCTCAACCTCTTGTTGGTGATGGAATGATACAATTTATTCCACCATTCATTCCCATCATGGCCTTGGCCCTGACACACACGCATCTAGAAATTAAGGCGTCTGGGGGGCACCATCGGGCTCTGTGGAGACAGGAGTTGGGGGTTCAAGGCTTCTCCCTTGAGTGTTTTCCTTCATTGATTTGTCACCAAGAGAAAAGGCCATGTAACGCACCCCGGTAGCATCTGCCATCCAGCCCAACAGGTGTTTGTAGACAGGCCAAGTCTCTCTGCCTCTTGTGTCTCCCTCTGATGTTTTTGTCTCTGTCTGTCTGTCCTTGGAGTCTCTTCTTTCTGTCTCTCCTCCCACCCTTCTCTCTCTTCCCCCATCTGTCTCTCTCTCTCTTCTCTCTCTTCTGTCTAGTCTCTCTCTCCTTGTCTCTCCTTTGT
The DNA here is from genome assembly GCF_000151885.1 of Dipodomys ordii. Classification (NCBI taxonomy): domain Eukaryota; kingdom Metazoa; phylum Chordata; class Mammalia; order Rodentia; family Heteromyidae; genus Dipodomys; species Dipodomys ordii. The sequence continues at coordinate 2,181,205 of NW_012267297.1, read as the reverse complement.
TTTCTGACTCTCCCTCATTTCTCTCTGTATCTCTCTCTCTGGGTCTCTTCTTTCTCTCTCTCTGGGTCTCTTCTTTCTCTCTTTCCTGTCCCTCCCTCCTTCTCTCTCTCTCTCATTCTTCCCAGTCCCTCACTCCCTCTTTCTCTCTCTGTTGTTAACTTTTCTCTCCCCTCTGTCTCTTTTCTCTCTTCCCCTCTTCCTTTTCTCTCTCCTTCCTCCCTCTCTGACTCTCTCATTCTTTTCTCTCTTTTTCCTTTCCTTTCTCCCTCTGTCTCTCCTCTCTCTCCTGCTATGCTTTTTTCCTCTCTCTTTCCCTTCTTTTTATCTCTATTCTTTCTCTCTCTCTCTCTCTCTCTCTCTCTCTCTCTCTCTCCTGCCTTGGTCTCCATCTGCTCTCTCTTTTCTCTGTCTCTCATTCCTCCTCCAGTTCAAGTATGCACCTGTCCAGATCTAATTTTCACTGCTTGCTTTGTGCTGGGTAAATTTGGGCAGGTTTCTTAACCTCTGTAGTTGTGAACAAAAAGGACGCGATGGTAAGCAAGCAACAACAAGTCAGAGGTTACAAAAAATCCAAGTACCTGACAAAATAGACACACGTATAGGATTAAAGCTATTCTGGGGGGCGGGGGGAATTCAGGCACCATAAAACTGCATCTAAATGTGTCTATTTGTACGTCATTTGTAAAGTTATACCCAGAACAAACGAAGCCGAAAGAATAGTGAGAAATGAAGCATTTCACAAAATGCCAACCAGAGATAGGATCGGGAAGCTATCAGCATAAACACCCTTGTTGAACGCTACATCATAAACTGGATTTAAAGCTTTGTATAGCCTTAGTTCGCTCTCTCTCTCTCTCTCTCTCTCTGTGTGTGTGTGTGTGTGTGTGTGTGTGTGTGTGTGTGCTGGTCCTGGGGCTTGAACTCAGGGCCCGGGGAACTATTCTGCACCAGGCTAGTAGTGCTCTACCACTTGAGCCACAACTGTACTTCCTGCTTTTTGGTGGTTCATTGGAGATGAGAGTCTCTGGAACTTTTCCTCCCACTGTGGGCTCTGAACCGCCATCCTCAGCCTTACTGAGTAGCTGGGATGTTAGGCGTGACGGCGCCCAGTTTGACCTTAGCTTTTATATTCATCATTTCCGTAACAGCTCATACATACTCAGACTCCCTTGCCTGAGTCAGAAATGATCGGTGAATGTGCTGTAAATTCCAGGCCTCCGTGTGGGGTTCGTTTGGGGCCTGGCTTCAGCAAGCTGGGGTCATTTTCTCCATCTTTTGTCTGCTTGACTTCAAAAGATCGATTATCTCCACCCTGCAGGAAAGACGTTTGTAATCAGATCCACTTACATCCTGCTAGATGCCTGTCACACAGGAGAGGCTCTCTTTCCTCTGCTGATAGACCAACCCTGGGAAGGGGTCTCTTGCTACCTTATAGGGGCTGCTGAATTCATAGGCTCCCGCCTGTCATCCTAGCTACTCAGGAGGCTGAGATCTGAGGATCACGGTTCAAAGCCAGCCCAGGCAGGAAAGGTTGAGAGTCTCTGTCTCCAATAATCCACCAAAGTGGCAGACATGGGGCTGTGGCTCAAATGGTAGAGCACCAGCCTTGAGCAGCCAAAGCTCAAGAACTGCGCCCAGACCCCGAGTTCAAACCCCAGGTCTGACACAAATAATAATAACAACCACAACAATAGTTCCTTGAGCTAACAATCTCTCTGAAGAGTTCTTAGAATGTTGTTTCAACAGTATAGAGTCGACTTCCAGTTGACAAGTATCTTCTCCGTAATTAAGGGCTCACACATAGCCATTTAGAAGTACAAAGAGGATATTAATGAATGGAAACTATAGTCTTTCTAGCTATAAGTAGTTATCAACATGACAGAGAATATCTTTCGACTGTAGCTCATGACCACGTTTAAATCTCTTTTGGAAACGCCTTGTGGAGTGGCTTTGTACTTTGTTTTTTTTTTTTGTTGTTTTCTTTTTTGTCTTTTTAATATCCCTCCCACGAATGCACCTGGCAGACTTTTAGCATCAAATGAAATTAGCCCTCAATGCCTTAGGTTGAGCTGATCCGATTACAGGGCGTTTACTAATGCTGAATGTTTATTGACTTGGAGAGAGCCTGTAGGCCCAGGCCACAGAGACAAAGAATGAATGTGGAAGTTAGATGTAAATTATACACACACACACACACACACACACGCGCGCGCGCGCGCGCGCGTAGACATTTACTGGTTATACACATAGAGTCCCAAACATATTAACTGAAGTACAGTATATGCAGAGGAGAATTCCAATGGGGGAAGTCCTTCCAACAACTAACTTACAGTCTAACAAAATGAATACCAGGAAAATGGAGCCAGGTGATTGGAGGAAAGGGGTGGCGGGGGGAAGAGATGGGAGGGGGCGACGTGGATCAAGATGTTTCATCCTTACACGCAGATTCGTGGGTTTCCAACCCCTTTGTACAAATGCTTAACGATGTGTGTAAAGTATGAGTAATAAAACGGACCAATTACAACAATAGACCCCCAAACCAGAGACAGATGTTGAACCTAAGTCCCTGCCCCCCTACCCCCCAGGGTACCCCAATCCTTCAGAAACCACTGGGAGGTAGAGGGGACAAAGGTCCATTACCTTTGCTTGGCATTCTGTGTTGCAAACAAAAGCCACATTTCCATGACTTATATGATTTTGATCTATTTTTAATAAGACATATATATATATATGCATTTATTTATTTTAAAAGTAGAGTAGAAGCCCGGCACTGGTGGCTCACACCTGTCATCCCAGCGACTCAGGAGGCTGAGATTGGAGGATCATGGTTCAAAGCCAGCCTGGGCAGGAAAGTCTGGGAGACTCTGATCTCCCATGAACCACCAGAAAACCAGAAGTGGCGCTGTGGCTCAAATGGTAGAGCGCCAGCCTTGAGTGAAAGAGCTCAGGGATGGTCTAAGGTTCCAAGTTCAAGCCCCAAGGCAGACATGAAAATTTTAAAAGAAAGACTCTTAACTGCCAAGTCAGGCTCAGGAGAGAAAAGAGATGGATGGGTTTTTTTCCCCTAAAATCTAATATTCAGGGAGTGATATATCACAGATGCAGTCACCAAATACATTTGTTTTAGTAAATAGAATTTAGGCACCCTCTAACGAAGGAGATATAAAGTGATATACTTCGGGGTGAGGGAGACGAACACCATCTTAACTTCATTTGCCAACAGAAACATAAATCCATGGAAGCCAGCTCGATTCATGAGAAATGTCCTCGCAGAATAACATCCAACCAAACTCCTTCATCGCAGAAGAATAAGCGATTTCTTGCATTTATTTCAGCCGCCAAATCAGTTCATATGTAGTAGTTTAAAAACTGGAATAAAAAAGCCCAGGATGCAATGAGGACTTTTTTTCTTTCTTTTAGTACAACTCAAGGCACTTGGAATCATCATAGGCACGTGCTGACACTGAGCTCCAAGCCGGAGAGCTGATCGCTACGGATGTATACAAGTCCTCACGTGGTAAAGGTTAGATTTCTCATTTTCAAAGAGCAGAGCTGTCTCTGACTTTCTTGACGCCAACCTTTGCCCCAGGAAGGTAGACTCCATGTAAATAGACGCATTTGTTCTCATGCTAATGCTGCGTTTCTGGATGGCAGATTTCACCTGAGGAGCTTCAGTGTGGTTGGGTAGGGAATTGGGGTTGGAGAAATCTACTGCGTCTGAAGTGGAAAGGAGGAGTTGGTTGTTTGAGTTGGAGTTTCGGTGTGCAAATTTCCTACCTAGGAGGGGCTGTGAGGAATGATGGAGAAGGTACGCATCAGCCACAACAAATGCAGCTGCTAGAAAGCTCTAAAACTTCCACTCAGACAAGCTTCTATCCATCCATCTATCTATCTATCTATCTATCTATCTATCTATCTATCTATCTATCTATCTATCTATCTATCTATCTA
>NW_012267297.1:2173144-2176546 GCF_000151885.1 Dipodomys ordii | reverse complement strand
CTAGCTATCTAGCTATCTATCTATCTATCTTGTGACAGTCCTGGGCTTGAACTCAGGGCCTGGGCGCTGTCCCTCAACTCTTCAGCTCAAGGCTGGTGCTCTACCACTTGAACCACAGCTCCACTTCCGGTTTTCTGGTGGTTCATTGGAGATCAGAGTCTCATGGACTTTCCTGCCCTGGCTGGCTTTGAACCATGATCCTCAGATCTCAGCCTCCTGAGTAGTTGGGATGACAGGCGTGAACCATCATGCTCACCTAAGATATTTTATATTTGTTGTTATTATAACTATGATGGTTGTCTTGAGATACTGGTCACTTAACATTTTTTTATGTATCCTCTACTTTATATGACAACAATTCTCTGGACCTGGAAGAGCAACACATACCTACATGCATACATACATGCATGCATACATACATACATAGATGCATGCATGCATACATACATACATACATACATGCATTCATATCTACATAGCATAGCTGAGCATGGTAGTGCATTCTTGCAATCACAAAAGGTATATATATATGTAAATGTAGATGTATGGTTCTCTATGTTTGTGTGTATGTATGTAACTACCTATATGCATATATATATGTGTGTATGTGTTGTCTGTATATGTGTACCTGTGTGCAAATGTGTGTCTATGTGTATGTGTGCAAATGTGTATATAGGTGTACGCACGTATACGCCACTTGCTAGGAGAATGTTGCACGTTGCTTCTAAACTTCCTCAAACATTAAAAATGCGTCTATCTTCAAATCCTTGGAATGTTGACATTCTATCGAATGAACGAACACTCGAGTTCTTTCGAACGCTCGTGCATATTTAAAATCAATGAACCGGATAATTGCGGTATTGCTGCCAAACCAGCTAAGAATGCTTTTTTTTTTCTTCACATGACTTGATGGAAGGTTTGAATTTATTAATTAAAGAAGTAATTAGAGAAGTATCTTCGTTAAGTACAAACCTCTCCTCGGGGTGGGGGTTTTAGCACTGGAGATTTCCAAGCCAGGAAGATGTGGTTTGGGTCACAACGCCATCATCGGAAGGGAGTTGGTTTGGGGGGAATATATATATATGTGTGTGTGTGTGTGTGTGTGTGTGTGTGTGTACTTTGGGGTTTTTTTGTTGTTTCCTTTTCTTCGAACTAGACATCGTACTGGCAACCGCTTCGTGGGGTTCCTGTGCAGATCGGGTAATAGTGTAATACACAGTGTGGGTATCCGTTACTCTCCTGTGGTGTGTGAGATCTACCAACCGGCTTAGAGTTTACACACGCGTGTAGAGAAATGACACCCAGAAAGACTGCTTCCGTGAATGCCTAAACTACGTTTAAAATGTCGTATGTGTCTCCAGAGACAGATGAAATCGAATGAGTATTTGTGGTCACGTGATTATGTTTTTGACCAACTTCTTCCCTCCTCTCTTTCTCTCTCTCCCTCCTCCCTCCCTCTCTCCCTCTCCCTCTCCCTCTCTCTCTCCCTCTCCCTCTCTCTCTCTCTCTTTCTCTCTCTCTCTCTCTCTCTCTCTCTCTCGGCCACTGTAAACCTAGGTAAAGCAACAAAACACTTTCTACTACGATGAGGTCACCTGCTTTATATAGAAGAGGGAGATCATACCATATTTTCTTTCTGAAATATACTCTGATTTCACTTTGGTTAACTCTCTTGAACTCTTCCTTTCCCTCTCTCCCTCCCTCTCCCTTCCTTCCTTCCTTCTTTCCTTCCTTCCTTCCTTCCTTCCTTCCTCCCTCCCTTCCTTCCTTTCTTATGTTTTTCCTTCCTTCTTTTCTCCTCCCTTCCCTCACTCTCTTTCCTTCCTTTATTCCCCCTCTCCTTCTTAAATCCTTTCTCCCCTTCTTCCCTTCTTTCCCTCTTTCCTCCCTTCCTTCTTTCTTTCCCTCCCTCCCCCTCACTCACAGGAGGTGTCCAGTAGCCCCAGTGTTGAAGCCCACATTACCAAATGCTTATCTCGAGGAGAAGAAGTTTGAGCTGGCCAGTTTTCCTCTTCTACCCGAGTCCCACCCAGGACTTGGGCTGCCAGGAACGGGAGAGAAGGCAGAATGCACGAAGTGCGTGAAATTAAGGGCACTGTCCCCCAAAATGTAGGGAAGTGAGGGGAGGTGGGGGAGAGCTGGGGGGGGGAAGGATAAGGGGTGGGATCGATCAAGACGCAGCATCCTCATGATCTGAATGGATATAAATATGAGTGAAGATAAATGAGCACACATACCTATCTGTGGTCAGATTACAGCTCTTATGTTCTGTATTTTGCAGTGAGAGTTAAAATTTGGAAAGTCTAAACTATTGGGTAGCTCCTCCCCAGTGGAGAAGCCTGTGTGTGTGTGTGTGTGTGTGTGTGTGTGTGTGTGTGTGAGTGTGTAAGTGTCCATGTATAACCATGAGTGTGTGTGTATGAGTGGGTGTGGATGTGTGGATGATTGTGTCAGTATGCATATGTGTCTACGTTTGAGTGCAAATGTGTGTGAGTGTGTGTGCATGTGTGAGAATGTGAGTGTGGGAATGTGTGCTTACGTGTGTGAATATGTATGCATGCATGTCTGAGTGTGAATGTGTATGTGTGAGTGTAGGTACGTGTGAGAATGAGAGTGTGTGTTTGAATGTGTATGTGTGCATTAGTGTATTAGTATGTATTAGTGTAGATGAATGTGTGAGTGCATATGTGTGTGTTTGTGTGTATGTCTGTAGGTCTTATGATGTGTATGTGTGTATGTCTGTATGAATGTGAGTATGTGTGACTATGTGTGTATATCTGTATGAGTGTGAGTATGTTTGGGTTTTTGTATGAGTGTGTGTACGTGTGTGTATGTATGAATGTGTGTGTGAGTGTGTTTATGTGTCTATGTATGAGTGTGTGTGTATGGTGACTGTATGAATGTATGAGTGTGTGTGTGTGAGAATGTGAGTGTGGGAATGTGTGTTTATGTGTATAAATATGTATGCATGTCTGAATGTGAGTGTGTCTGTATGAGTGTGTATGTTTGTGTGTTTGTATGAGTGTATGTGCGTGTGTGTATGTATGAATGTGTGTGTTTATGTGTCTGTGTGAGTGTGTGTATGCATGATTGTGTATGAATGTTTGAGTGTGTCTGTATGAGTGAGTGTGTGTGTGTGAATCCTACAGAATATCCCGAACCGAGTTCCCACAGCCGGGCGGCGGCCTTGCTCGAGCCGCCTCACCTGCCCGCCATCGATTAGTGCAACACCCACACCGACAAGGTGTGTCACTGCCGGGTGTGCGGTCTCTGTGGTGACACGAGTCACCGGGAGTGACACCCGGCCCGGCTGGAGAAGAGCCAACAGCAGTTGGAAAATGTCTGCGTGCAAGGGCAAGGGCAGGTGTGGTGTGTGAGAGACAGGAGGGGAGAGGGGGGAGA
>NW_012267297.1:2135797-2170797 GCF_000151885.1 Dipodomys ordii | reverse complement strand
AAGTGGCGCTGTGGCTCAAGTGGTAGAGCACCAGCCTTGAGCAAAAGAGAGCTTAGGGACAGCGCCCAGGTCCAGAGTTTGAAATACACACACACACACACACACACACACACACAGAGTGATGAGTAATTATGAGATTATGAGTAATTATGTCCTTGATATCCAGCACAAGTTCTTCTCACTTGCTTCAAATCATCAGAACAAAAAGCCGGGTAGTTGTAAATGAAGCCACTGAATTACATAAGGTATGATAAAAACAGACTGAAAGAGAAGTTATATGTACACACACATATATATATGTATTCTTCATCTATTAAATATGAATATATTAATATGTTTATGTGTAAAATTATAAATCTATACATTGGTTTATAAATTTGCTTATGTAAATTTATTTAGAGACAGAGATCATTTTTATCAACTTAATAGATAAATTTACCTATCTGTATTTACATATACTTACCCGGAGGTCGTGAGTTATAAAGGGTTTGGGGTGAACCTCTTAGAGAAGACAAGTTCTTGCACAGTCCCCCCCCCCGTTCACCCGAACCTCCAGAGCGTGTGACCATCTGGGCGGAGGAGATGCCCTTTTTCTGGATAAACGAGTGCATTGAGTCTATTGCAGCCTTCAAGATGAGATCCAAGGGAGATGAAGAGAAAGGTATTTTTAGTCTTCTCTTATTTTCATGTTGTCGGGGGAACTGAAACCTACCTGAACTATTACAAGTGGAAAAGCCGGGCTGATTTTTCTTGTTCAGGACCAGTGACAAAATGCAGAAGCATCGTGGCAGCTGGTGTGTTTAACTGACCTTTTGCTTTCTTTTTGGTTAACATCCTTTAAGGTGTGATAAGAATGTGATTTTAAAAAATACATATTTTTAGAAGAGCAGCTAGTTCAATTTTGATGTCTGGGAGAGAACAGTGCTGGTCTTTTAAAACAGGTGTGTGTGTGTGTGTGTGTGTGTGTGTGTGTGTGTGTTTCAAATTATCTTGTACAAAGGAGTTGTTACAACTTTAAAACTTAAGTGGTTTATAGAACCAAGTTGATGTCTAAATGAATAATAATTTATCATATCATTTAATACTGTAATAGATATTAAGTAATCGTGTTATGGATTAATACCACGTAATACTACGATTTAATTGAATAATGATTCAAGTGGAGACAACTCTAATATCCAACTCTGTGTTCGCTGCCCACGGATGCCAGAGTCACATTTGGGGCTCGATACATCTCAAGTGTTGCCTTCTGCTTGAATTCCAATCACAGCCCAGGTAACAAAGTAATAGGAATTCCTCCTCCCTCTATACCCCCCCTCCCCGCTCACCCCAACCCCATCCACGAGCAGCCTGCCATAAGCTGGGAAGAGTGTCAGAACTCAGGGTTGCAGGGCGAGCGGGAAGAGGCTGAGCAGAGAGTTGCACACGGAATCTTCAAGTAGTAACCGCGCTTTCATCAAAATGAAAAGCTTTAACTTCAAGGTCTCCGTTTCGTACACGGTATGGAATTTTATTCAGGAAAAGTCTTTTCAAAAAAAAGAAAAAGAAAGAAAGAAACTCTGTTCACACAGCACCACAATTTTATACACACAGGGACCCAGGCTAGCTACAAGGAAGTCGTTTTGTATTCTATAATTCATCGACCACCTTCAACGGTTAGCATATGTGTGTGTGTTTATTTAAGACTCTTTTATATTTATGACCAGATTGAATAAGAGATAGGCAGTACCAAGTGAAAATATCCTTTCTGCCTCTAGAATAATATTATCCACTCAAAGTGTAAAGAATAAGAAAGATGCTTAGTGACCCAACATGCTTTGTGCTCTCTGGCGACATAACTAACCTGGAATTTCTGCCATTATCAGCAGTGTCAAGAGGGGAAATATTTGAGCAAAATAAATCTCAGGAAAGAATGATATATAGTGCTACAAAAACTGTGAATTCATTATTAGCAGGGTTTTCACACTTGGTAGTTGTATGTACGCTTTGGTTGAAGATTTCCTCTGGGTGTCTGATTAGAAAACAATTTTTTACTGGTTTTGCTCTTTCTTGTTGTTGGTGTTGTTGTTGTTTTATCATGAGGCTTGAACTCAGGGCCTGGGCGCTGTCCCTGAGCTCTTTCACTCAAGGCTGGTGCTCTACCACTTGAGCCAAAGCGCTACTTCCAGTTTTCTGGTGCTTCATTGGAGATAAGAGTCTCACGGACTTTCCTGCCCAGGCTGGCTTTTGAACCTCAATACTCAGATCTCAGGCTCCTGAGTAGCTGGGATGACAGGTGTGAGCCTCCAGCGCCCAACACCAATACTGAGTTTAAACCATGTCTTCATGCTAGATGATTGTGTAGAGATAAAACTCACATAATGAAGAAAGAGGTTATTCAAGAGGAAATTGTAACCATTTAACACATTTATGTGCCCCCTACAGTAATTTCCAAAATGGCTGGATTAGTAGCACAAAAGGGAAAACTTGACAAGTCTCAGTTAAACTAGAAGTGGGTCACACATTCTGTCCACCATTGTAAGGTACAAGGATAAAAAAAAAAAATAAGGCAATCAGACATACCTTGATTAATTGAGGTATATAGAAGGTGAAGAGCAGGGGGCAGCAACAGCTGTAACCCAAGAGGCCTTTTGAATAACAAATTTAATAGCAATATATACACTGAAACTGGTAAAAAGGCTTAGTCATTAACGAGACATCTGTTTGAATAGTTAAGGAGCAGATAACGAATTCTCACTTCTCTCGCGATAATAGAAATGACGAACTCTTACTCCTCTCTTAATTACACCTGAAAATGATTTCTGCACACACACACACACACACACACACACACACACACACACACACACACACAAAGTTGCCTTTAGTTTATCATCTCAGATGACAAACACAAGAGAGTTTACCTCACAGCCCAGTCAAATAGAAGAATGGAAAAGGTGAAAATGTTTCTTTTAGTGTATCCACCGATATTCCGCATCTCCAAAGAAAGATTTTTTAATAATATAAAGTTATTTCATAACAATCATCTTTAACATACACTATAGCTATATAATATGTTGCATAATTTATAATGTGTAGTACACTTATATTTTAGAAGACAAAACTATAACAACATATCCGAAAAGGTATTCTGATGGTATCCGAGTGCATATTGATCTATTCGATGTTATCTTTCATGAAAGAACCCGTCTCAAAAAAGGAGACAGGACAAAAGTCTTCTCAAGAGCCAGCCCAAATCCAAAGAGCCTCACCACAGAATCTCGGGGAAAAGGAAGAATACAAAACTAAAGGGAAGATAAAATGACATTTTTTAGTCAGAGAGCAGAATCCTCAATATAATCATGAGAAAAGCCATTATAATAGAAAAAGAGAGAGAGAGGAGGAGACATAAACACCTCTAGTATACAGACAAAAATAATAATTGTTTTGAGAAACCAAGAAATGGGTTCCAATTTCCATAACTTAATAAAAAGACACTTTACATGCAAAAGAGCCCTAGGAAAGATTAGAGAGAGAATGGACTCATATACTGCCTGAGAATTGCCCTGTTGTTGTTCCTTTCTTGCCACTCAAAATCTCATATTATTCAATATAATAATATATATAAAAAGGTAATCTAGCAACAAATTAATTTTTAGAAGCCTGGGATAGCATGCGGGCCAGGAGCAAATAGACAAATATACTCACCGGGTGGTTAATGGTTGATTTCTTCCAAGAATTCGCTGCCATTTTTACATCTTCTGAAAACAACAGGAAAGTCCAGGGCTCTACCTTTGGGAATAGAGCTAATACATTTAGACTAGTGATTTAGTTTACTAGCTAAAAGGGGTCAATATCCAAGTACCAGAATAGAAGTGCTGGAGAAAGAGATTGCAATCTGATCAAAGGAAACATTTTACCCTCAGGGGGAAAAAGATACACATATAGATAGACACAGAGATAGAGATAGAGATAGTGATAGAGATAGATAGATACAAATATAGATAGATAGATAGATACAAATATAGATAGATAGATAGATAGATAGATAGATAGATAGATAGATAGATAGATAGATAGATAGAGAGATAGATAGATAGATAGACAGACAGACAGACAGACAGACAGACAGACAGACAGACAGACAGACAGACAGACAGATAGATAGATAGATAGATAGATAGATAGATAGATAGATAGGTAGGTAGATAGAGATGTAGCTACATAGATACATAGTCAGATAGATAGATAGATAGATAGATAGATAGATAGATAGATAGATAGATAGATAGATAGAGATGTAGCTACATAGATACATAGTCAGATAGATAGATAGATAGATAGATAGATAGATAGATAGATAGATAGATAGATAGAGATGTAGATACATAATCAGATAGAGAGATAGATAGATAGATAGATAGATAGATAGATAGATAGATAGATAGATAGATAGATAGATAGATAGATAGATACAAATATAGATAGATATAAATATAGATAGATACAAATATAGATAGATACAAATATAGATAGATACACATGTATTTTTATATAATGGAAATGTAGAAGATCGAAGTTGGTGTGACTTCCTGTGAGCACAACTCATTACAAATGTATTTAATATCACGACTTTGGTTGATACATTAATTGCTCATCCCCTCCCTGCCCCCACCCCCATAGACACACAGTAGAACTGCTGAGCTGATGAGAGTTAAATGTTTAAAAGCAAAATAGTGTAATACATTTCAGGACAAGAGCTATAAAGGGGACTCTAGAGTCCTTCATTCCCTCCCCCCACACACACACACAACACAACCAAATCCAAGATCCAGAGTCTGTATCATTTCCATCTTGCTTGATTGATTTGTTGGTTGGTTGGTTGGTTGATGCTGGTCCTGAGGCTTGAACTCAGGACCTGGGCGCTGTCCCCAAGCTCCTTTTTTGCGTAAGGCTGGCGCTCTACCACTTGAGCCACAGCTCCACTTCCAGCTTTTTTTTTTGCTGGTGGTTCATTGGAGATAAGAGTCTCACAGACTTTCCTTCCCAGGCTGGCTTTGGATCAGCCTCAATCCTTCATTCTCAGCCTGGTGCTGAGTGTCTGGGATGACAGGCATGGACCACAAGTTCCTGACCCAATCTTGAATTCTTGGGCTCAGATAGCATCTTCTTCCCCATCTCCTATGTTTCCCGCTCTGGTCAGTACTGGGCCACAGCTTAGAATTGTTGCAAAGCTGGTTAGATCTTATCCAAGGAGTATCTTGGATGTCTTGTGTGATCAAGTGTTGATGGTCCCCACTTAAGATGACATTGTGGAGGGAAATAAAAAGGTTCCTGGCTTAACCTATGCTCTGTTCTTACTTTTTTAAAATAGAATTAAGAGCTAGGCACGCAGGCTCATTTGTCTGTTTTGTTTGGGAGGGGCTCATGCTGTGGACTGAGTCTATGAAGAATTTAGGAACCGTCTGTTTTTACATTAAATTCTAGACTTGACCTAAATCTTAGATTAAATTCTACCACACCTTACCTGAGCTCACAACCAACCCATAGAAGAAATTCCCAACACATTCGGCCGAAATACAAATGCATCCATGCTCATTGGACGACCGATCAGAAGCAAGCACATAATTTTGATCTCCCAGCTAGAAATCAGCCATCATCTGCATTTCAATGCTGCCATTTTCTCTTCTTGAAATATATACATATGTAAATATGCGATATATATATACATGCATGTATATTTTAATATCTATGTATGTATATGTATATGCACCTTTGTAAACTTAGCCTCAGGTCTCCACACAAAATTCATCCATTTTCCCTTGTGGTTTTTTCTTTTTAAGTCACACCAACAAAAAGACCATTTCTGAGTTGGAGAATTGACAAATGACAATGATTAATGACATTTTGTTTATTGGCTTGGCTAGAGGCCAAAGATGAGTCGAGTTCCCCCCCCAGGCCTTTTGCTGGTTTAAAAGAGAGAGAGAGATTGAGAGAGAAAATTACAGCAAAACACAGGTGCAAAACCATTACCCATCACGTGGAAGAAGGCTTCCATCCAAGCAAATCTACCAGGTGAATTGATGCTTTGTGCTTCACTAACGGAGAAATGTGGCTCCGATTCACTCCAGTACCATGGGGCACCCAATTCTCTCTTCGAGGGCTACATTATTGTTTAAAAAGCCAGGGAAGGATGATGGACAATGTGCAGAACCTAGTTTTGTAATTGGATCATTATGCTAAACTTCTGAGTTCTTCTTATTCTTTAAGCCTTCTTTCTAGTATTCAAAAGATTTGAATTCTAAAGACAAAGAGTGATAGGTAGATAGAGAGAGAGAGAGATAGTACATAGATACATACATATGTCTATCTATACATACATATTGATATATACACATATACCATATATGTATATATATGCATACACATGTATCCATGCATGTATACATGTATGTATGTGTATACAATATGAATATATACATATAAAATTATGTAAGTATATATAAGCATACATGTATGCTTATATTTATATGTACACATATTTATATATGTATATACCGAGATATATGTGTGTATAGTCATATATATATGTCTACATGGATATCTACATATGGATAATACATGTGTGTACATAGATGTATAGGTACATGTATAGATAAATTTATATATACATGCATTATCCATGTAGGGAGAGATCTATCTACATATACTCACCTATCAGGACAAAGTCTCTTCTGGAAAAGTTGTTCCTTTATTTGTTTTTTATCATCTCCATCAGGAAAAACCAAACCCTCAGAATCTAGAATGTTCTCTTTCCTAAGTTGACAGCAACTGCAGAGATCCACCAGCAGGCCGCTTTCTTTGAGGTCCTCTCTCTCTCTCTCTCTCTCTCTCTCTCTCTCATATCGGTGGGACTCCCAATTTGTCATACTGATGCATCACATATTCTCATGAAAGTTCTGGAAGGTGGATGTCCCCAGGGGAAGGTAATGTGGGCAGGCTCAGTCTCCAGACCCAGATAAAAGGAATTGGGGGGGGACCCAAATAAGGAACGTAGAGTGAGTCATTTTATTTATTTATTTTAACCGAGGGAGAAATAAAGTAGGAGATTTCTGACGGAAAAGAAAACCCATAATACTCAAGGACTTGAAAACGCTGCAACTCGAAAACATGGGATAAATAAAAATTATTGACTGTAAGCCAAAGTGGACTTATAACAACGATAAAGGAAACTGTATCTTTGTGGTTGTTGTTAAATGTGCATCGTTTATATGTGGCAAACAGACATTTGGAGTCCATTCAGTGCTTCAAAAGGCTTTATAGAAATTATCCCCCCAAACTCCCCCCAAAAACAAAAACCCACGTTTAAAGCTTCCATGGCTTTCTCCTGACCCCCTCTGGAAATCTGAATTTTGTCAAAGCCTTTATTCCTATCACTTGAGCGAATATATCTCCAATAAAACCGCTACCTACATTCAAGTCTGCGACCCCCTTGGTGTATAATGATAAGAAAGACAGCAATACAAGCAAGAACTTGAATTGGACTTATTTATTTTATTTTATTTTGGTATGAGTTATAATGCCCTGGACCCAGGAGACAGCTGAGCTCAACCAGAATGGAAGAGAATCTAAAAATGCAACCACAACCCACCACCAATCGGTGAACACACAGTGTGAACACATCCAAACCACCAATTCCTGCTCGATCGCCAGTCATGAAACCCGATCATCAAGCCGCAGCCCAGCAGACTGAGAAAAGCCTTCCTTCCTGCGATCCCCAACTTTGTAGAATATATCACATTGATCCAAATTAATGAAGTAAACCTATTTAAAGAGTTCGAGGTGGTACCAAGGAGTTGCTGCCTGGGCCTTTTACTTATTTTAGATTTATCTATTTTATGTTTATATTTTATTTTTTATTTTTTTGCTCAAGGCTGGTGCTCTACCACTTGAGCCACAACTCCACTTTTGTGGTTGCTTTGGTTAATTGTATATTAAAATCTCACAGGCTTTCCTACCCAGGCTGGCTTTGAACCAGGATCCTCAGCTCTCGGTCACACTGGATGACCAGTGTGAGTGACATATACCAACCCTCTACTTGCTCACATGTATGAAGTGGTAGAGCTAAAACGCATTATTAGGGAAGAGAGAGGAAGAGTGAGGTCCAGTGGTCCAGTAATTTCTCCAGGATTGTTCATGTCCATTTCCCACTTGATTACCAAAAGATACTGTAGCCTCTGTCATGAAAAGGGGTATTTTGTGTTCTTGCCATTCTGAGACCTCTGTCACCAACCTAACCACTCTTGCCTTTCATCTTAGGTTCCTTCTTTCTTTCTTTCCTTCTTCCTTCTTTCCTTCTTTCCATCCTTCCTTCCTTCCTCCCTTCCTTCCTCTCTTTCTTTCTTTCTTTCTTCCTTTCTTCCTTCCTTCCTTCCTTCCTTCCTTTCTTTCTTTCTTTCTTCCTTCCTTCCTTCCTTTCTTTCTTTCTTTCTTTCTTTCTTTCTTTCTTTCTTTCTTTCTTTCTTTCTTTCTTTCTTTCTTTCTTTCTTTCTTTTCCTGAATCTGACACGCAGCATGTATTGACCAAGGGAAAAAAAGTTGGGAAATCAAGCCTGGAGCTTTTCCATCTTCTGTTTTTTTTTTTATTGACCCAATGAACGCCAACTTGGGGAGAGCAAAGCATCGTGGCGGATGATGTTCCTTGCTTCCACATACCCTGAGAATAGCTGCCACGGCCACACAAACTCTGCATCCTCCACACTGCTGGGCAAATGGGCATCTCGGGGCTAGCAGACACTGTATTCTGAAGTCTACTCACCTTGTCTTCCTTCCAGGAAGCAGTGAGAAAGGACGGCTCTCCTGTACCTGAGGGTCCATTGAAAGAATTAATATAGATATAATATATTTTAATATAACCATATAATTATATATAATATATTATATGTTAAATTATATAATATGTTATATATTATGTAATGCTATATATAATTATATATTATATTATATATACCCAATCTGATTCCTTGCAAAAGGACTCTGTACAGAAAGCATCACCTGAAGGATGGTACCAAGGGCAGAGGGCATCCTTTTAGGCCAGGCCCTGCCCAAGGAAGGGGGATCTAGAGGGCCAACCGAGTCACAAACAGGAGGAAACTTGAGGAGAGGAAGAACATCTTCTAGGGAACGGGCTGAAGACATGGCGGCTGTGCCTGTGGCCCATGCCTGTCATCCCTGCTGAGGACCGCAGTTTGAAGCCAACCCAGGTAGGAAAGTCCACGAGACTCTGGTAAACTACTCAGAAAGAGCCACCAGTGGAGCTGTGGCTCCAAGTAGTAGAGAGTTCTAGACCTGAGCACAGAGAGGCTCGGGTCAGTGCCAGGCCTGAGCTCAAGACCCAGGTGAAGGAAGGAGGGGAGGGAGAGAAGGAGGGAAGGGAGGGAGGGAGGGGAAAGAGGGAGGGAGGGATAAAGGAAGAAAGGAGAGATGAAGGAAGACAGGAAGGAGAGAGAAAGGAAGGAAGAGAGAGGGAGGGAGGGAGAGAGGGAAGAAGGAAGGGAGGGAGGAAGGAATGAAGGGAGGGAGGGGGAAGGAAGAGAGGGAGGAAGGAAGAAAAGAAAGAGAGAGAAAGGAAGGAAGAGGGAGGAAGGGAAGGAGGGAGGGAAAGAATGAAGGAAGGAACAAAGGGAGGAAGGAGGAAGGAAGGAAGGAACAAAGGGAGGAAGGAAGGAACAAAGGGAGAGAGGGAAGGAAGAGGGAGGAAGGAAGGAAAAAGAGGGAAAGGAAGGAAGAGGGAGGGAGAGAGGGAAGGAAGAGAGGGAGGAAGGAAGAAAGGAAGGAGAGAGAAAGGAAGTAAGAGGGAGGGAGGGAAGGAAGGAAGGAAGGAAAGAAAGAAGGAACAAAGGAACGAAGGGAGGGAGGGAAGGAAGAAGGAGGGAGGAAGAAAGGAAAGAGAGGGAAAGGAAGGAAAAGAGAGGCAGGGAAGGAGAGGAGGGAAGGAAGAAAGGAAGGAAGGAAGGGAGGGAGGAAGGAAGGAAGGAAAGGAGGGAGGGAGGGAGGGATGTGAGGGAAGGAGGGAAGGAAGGAAGAGAAGGAGGAAGGAAAGGAAGGAAGGAAGGAAGGAGAGAGAAAGGAAGGAAGGAAGAGAGAGGGAGGGAGGTAAGGAGGGAAGAAAGGAAAGAAGGCAGGCAGGCAGGCAGGAAGGAAGGAAATACACACCACACCTCACTCTTCCCATCCCTCCCAGCGTCCAGCAATGGTCACTCCCTGGCGAGCTCAGGAGCGACCACTGGGACGTGGGAACCCAGACCTTCCAGGCGGTGACCAGGTGCGGATAGCACCGGGCGGCTTTCCGGGCAGGAGGACAGGGGGGTTCGCATCTGGAATCGCAGGCATCCCCAGGGGATGTGCATCTGCTCCTTCTTGGGGTGAAGATTCTCAGGCCCCTGATCTGGGAGTCACCCTTTATGGGTTTGCACAGGGAAAACCCTGGCTGCAGACAGGAGCCTCCTCTGTGCTCTCTAAAGGTCTCCTCCCTGGTGATTCAAAACCCACTTGTCACAGAGAGATTTGGTTGTCGGGGTTTTGTTCTTTCCTTTTTCTGTCCTTCCTCATTTTGTTCAATAGTTTCTTATCAATGAAGTGGCCTCGGTGGTTGTTGCTTGGATGATTCAGTCCAATAGCCCTCCCATGACTCGCTAGTTTTTGCCAATAAAAATTAAAAGCAGAAAGGAAGAAAAGAAAAACAGAAACGAGCTTGATAGGATTTTACATCATCCAATAATCTAGGATTGGGAGGGGAAAAGATAGTTTCTGGGTTTGTCTTATTATTTTTCCTACAGTTTGTTGTTGCTGTTTTTAAAAGCAGGCCTAGGCCCTGGTGCTTTACCATTTGGTCCATGCCTCCAAGGCCTGCTTTTTGTCAGTTATTTGAAAGGAAGGAAAGAAGGAAGGGAGGGAGAAATGGGGAAAGGGAAGGAGGGAGGAGAGGAGGGAGGGAGGGAGAGAGGAGAAGAGGGAGGGAGGGAGGGAGGAAGGAAGGAGGGAAGGAAGGAAGGAAGGAAGGAAGGAAGGAAGGAAGGAAGGAAGGAAGGAAGGAAGGACTCTCCTGAAGCTGAGTTACTTTGGAATCCATGATCCTCCAGCTCTCAGCCACTAAGTAGATAAGATTTACAGGTATAAACCACCAGCCCTCTGTGACGTCTTGTGGTTTGTTTTTGTTGTTGTTGATTTAATATTGACATTCTAAATTGACAGAGGAACACTAGAGCATATGCTTTTATTTCTCTGTGTTTGCCTTAGCTACAGAGTATGGCTCCTCACTATACTATAATACCTGTAAGTACTTTTTTTTTTTCCTCTGTGTTTTGTCAGTCATCCAGAACTCCAAAGCTGGTTTGACAGATCTCATGTGTCAGGTACCCGGGCTTCTTGGTCCTTCCCCTGTGACTGCCCCTCTCCTGCTCATTTGTACATCCAACCTCAGGAACGCCTCAACTCCCTAACGTTCCTTTTGTTCAAATGCATGTAAAGCCCACCATCAGAGGATCAGAGCGGACCCCAGAGATGATCACTTTTGCCACAATGGCAAAAGTCAGCCTGTGTGCTGAATCACTACGCAACTTTATAAACATGTGGGTGGGATCCAAATCACAGGGCTAGCTACATGCCGGTGGCTCACGCCTGTCATCCCAGCTACTCAGGAGGCTGAGAACTGAGGATAGGGGTTCAAAGCCAGCCCGGGCAGGAAAGTCCATGAGACCCTGATCTCCAATGATTCAATCCCAAAGAACAGAAGTGGTTCAAAGCAGAGGAGTGCTAGCCTTGAACACACACAAGCTCAGAAACAGGGCCTAGGCCCTGAGTTCAAGCCCCAGGACTGACCAAGATAAATAACTAAATAAATAATCAATCTGCATTTAACCATAGCCTCAAAATTATTAAAAGATTTTTAAAAAGATGTTCACAATCATTTCCTGTACCATTTCTATCATAGGTGCTAGTCCAGTTAAAGCAATGTTTTAAAAGATTACTTTCCTTTTAGGCGGGGTTAGGAAAAAACAAAATTCGATTCCGACATGGGATGTGTTGACATCTGGTAGTAAGCTAAAGATCATGCGTTTAACTCCATCTTGAATTGTGACTCGACTGCACTTTGTAGCTCGGGTCTCTATGTGTGGAGCAAGTTGGCTTTATCCAAGGGCACAAAGCTCTCTGCCAAGAATAAGTTCCAGGTTTCCATTTCCATAACTGAATCAGTGGTATCCATGCCAACCTCAGAAGAAGTTAACCAAAATATATATATAATATACATAATATATCATATATGAATATACTATATAAGAAATGCAATAAAATAAAAATTAATATGGTAAAACATAATATATAATATATAATAAAATAAATATAGTATAATGATCGCAAATAGTGCATGGCATTCATCTTGGGTGGATGTAGACACCATGTCCACATATGGATTATCATTAAAATAAACCATCTATTCATAAATATAGACACAGATTCACACCCATAAAAGCGGAGACTGAATCTGAGAAGCAGAAATGCATTTTGCAAGACACAATTATTATTTTTTTTTTATAAAGAGAAGATCCAACAGCAAGTCCACCCTCCTGGGCTAAGATATTTTCTATTTCCCGCAGATAATTTTCAGAGTCGCCAGAAGGTATGATATTTTATGTTTGGCAAATTCAGATTTATTAATAACATGGCGATTTATTTTTGGTTCCAACCGAAGGTTCAGTCTCTTAGGAAAGGGCAGAAATATGCAAGAGAAGGAAGAAAGCCAACATGTTGTGTTGGTTTTTTTTTTTAAAGAAAGACTCTTGAAATAAAATATGTTCACCCAGACTTGAAACAATCTGCTCCCAACATGTCACAACCATCTAGAATGCACAGTTCACCTCTTTCCTCCATTCAGATCACCCTGCTCCTTCAGGGCTTAGAGTCTGTATCCCCTTGGGTGCCTGTGATTGGCTTAGAGGTGAGCAGGTGACACTCCAGAAACTTCACCAGCCATGGACAGGACAGGCAAGGAGTGTGGCTGGGCTTGCACCGTCTCTGAATCTGTCTTCTGTCAATAGCTTCCTCTAAAGGAACCTCCCGTGCGAACAAAGCCACCACCACCGAGAGGCGACAGAAATAGGCACCATTCAGACATGGGGCCTTGGGTCTCGCTCCCTGAGAACGTGTCTGTGGGGCAGGAGACTTCTGTATTACCTGCAGACATCCATCCTTGCAAGGAGCAAGGACGTGTCCATCACCACCGTCCACGCAGCTCACCAGGCCCCCAGGGAGCTATCCACGCGTGGAGGCTCCTGACCAGTCAGAATCTGACCATTCCAGTCTCCTTTTGCCAAAGTAGACAGGAATAGCCTGCATATTTTGACTTAAAAGCTGTTCTAGTTCTTCATTTAGGCTGAACTTCCTTCCCCCACCACCACCACCACCACCACGGGGCCTGGCGTAGCTCCCAAACCCTTATTGACTTTTCCATGCTAAATATTGTTGCTAAGTCACTGTCGACTTTGCTTTGGGCACACTTGTGTTGTCTGTCACTAAGGATCTCGAAGGCCTGAGGTCTGGTGTGTGCCCCGTCGGTGCCCAGGTCTAACACAGTGCTGGGGAGGGGGGAAAAAAGCCTTGGAATTCAAGAGTTTCCCTCCTCATAGGTCGTCTGGAGTTCTCTGTGTTATCTCAGACATGCAGGAAATCTTCCTGGTCCTGCTAAACTTCTTCCCAGCTGCGGGGAGGGGGTGTCTGTGTCTGGTTGGAAAGGGGGTATTTAAGACTGAGGATAACTTAGACTCTTCCAGGGAGCAGCTTGTCTGGGGGAAGCCCTCTGCTTTTCTCTAGATGCCTCCATATTTCCCCCTCTCCACATTCAGCAGTGGCATTTGAGGTAGGAAGTGGATGGCATTGGAAGAGACAGGGAGAGAGAGAAAAAAAACAATGGGAATAATTTTCCAGTGAGAGAGAGGAGGAGAGGAGGAAGAGAGGAGGAGGAGGAGAGCAAGAAGAGGAGGAGGAAGAAGAAGAAAAGAAGGAGGAGGAGAAGGAGGAGGAAAAGAAGGAGGAGGAGGAGGAAGAGGAGGAGGAGGGGGGGAAGAAGAATGATGTTGGTAGAAACTATCCAGAATGATCTTAGCATTGAGGATGTGGCTCAGGTGGTCAAGGGCCTGCCTAGTGAGTATGAGGTACTGCCAAAATAATAATAATAATAATAGTAATCAACTCATAGCTATCCAACTGTCCACCAACAGTTGAACAGATACCTAAGTTTTCATATATTTACAAACTAGTATTATGCAATATTAAGATAGGACAGTCTACAGTTATAGGCAAAAATATGGATTGTGTGTGTGTGTGTGTGTGTGTATGTGTGTGTGTGTAGGTCTTGGGACTTGAACTCAGGGCCTGGGAGCTGTCCCTGAGCTCTTCAGCTCAAGGCTGGTGCTCTACCACTTGAGCCACAGCGCCACTTCTGGTTTTCGGGTGGTTCATGGGAGATCAGAGCCTCACGGACTTTCTTGCTCAGGCTGGCTTTGAACCACCATCCTCAGATCTCAGCCTCCTGAGTCACTGGGATGACAGGCGGGAGCCACCGGCCCCTGACAGTATAAAACACGTTTTCATATAATAATATATCATATTATATATATATATATATATACATATATATACACACCGTGTGCGGAACATGTGTGTGAACAGACACTGCTTCCCAACAGAGTGCAAGGCCCTGCACGCGCCGGGCTGTGGCGGATCACACGCACGGCGTGTGTCAGCGAGCCCTGGCTTCTGAATGACACCGAATAGGCGTGAGCAGAGCGTTGGCAGCCAGCCCAGGAACGGGGGAGGCCCGTGGGCCGGGCCGTCTGCCCGCCGGGCTGCCCTGACCCCGGGCCTGACCCTGCCCAAAGCAAATCCTCGCCTCCTACGTGTCCTACGCGAACCTTCTCCTGCTTTTGATGTCATGGTTTGACCCCTTCCTCCTTATCATGTCATAGTCTGGCTCTTCCCTCCTTATGATGTCATACTCTGGCCCCCTCCTGCTTATGATGTCATAGTCTGGCTCTTCCCTCCTTATGATGTCATACTCTGGCCCCCTCCTGCTTATGATGTCGTGTGTTGACTCGCATCCCTCCCTATAATGCCATGCTTTGGCCCTCTCCTCCTTATGATGTCATACCCTGACCTGTTCCTGCTCATGACATCATACTTTGACTCTTTCCTCCTTGTGATGTCATACTTTGGCCCTCTTGACCTCATACTCTGGCCCTTCCCTCCTTATGACCTCATGCTTTTGATAGTTTCCTCTTGTGACATCATTCTTTGCCCCTGTCCTCCTTATGATGTCATGGTCCAGCCTACTTATGACATCATACTCTGGTTCTCTCTCCTCCTTATGACGTCATACTCTGACTCCTTATGATGTCATGATTTGGCCCTTTCCTCCTCATGACATCATACTATGACTCTCTCCTCTTCATGATGTCATACTCTGGCCCTTTCCACCTTATGACGTCATACTCTGACTCTCTCTCCTCCTTATGATGTCATGCTCTGGCCCTTCCCTCCTCATGCATGTGTGCATGTGTGTATATGTATATATGTGTGTGTGTGTGTCTATAAGTATATATACGTGTGTATATGTGTGCGTATGTGTGTGTAAGTGTGTGACACACAGCGATCTTGGCAGGAGGCACAGAGTGACCCCCTCTGCACCACGTCGGCCTGTCCTTTGCGTGTGAACGCACGGATGTCTGTGTTTGCACACCTCTCTCTCTCTCCCTGCCCCTCCCCCTCCCTCCCTGCATGTCTTCACCGCGAGTGGGCGGGCCCAAGCCCTCACTTCCTGCCAGCCCGGTATGGTATGTCTCCCGGTGATTATGGAACTGTTTTCTATTTGCAATGTGTGTCTATGAAGCTAGGTGAGATGTTATATATGATATATGTGATTATATAATTTATATATTTATATTATAAATAGATACCTATATATTCATAATACAAATATACAAATTTATGTAAATAGATGAATTTATAATATATAAATGTATATTTCTATGAATATATAATATGTATCACCATTTATCTATGAATAATATGTTATATATAATAATAGATCATATCGATTCTATGGATTCTACACATATATAATCTCACCTAGCTTCATAGACACACATTGCAAATACAATTTTTTGGGGAACACACTTATGCTTGCAGATGAGTCTGATCTCCCCCGAGGGGCCTAGATCCTGAAGTTGCAGGCTGAGGTTTATCTGTCGGAAACTCTCCAACTTATCTTCTGAACTGAAGAAGGGGAGAGAAAAAACAATTTTAAAAAGGGACAGATAGGTTTGAAGTTGTTTCATATTTCATGCATTGATTTGCTTATCAGAGATATTCTCACTCGAGATAAATCTTAATCCTGTGACTGTGTGCCGATACATATACATATATATTTATATTTATATGGGTAAGGGTGAGCAATCGTTCATAGGCAGGATTAAACACAAAGATGGAGATGATAACATTGAATAATATACCATTTGAGGCCTTCCTGTGTGGGAGTTAATTATGACATTTTTTTTAAAAAAAAGACTTTCTTGTACAGCTTGTGGAATAGGAATTTTTATTTTTTTTAGATGATCTCAAAAGCGGGATTCTAGATGCAGTTTTGAAACCCATCAGCATATTTTGAATAAACGTATGCATAACTACAGGCCATACTTTGAAGTGTCACGTTCTCTGATTATGTAGGTTTGACTGTGGCTGGTTTAAAAAAAAAATAAACAACTCAGTTTGGTGTGTCTCAAAACTGACATATTTAAAATAAATATAAAAATTAATTTTGTATTCCAAACAGCTTAAATCACTCTTACCCCAGTACTTTCTGGAATTCCATTTTTTTCCATCTGAAAACACCTTCTTCTTGTTGGATAACATTGGCTTCCCGCCCATCATCCTAGCTACTCGGGAGACTGAGAGCTGAGGATCTCGGTTCAAAGCCAACTTGGTCAGGAACGCTCATAAGACTCGTATCTCCATGGAACCACCAAAAAAGCCGAAAGTGGTGCTGTGGTTCAAGTGGTAGAGTGCTAAGCTTGGACAAAAAGAGCTCAGGGACAGCGCGCAGGCCCTGGGTTCAAGCCCCAGGACTGGCGCTTCCTTAAGAAAAATTTACCTTTATCTCTGACCTCCAAAATATATAAAAACCATACATTATTAAAGGAGACTTTGAAAGTTACCTTAGTGGAGTTACCTGTAAAGATCCAGGGATAAATAGGGACTGGAAACTTACACTTGCTTCTAGAAAATTGTTCTACTTTCTTGTCAACATGGTGGCAAGCATTCCACTAGCCTAAATTCAACTGTCGTTAAAAGCACGGCTTCTTGGAAAGACAGGCAGACTTCACATTTTTCTTCTGAGATCTTTCTTTTATTTTAGTGATCAGTGGCGGGTCTTGAACTCAGGGCACTGGGCACTGTCCCTGAGCTCTTTCGCTCAAAGCTGGCGCTCTACCACTTGAGCCACAGCGCCACTTGCAGTTTTCTGGTGGTTCATTGGAGATCAGAGTCTCACGGGGACTTTTCTGTCGGGGTTGGCTTCGAACCACGATCCTCAGAGCTCAGTCTCCTGAGTAGCTGGGATGACAGGCGTGAGCCACCAGCATCTGGTTTGATGCATTTATCCTAATATTTCTCTTCTGATATCTCAGTGATCTCTTGACCCAGGATGTAAATTCAGAAGTATGCTCTCTTATGAAGAAATCACCAAGTGAGTCAACTGTGATTTTCTCATGTTTTCCTTTCCTCTAATGAAATGCAAAACGACACTGAATTCTCCTTGCCAGGGCTGTCCAATTGTGAAAATAACATCAGCACAGAGTACATTCATTAACGCCTTCACAATTCCTATATAAAGGAAACACTTTGTGGTTCCTCTTAAATCTTAGAGAAAAAAATAACAATATTTGGACCCAGTTTAAATATAACTGAGTAACTTTCTTCCACTCAAATTTTGTTTCTTTCTCCTGTCATCTGATTTTTCTCTATATTTTTATCTCTTATTTTTATACCTTCAGGCAGACTTTGCATTCTACCAGACTGCCTTTTTACCCACACTAAAACCAAATTATTTTAAGTACAATCTTTTGTTTGTTACTGTTTTTAAACAAGATTTGTCAACACATTCCGCTTGAAATATGGTCAAGGAGAAAAAAAATTGGCAGGTTCTATTTGAGGGGTTTGATGTTATACTATTATTAATCCGGACACAACAGCGACATGTTATAATCAGTTATAGATTTGTGATATATAATTTCAATTGCAGATTTGTGACTCTTTCATTTAAAACATGTGCAGAGAAGTGAATATTATATGCAATATTGTTTACTAAGTTAAATGTGTGCTTTTATTGTGTGTCAGTCATGGGGCTTGAACTCAGGGCCTGGGCGCCGACCCTGAGCTCTTTCACTCAAGGCTGGCGCTCCAGCACTTGAGCCACAGCTCCACTTCCAGTTTTCTGGTGGTTCTGTGGAGATCAAAGTCTCCCGGACTTTCCTGCTTGAGTTGAACCGTGATCCTCAGATCTCAGCCTCCTGAGTAACTGGGATGACAGGTATGAGCCACTGGCACCTGGCAAATGTGGGGGGGGGGTTCTATTTTTGCTTTTGTTTTTTGAATTAAGAGTAGCTAAGTCTTGTCTTTGGTAGGAAACTGATGGACAAAGTTACTAACAGTTCATACCAAGGAACTCTTCCTGAATAATGGGCGATGCAGTTTATCAGCAAGGTGACCACAGATTCTCCAGGGTGAATCTAGCATGGAATAATAAAGACAATTTTGCAAATGACCCCTCTGTACATTACCTCTATAATAGCAAATTTTAAAAAATAATAAAGACCCTATACCAGTGGCTCCCGCCTGTCATCCCAGCTACTCAGGAGACTGTGAACTGAGGATCAAGGTTCAAAGCCAGCCCAGGCAGGAGAGTCCATGAGACTCTTATCTCCAGTGAACCCGGAAAACCGGAAGTGGCACTGTGGCTCAAGTGGTAGAGCGCCAGCCTTGAGTGAAAGAGCTCAGGGACAGCGCCCAGGCTCTGAGTTCAAGACCCACCACCAACAGAAAGAGTGAAATTTAAAAACTTTAAAAGAATAGAGAAAGCTTTTCCTCTGTTTAGGACAGGGTTGTGTATAAAGTATGTGTGTGTGCACACGCATGCATGTGTGTGCATGCATCATATCCTAACTACTATTTTTCTTCTCCTAATTAATGGAGAAATTCTTTTATGAACCAAGTAGCATTCCTTCACCTTTGACCCCTTCACCTAATGTATGGGACGGAAGCATGGGAACTTTCTTTTATCTTTTTCTGCACTTGCTCTAGTTTTCTTGGTTTTTTCTTCCAGATGTACCACACCTACTATGTCGGCCTTTGACCAGGCTGACTTGTCTCATTTTCCACGTTTCTTTCATGCTATTATCTATCTATCTATCTATCATTTATCTCCCAATCACCTATCATCTATATGCCTATAATCTATTTAATCTATCATATATCCTCTAAGTGTCATCTGCCTTTCTATCTTTATCTATCATTTATCCATCCATGAAGCTGTCAGGCTCTCTGTCTACCCATCTATCTATTGATCGATCGGTTGATCTACCTCTCCATACTGTCTATTATCATCTCTCATCTCTCGATTTGTCTGTCTACCATCTGTCTTATCTATTCATCTATCATCTACCTATCTGTAGTCCTCTATCTGCCGATGGTCCGTGTGCCATGGCTCTAGCTCAGTGTTCTCTGTTTCCACGTTCTAGCTACAGTTTGAAGCAGGTTACGTAATTCATGAGGCGAGATGAGAACTCATGAAGCAGGAGTGATCTCCGCCATTCCCGGGGGGGGGGGTCCTGGTCTTGGGAGAGGGTCCAGGCAGCCGCAGTCCCTCGTGGTCTGCCGCGGGCTGGGGACCTCGATCTCAGCCTCTGTCCACTCCACAATGGGGAGAAGCCGCCTCTTCCCTACAGAAGGTTCTGGAGACCGTGCATGGCTTCCAACGCTCAAAAGGACAGGAAGTAAAAAGTCAGTTCACATTTGGAAAACAATGTTATATAATATGCAACACATGTAATATGCGATATGGAATATGCATATATAATATGTAATGTATTATAATATATAATGCATGTCATATAGAATCTATTATATATATATGACACAATATAAACTATGATATTATTTTCAAGACAACTTTCAAAATGTGTGCTTTTTCATTTCATATATATTATCTGTATATATAATGTATAGGATATGTATATTATATATAATAACATAAAATAATATTATTACGTTATTATTATTTTGAATAAGAATAAATCAACAAAGACTATCCAGAGCGCTGTTAGTTATTCTTGCTTTCATACCTGCAAACTCCTCTCTGTCCTTGCAAGTTATATTTTTTGATAAATTATATTTAATCGTTCCTTCCGAGGGAAAATTATCTATAACATAAATATGCAACAATATATAATTATACGTAGTTATGTAATTACACATATTTATATGTAATTTTTACGTCTGTCCCCTAGTATGGAGAGAAACAATCTGTCTGCTTTCCAATTTTTGTTGAAGTGTTCAAGACGGCAAACGATCACTTGTTGGAAACCAATTTCTCCCCGGCTCCCCTCCAAACCTATATACTTCCAGTCACGAGGCCCAAGTCGCTAAGCTTTCTCATTAGTCACGGGGAAAGGTTACTTTGGTAAGTAACTTCTAAGTTACAGACACTGACGACTGTTGAGGGGAAAAGCAATTTGTTGTAATCATTTTTAATTATAGTTATTTTTAATTATCTTTGCGTATGTGCAAACATGAAGGAACACACTGCCGGCTGCCGCCTACAGTGCAGATGGTAGGAATTATGCTGCCGACATCGTAATTCCCTTCTTCCCTCTGACGGTGAAGAACAGCAACCAAGTGGCCACTGGGAAACTACTGTGGCCACAAACCAGACACAGGGAAAACCAAATCCAGTGGCCACCCCTGTTTTCCTCTGAACGCCTTGATTATCTTCTGGGAAGATGGCATCCATCCTCAACAACGCTGATTTGATTTTGCCCAGACCCAAGAGGACTCTTCCCCCAATCTACCATCCTGAGTGTGTTCACGCACACGCGTGTGCATCTTCTAGGTCTAGCACATCAGAGAGCAGACGTGCGATCTCTGGTCCTCATGAACACACGTTGAAGTCTGCTTTCCTTACCCATGTCCTGACCAGCCAGATGATTTTATTCTGCTTTATCATGCCTTGGGGTGGATACATCCCATCTTTCCTGGGTCTCTGCCTTGTTTGTATTAGGACTGGGGTATCTGAGCTGAGCTAATCTCACTCAACGTGATGATCTCCACTTCCACCTCCTTTTCTGCATTGGGCGCCGGGCTGTTTCTCTCAGTGACTGGGAATTCCTATCATGTACCTTTCACCACGCAGGGGTGGTTGGAAACTTCAGCTGGCTTCACAGCTGTAGGGTCGTGCACAGAGCTCTTGTGTGTTGGTGTACGTGACTTTACGTAGAAGCCAAGAGGTGTCATGACCCTGTTTGTTACATCCTTTTGTAAAATAATTTTTCATAAACAAGATAAAATGGCAATAGGAAAGGTGACGATCAACCTGTATTGCAAATACCACATTTATTCAGGTGCGCGTATACACACACACACACACACACGCACACACACACGTGCGCGAAACTATTTAGCACCCCAAAGGTCTAAACTATGAGCTTTACCAGGTCAAAGCAGGTTTAAAGAAAACAGCTGTTTAATTTTGTTTTTCTTTTCTCCCCCCACTGACATGGGAACTATTGGATCTGCCACCTACTGATCAACTCTGGATTTAGCTGGATGTCGGGGTTTTCCTGTATTATTATTAATTTCTCACAAAGATTGTTCTGTAAGCTGAAAGGCTAAAGGTCAAGTCTACATCTTAATCCGTGTAGAACATGCCTGAGACAAATCTTCAAAGGAAGAAACTGATTTTGGCTTAGTGTGACATTGGTCATAGGGCTTGAACTCAGGGCCTGGGCGCTGTCCGTGAGCTCTTCAACTCAAGGCAAATGCTCTACCACTTGAGCTACAGCTCCACTTCCGGTTTTCTGCTGGTTTATTGGAGATCAGAGTCTCACGGACTTTCCTTGCCCAGGCTGGCTTTGAACCACGATCTTCAGATCTCAGCCTCCTGAGTAGCTAGGATTATAGGTGTGAGCCACCGCCTCCTGGCCTTGTATGTTATATTTATATTTGTATTTCAACATATATTTTATATATGATACACACACATACATTTACAATTATTGTTCCAAGTTTGAAATTCGTTATGCAAGCATGCCGCACCAAAGCAACGTCCCAAGTAGAAAAGCCACAATGAAACACACAGCAAGCACACCATCTCATAAAACTCTTAACCTACTTTGCAGAAGAAATAAACAAATAAAGGAAGACAGGATCTTATTTTCCCAAGCAATCTGTAATTCTGCTCCCCCTATTTCTCCCCCCCAAATAAAAAGAATTCTGCTCATGAAGCTGGAAAATGTATATGAATTTTTCCCCTCTAAGGGTATATAGCCCAGTGACCATTCATATCATATCAATGTTGGTGGTGCTAAATTGAGCAAGTATTACTGGGTGGTAATCCCACAGCTCAAAAAGCACAAAGGAGAAAATCGTGCGCATGGGATTTGTTCTCTCCTTTGGTGAGCTTTCTGTGGAATGTCTGGGATACGTAAGCTCGTGGCCTGTGTGGGAATGGACACAGTCACCAGTGGAATGGATTTACTGGGAGAGATGGTGGTGACTTCACAGTTGAGCCTTTATAAATGAGATCCGCACCCACGGAGACCCCCTTTTCCACTCTTTTCTGGGAGAATACAGAAAGCCACCCAGCAACCCGGAAACCCACTTTGATCCATACTGAACATATTCCTACATTTGCTTGGGATTTCCCAGGCCCCCCAATCCCTAAGAAATACATTTCCCATGGTTCGTACAATACTCAGGAGGGCATTTGGTTACAGCAGATCGGACAGATTAAGACAGGTGCTAATCTGTCCAAAAAAGAGGAGAAAAAAATAGGATACTCAGAAACAATGGATCAATATTGAAGGTGCCTTTTCGGTGTAGATTGTGGGATAGATGGTTTTGACAAGGCGGGTGATAGAACATTCTAAATTCCGGAAGAGGTGCCTTCCCGTAGCTCAGGGACAAGTTTTCAGCGGTTAGCATTGCGATCATTAAAAATCACAGTGAAATTCACTATCCGAGGAGCCAGCCAGACAGTCGCAAAGTGCACGTATGGTTTGTTTTGTTGGTTTATTTTTTTAATCTAGCAAAAAAGTTCACTGCTCTATCCTTTTATACTGAGTTCATATTTAATGATGACATCATCCTTCCACGGCTATCGTCTGTCATGGAAAATATCGATGACTGACACAGACTATTTTTTTGGAAGGGGGTCGGTTGTGGGGCCTGGGCGCTGTCCCTCAGCTCTTCAGCTCTAGGCTGGCACTCTACCACTTGAGCCACAGCGCCACTTCCGGTTTTCTGGTGGTTCCTTGGAGATCAGAGTCTCATGGACTTTCCTGCCTGGGCTGGCTTTGAACCATGATCCTCAGATCTCAGCCTCTTGAGTAACTAGGATTATAGACCTGAGCCATTGGTGCTCAGCAAGGAGAGAATTTCTGTACAAAGCAATATTGAAAAGGACATAGAGTAACCAAAGGACCAAGGACCAAAAGTGGCCTAGGAAAGAAAGGAAGAAAGAAAGAAAGAAAGGAGGGAAGGAAGGAGGGAAGGAAGGAAGGAAGGAAGGAAGGAAGGAAGGAAGGAAGGAAGGAAGGAAGGGGCCACAAACTATCTACCTAGAATTTATATAGAATACATATATAGCCATGAATCTGTCTGTCTGTCTGTCTGTCTGTCTGTCTGTCTGTCTCTATCTATCTATCTATCTATCTATCTATCTATCTATCTAGAATTTACATAGAATATAAATAGAGATACAGAATACATATACATAATAGATAATATATATGGTCTAGGAATCTATCTATCGATTGATCTATGTATCTATCGATCTACCTACCTATCTAGCAATCTATCCATTTAGCTAGCTATCTAGAATCTATAGAGAATATATAGAGATATAGAGAATAGACAGATATACTATATACAGAGGAAGAATGTGACTATATATATATACATATGTGTGTTTATATATGTGTACACACACACACACACACACACGCACACACACACACACACACACTCCTCAGAACTGTTGACAGTCAATCACAAGCCTTCTACAAGGTCACCAGGAATCACTCATCCGTTGGCTATGAGGGCAAAAACTCCACCAGCTCTTCCACCACCGTGTCAGCAGAGACAAGACCATGCTGCGCTCCTGCTGTTGAGTGAACACATCTCTAAAGAATATTCCATCCCCCCCACTCTTCCCTCTCCTAGATTTACAGCCGTGCAACATATTCCCAGCCGAAAACAACACTCTACCTGCTTCAGGACGGGCTCCCAAAGTGTGCTGTGTTCTCTTCCAAAGTCTCAGCCTGATCATTTCTCTGCAGAGGTTCACTCCCCCACCCCCACCCCAAAATCACCCGCACCCCCAAAATCTACCTATGGTTTTTACAGAGTGCAACCAGATGCATTAGGAATACAGGGAATTTGCTATTTAAAAAAAAAACAACAACAACCCTGTAATGCAATGCTTTCTTCTTTTTTCCTTTTGAACAGATGGCAACTTTTAACTTTTATTTTCATCGTACACATATTGTGAACACTTGACCCAGGAGGCTCCTCTCAGATTATGAATGCAACACCATCAACAGCAAAGCACGAACGACGGGAACAGTTACCCTGTTAACGTCTCCCCTTCATTTGCTACAGAGTCCAGCATGGCGGGCCCCCTCACGAAAGGGGAGAGGTATTTTGTAGATCTCTTTGGGGGAACACAAGGCACAGGGGGCTGAGATTTTAAATCTTATTTCACCAGCCCTGTGGAGAGGAGGAAGGAAGGAAGCTAAGGATTGTCAGGAGCTGAATTTCCGTGTTGTGGCTGGATGTTCTGTCTCCTTCCGCCTCTCTGTTCCTTCCTCCCATGCCCTTCCCTGCACGGGGAGGTGAACCCAGACACAGAAACACCAGCCTAGTGCAGGAGAACCAATCCAGGGAAGGGAAAGGAAAATAAATAAATAAATAAGAACACAACTGAAGGCGTAAGTCTAATTACTCCAGTTTTATCGCAGAAGCTTTGAAGGCAAAGTCCACACCAGGGTAACGCGCCACCTAATTGCTGTAGTCTGGAAGCAGGTTTGAGAGGGTGTGTTTGGCCACGTGGAAAGGCAAACGTGCAAATACGGGTTACCACTTGGATCTCTGCTGCCCTCTTTATGAAGGAAAAGACCCTTGAAGGACTGAAATGACCCTGAACAGAGCTGTTATCACACACACACACACACACACACACACACACACACACACAGCCCTTCCTGTTAGCACACAGGCCAGAGCTGTATCACATCTATTAACCTATCAGTGAACACACACACACACACACACACCACACCAGGCAGGGCTAGCTCCTGCCTGTCATCCCAGCTACTCAGGAGGCTGAGATCTGAGGATCAAGGTTCAAAGCCAGCCTGGGCTGGGAAGTCCATGAGATTCTGATCTCCAATGAACCCACCAAAATGCCAAAGTGGAGCTGGGGTTCAAATGGTAGAATGCCATGCATGAGCAAAATATACTCCCAACAGCTCCCAGGTTTTACGTTCAAGCCCCCAGGACCAGCACACACACACACACACACACACACACACACACAGTGAATTAATCAAAGCCAGAGTGAATGTAAGGCTAAACGGGTGGAAACACTTAAATGACTTTCCTGTAGTTTCTCACAGAAACACTGGGGTGGACATCACCTTCGCTGTCACACAAGAATTAATCACGCCACCTGCTTTGAGTCCGGCCTTCTGCGTGAATCTCTCTAGCACAACCTCACAGATGGAGAGACAAATGGCCGGTTTATTGGGTTAGAAAGAACACAAGCAATGCCCCCCCAACCCCCTGTTGGAACCAAAGTCTCAACGTGAAAGGATCTTATGTTTTATATACAACGGGTATGTATCACCAAAACAACAGCAACAACAAAGTAATGTTCTAAATGATCGTTAAGTAGGTATACAAAGGAGCTACGGAATCGCAACGCAGTCCATGAACCCAGTGTCTCTGGATGCATGTCACCCCTAACAGAAAGATCATTTTTATCCAGTTTTCCCCCTCCAACAATTTGGTTCAGTGGGTGTGGAATGTTCCACTGGGGGTACCCTGTGAGGAGAAAATGACTCCAATTGTGCTGCAAAAGAGATTTCTTTTTTCAGATTCATGGTGCTCAGATTATATTTGTTTTCCCACAGCCATGTCACCCAGACTATTTTTTTGTCAGTCATGGGGTTTGAACTCAGGGCCTGGGTGCTGTCCCTGAGCTCTTTCACTCAAGGCTGGTGCTCTACCACTTGAGCCACAGCACCACTTCCAGTTTTCTGGTGGTTCCTTGGAGATGAGAGTCTCATGGGCTTTCCTGCCCAGGCTGGCTTTGAACCCTGATTCTCAGATCTCAGCCTCCTGAGAAGATGGGGTGACAGGCATGAGCCACTGGTGCCCAGCCTCCTGGACTTGTTTCTTTGAAGGAGGAAAAGAGAAGGAGAAGGAGGAGGAGGAGGAGGAGGAGGAGGAGGAGCAGGAGGAGGAGGAGGAGGAGGAGGAGGAGCAGCAGCAGCAGGAGGAGGAGGAGGAGGAGCAGCAGCAGCAGGAGGAGGAGGAGGAGGAGGAGGAGGAGGACGACGACGACTGCAGATACAACAGGAAATCAATGTTTGGCTTTTCCTATACAAAGCCCTATCTTCATAATGAGTACTTAGAAAGGCATTTTCCTCAAGTCTGAGAAGAGTAAGCATGGGATTTCTGTGTCTTATTAATAGTGAAGAAGTTGAGAAAGGCAACAGCAGAGGGGGAAAGCTGGTGCTCAAATATTGCTCTCCTCGGGGCTGGGAAGGTGGCTCAGTGGTAGAGCGCTTGCCTTGCATGCCTGAGGCCCTGGGTTCGATTCCTCAGCGCCACATAAGCAAAAAAGAAAAAAGCCAGAAGTGGCGCTGTGGCTCAAGTGGTAGAGCGCTAGCCTTGAGCTGAAGAGCTGAGGGACAGCGCCCAGGCCCAGAGTTCAGGCCCCACGACCGGACCCCCCAAAAAAATATTGCTCTCCTCAATGGAGCTTAGCAGTGCGTGATTGGTCATAACTCTTCCAAAGACCTAAGGAAAGAGAAATCAACTAGTGTAGAATATTCCTGGTTTCTCAGGGGGCACGTGCACTCAGGAGAAAATTCCAGAGTCACCAGCACCCCTGTCAGAAAATCTTGACAGTTCCTCTTTAAGGAATTGATAAATGATAACTTAGATGATAAATAGAGGATGACAGCTAAATGGTGATTGATAGGTAAATGATACTAGACAGATGAGCAATAGATAGCAGGTGGATGATAGGTGATTGATGGGTGATAGCTAAGTTGATAGATGATAGATAAATGATAAATGATTGATAGATACATGATAGATAAATGATAGATGATTGACAGATAGATGGCCATAGATGATTGACAAATAGTAATAGATGATTGATAGGTAGGTGATATCATTTGATAGATAAATTATGGATAAATGATAGGTTATAGGAAATGTTAGATTTTTGACAGATACATAGGTACACAGATGACAAATACATGCATAGATACATAGATATGTAATAATGGTATATATGCAGACATGATTGATAACAGAATTCAGACTCTGCCCAGAAAATCCAAACACAAGCCGAACAGAAGCAAAACCACAAAACCACAAAACACAGGAACCGATCGGTTTCTCGTTGGTAATTGTCAGGGTGGCTCGTTTAGCGACTTCCACGAAGGTGTAAAGATAATTAGGAAGGTTGAGATCTTTCAGAGAAGAACTGAAGATTTAAGGAGGGGGGGAACCTATAGAATCTGTGATGGTAGACATTGAAAATTGTGTGTGTGTGTGTGTGTGTGTGTGTGTGTGTTGGTGTTGAGACTTGAACTCAGAGCCTGGGCCGCTGTTCCTCAGGTTTTATGTTCAAAACTGATGCTCTACCATTTGAGCCATAGCTCCACTTCTGGCTTTTGCTGGTTAATTGGAGATCATGGATTTTCCTGCCTGGGCTGGCTTTGAACCATGGTCCTCAGATCTCAGCCTCCTGCGTAGCTGGACTCACAGGGGTGAGCCACTGGGCTTTACATTCTTTACGTTGTTATATACATCCTACATTAAAATATTCAGAAATAAATGTTAGGCCCATATTATCTAGAAATAACGTGGACTCTTTTCTGTATGTGAACGTCATAAATTGATGTGGACATCACAAATTTCACACTGACAAATATTCCATCTGTAGCTCAAATGACGAGCACGATTTCAATTTAAAAGATTATAAAAGGGTTTTGGCTTGCGTATTTTTCTTTAGATCCAAGGCTGGATGTGTGAAACACATTTCTCGGGTTTCAGAGCGAACTGGCAGTTGAACTAAACACCTTGTTCAAAGTTAATAAAATATAAATACATATTTAAAACTAAAAGATTAACTGAAAAATTGTGCAAGGTGTTTGGGTCTATTGTTGAAGTCACACATGTGTGATTTGTATGGGAGAGTGCTTTACCCACTTATTAAAAATTAAAAATCTCTCAATAATCCAGGCCCTGGCAGCTTCCACCAGCTACTCAGGAGGCTGAGATCTTGAGGATCACGGTTCAAAGCCAGCCCGGGCAGGAAAGTCCGAGAGACTCTCATCTCCAATGAACCACCAGAAAACCAGGAGTGGCGCTGTAGCTTAAGTGGTAGAGCACCAGCCTTGAGCAGACGAAGCTCAGAGACAGCGCCCAGGCCCTGAGTTCAAGTCCTGGGACTGACAAAAAAAATAATAATAAAAGCCTAACTCAGGAAACAGGAAAGTTGGAATTTACTCTTTCGTCCTTGATCACTTTACTGATTCAGATAACAGTCTGACATTCTGAAGGACCGTTTCTTGAACTGTTTGCACGTTTAAATTAAATACCTATTGTGAATAGTTCCTTGAACACTTTCTAAAATTTTATCTAGTAACAAAAAAATAGGCCAGCCCCAATCCAATATGCCTGGCCTAGTAATTAAATCTTGTCCATCGTCAGTCTGCCTACTCAACTTTACTGAAAGTAGAGTAAAGAAGAGAAATGTTATATATGGCGCTGTATTTCCCTCCCCACCCCCCCCCACTGCTACACACATACACGGTCAATAAAAATAAGCAATCTCAAGAGCGTACATAACAGTATGATAATTAGGAAGTGATGAGTCTGGAGTATTTGTAATTGCCTTTGTTCCCCATATAGAAGCTCATATAATTTAATTTTTAATTACAGCTGAAAGCAATGACAAGCTTGCATGATTCCTGAAAAAGATCTATCAATAGGTTCCTGCTCACTAGCAACGCTTGGCTACTCTGTGCGCACACACACACACAAACGTATTCACACTTATTCACCTTTGTAGACACAACCTTACAATGTCGTAGTTGTGTTTTGTGGTGACTGGAGTTTTCAACTTGTTCAATTTTTTTTTTTAATTCAGGGCATTGCAAACTTGTGTTTCCAATGGTGAAGATGAATTAGATGAACAACAGCAACAACAAAATCTCCGATTGTGCGTGATTCCGATTTGACTCAGGCTGGTGAGGCATATATATAAGATCAACTTTAAGCATAAGCCATTAGTTAGACCACTCTGTGCATTCATCTCTTTCAATTCACTTAAGCCATAGGCTCAAGAAAATCACCTCTCCTTGAAAGACAGGCCGGCCTAGTGAGAAATGTCTTCTATCAGAATCTTCAGATGGTGCCACTGAACGGAATATTATTCTGTGAACTACTAGATGCACAGTTATAAATTAAATAAAAAAAAAGAAAAAAGTGGTTGTGGTGAAGGTCACAGCCCCAGAGGGTTTGATGTGTACTTTTAGTGAGGTTCAAGGCAAACAAAAATCTTTTGTCTTCTCTACTTTCTTCCACAGCCCAGAGGCAATAAATGGAAGGGTGAGAAAGAAAGAAAGAAAGAAAGAAAAATCTTTCCCTTCCCCAAGGTTGCTGAAAAGTTTCAAAATCTAATGATGATGCAGGACTTCCATTTGAAACATGAAAGGTCAAAGAAAACTCATAAAAACACAGCAAATATATATATATATATATATATATATATATCCACATATATCTTCATATATATTTATGTTATATATTATATAATATATAACATATATAATATATTTATATTATATAAATATATAATATATATATAAATATATATAAAATATTTAATATATTTAATATAATAATAATTAATATATGAAATATAATATATATTTACATATAAGATATTACACACACACACATCTTCTTAGGGGAATCTGACACATTTGAGGTGATTCTGAGATTTCAATCTTCCAGTTAAATAGCAACATAGCCA
Organism: Dipodomys ordii; assembly: GCF_000151885.1. Classification (NCBI taxonomy): domain Eukaryota; kingdom Metazoa; phylum Chordata; class Mammalia; order Rodentia; family Heteromyidae; genus Dipodomys; species Dipodomys ordii. Next base: position 2,140,154 of record NW_012267297.1, on the reverse strand, counting down.
AAAGATGACAGAAGACAGTTTGCTTTCTAAAACTTAACTCTGGTGAACTGCCCGAAGCTTTATCCATTGGCCTTGAGCCAAGAAACACTCCTTCCTCTGAGGTTAATTTGGGATGAGATGTTTAGGGGAGGAGATCTTCCCAGAACCATGATCCGCCTATTTCTCACTCAAGGTAGAATCCATCCAGGAACCAGCCGATGGCCACCCATCTACCAATGCACTAGGTTCTCGAAGTACTCCAGAGCCTTCTAATGCCTTGCATTCATTAACACACAGCCCAATAATCATTCACACACAGGTGTCCTGGGATGGCAGCTAGCTTGTGTTCTAGGAAGATAGATAAATAGATAGATAGATAGATAGATAGATAGATAGATAGATAGATAGATAGATAGATAGATAGATAGATAGATAGAGATGGATACATAATAGGTATATAGATGATAGGTAGGTAGATAATAGGTAGATGACAGATGACAGAATTGGTGGATAGATGTTAGATGGATGTTTAGATTGATGATAGATAGATGGGTGATAGGTGGGTAGATAGAAGATAGATAACAGGTCAATAGATAGATGATATGTAGATAGAAAAGTAAGTAGGTAGACAGATAAATGAATTGGTAGAGAGTTGGCTGATAGGTAGATAGATAGATACATACATAAATGATAGGTTGGCAGGTAGATGAAAGAATAGGAGATATACAGATGATTGGTAAATAGGTAGATGAACAGATGATAGGTAGCTAGATTGATGATTGATAGATAAATAGGTACGTAGGTTGATTGATGGCAGATTGATAGATACAGAGATGATAGATACAGATAACTCTCTCTATATGTGTAAAATTTGTCATGTACGTGTGTGTGTGTGAGAGAGAGAGAGAGAGAGAGAGCATGCTCAGAAGGCCCTGCATTGGAAGCTGAGAGGGTAGTAACCCCATGAATAAGTTCAAAGAGACCCAGCCATGAACTCCAGAGTTGTTGTCCCAAGGAACTTGATCAGGAAGCCTGTGGAAAGCCCTGGGAGAGACAGGAAGGTGCTAGAAGCAGCAGCCAGATGGAAGGCTGGGATATCCATTCCTCTCCCTTCCTGTTTCCCCTTCCCTTCCACTTTCCCTTCTCCCTCCTCTTCCCTTCCCCCGTGGTCTGGAAGGGGCAGGTGTCCCCTGAGCTGATTCGACCTTCTTGGGAGAGAACACGGAATATGGTAGAGCAGCCCGCAGCGGCCTTCCCTGGAGCTCTTCCAGGGAAAGATAGAGCTGGCCTGGGGGGGGGCTGCCCACTGCCCCCCAACCATCTGAGCTCCACAGGAGGGCGGCAATCAGAAGCAAGGGGCTTGGGGACCCAAGGCTGTCACTGGGCCGGCGTGGTCCTGGTGTCCTTCTGCTGGTGTGCTGAGGCCACTCACAGAGGGAGGAAGCGTGTCACTGGGGACAAACTGGGGCGTCTGCTTTCCACCTTAAAAAGAAAACAATCATCTATAGTTCTATAACTCTCTCCAGGCTGCAGCTGCTCCATTTTAACGTAACTGAGGGATCCAATGAATTTTTAAGAGGAAGTCGAGCAGGTCTTAAATAAAATAAAAGAAAGTAAAAGTGTGAGTTATTTATTTATTTCATTTGTACTTAGTTATTTAATTTAATTATTTTATTTTATTATTTTATTTAGTTATCTAATTTCATTATTTAATTTTATTATTTTATTTATTATTTAATTTAATTATTTTATTTTATTATTTTATTTAATCATTTTATTTTCTTTTATTGTTTACCCCAATTGGATTCACTTTTTTTTAAAATTCCCCTCCCCCCCTCCTTTTTTCTTTCTGTCTCTGATTTTTTTCCCCCAAAGGAAAGGGATTTTTTTTTCTTTTTAAATGAAAGATTCCGTAATCATCCTCTCAGATGGTTCGCCGCTATTTTAATCAATAAAAGAAACATAATCTGTGTGCCTAGATTATTTTCCCCCTTCCTAAATAATGTTAAACTGGATCATTAAAAAATATATATATATATCGGTTCTGAATGATCGATCTTTTGCTCCCGGTCCTATTTCTTCTCTCTTAAAACTGTTAAGAGTTGTTGGTTTTTTTTTTTTTAATCTATTCATTAGACATGGATGCTGCCTAAGGAAAATTAAAATCACATCCACTCAGAAAAGCCATAACAGAAATAAAAGGCTTTGAGCAGAACAGGGGACGTGAAGTTTGGCTGCTTGAAGCCTTCGTCCAACACTGCAAATCTCTGATGATGACAAGCTCAAAAGCAATCCTGGCACAGAAGACTCCACGCCTCTTACCCCAAACGCCAGCCACGTGGAGAGTCTCTTCATGGCTCTCACAATCTTGCTCTGCCCTGGGATATTCTGGGGGAATAAAAATGATCAGACATGACAGACATAGTCAAAAGGGCTAATTCTCTATTGTTTGGGAGGAAAAAAATCCAGATCTTGGCTTTCTCTTATAGGTCGGCCTTTGTGTGGAGAATTAAAACTAATGACCTGGGTGGAAATACGCCGGTATCACCACCAACACCTGGAACTGGCTTTTGGCTTTCGTGAGCAACTACTTAGCACCGGTGGCCTCTGCTTTATAGATCTAGAATCCCAAACTTGACCAAGTAAAATGGATCCCAAGGGGAAGTGGGGAGCTGAGAGACCAGGAAAGCCATCCATATTCAATATTCCTATCAAATCTCGAATACACCGGCGTCAGGGTGGAGGCCCTATCTGAAATGGAAATGAAAATAAAGGGGTTTGGAGTGACAATCAATTAGTCACTCGATGAACGTAAGATTTTGCTCTCTCTCTCTCTCACACACACACACACACACTCAGAGTCTCTGATAACCAAGGGAAGTTACAATTCAGTAACAGAAGGAAAGTCAGAAAAAAAAAAACCCATAGCTTTGTATAATGATTTTGCATTTGTTCCTTTCAGACCAGCTGGTCTGGAATTCATGATTTCCCCCTGCCTCAGACTTCCCAGACTGCTGGGATTAAAGGCATGCACTACCCTGCCCGGGCTTAATTGGTGGAAATGTGGGAAGACAATTCTAACCAGCCAGTGAATCACCGGATACACATCGGGGGAAATTAGGATATAATTAGATGGATGATCGTGAAGACACAAGACAAAGTGTTCTTGAGAATGTTCGGCAATAAATATTTATATGTAAAAAGAGGGATTTTTTAAAAAATTGGTGAGCTAAACATACATACAAGCTAAGGAAAAAGGGAATCTGAAGCAGAGGAGGAGGAGGAGACAATAAATCCTAGTGTGGGCAAATGCAATAGAAAAATTTTTAAAGTTGTTTTAAATCAATAAAATCAGAATCTTTGTCCTATGAAGTCGGTATCTGCTTCACTATATTGTCTAAGACAAACGCAAGATGGATCATAACTGAAGTGGAAAATGGAGGTAGGCTGGCCCCTCACCATGAATGGTACAGGAATAAAATTGGGGGACAGGTGGGGAGAAGATATACGTTATAAACAATGATGCATAAATTCCGGCCCCACACCCGAGCCCAACAAACTTAGCAGCGTAGGATCGAGCTCAAACTCCACGACCATAAATGATTTATGGCTGGAACTCCGAATGTGTTGACATATTGAAGACCAATTAGTTTAATAGCTCACAAAAGAACCGACTGAAGTAAAGGACATAATTAATTTGAATTATCTAGAAGAAGGAGGGGGAAAAACACACATTGGATGACTATGGAAATCCTCCCATTATTAAAAATTCTCAGCCTTTGTGGCTAGGCTGGTTTGTGTGTCTCCATGATAAATAAGACACAAGCGATCACGTTCTTGTGCAGCTCTATGTATTGAGAAGTCTCTCTAGTCCACGGCGTTGGCTTCTTCATCAACCTCCAGCTGACTGAACGTGCCCGGGTATATCTCCACCCTCTCTGTTTTGTTATTCTGACAAATATGGCGAGGTAGGCGTCCCTGTGGTCTTGATATCAACATCTGCTCGACCATTGAAGCTCTAAAGGAAAATAAGATTTCTTTGCTGCTGTGTGTTTGTCAGTGGTGGGACTTGAACTCAGGGCCTGGGCGCTGTCCCTGAGCTCTTTCAGCTCAAGGCTGGTGCTCTACCACTTGAGCCACAGCGCCACTTCTGGTTTTCTGGTGGTTCATGGGAGATCAGAGTCTCACGGACTTTGCTGCCCTGGGCTGGCTTTGAACCGCGATCCTCAGATCTCAGCCTCCTGAGTAACCAGGGTGTCAGGCGTGAGTACTGGTGCCTGGCAAGGAATGGGTCTTTTATTATATACTAACATGCATCCTGCAACCTTGACATATTCTATCTATCTATCTATCTATCTATCTATCTATCTATCTATCT
>NW_012267297.1:2125994-2128917 GCF_000151885.1 Dipodomys ordii | reverse complement strand
AGGAGGGGGAGGAGGGGAGGAGGAGGAGGGGGAAGGTGAAGGAAGAGAGGAGGATTAGAGGAGGAGGAGGGATAGGAGGAGGGGAGAGTTAGAGGAGGAGGACAAAGGATGGAGAAGGAAAGGAGGAGGGGGAAAAGGAAGAGGGGGAGGAGGAGGAGGGGAGGAGGCAGAAGAGAGGGAGGAGGAGGGGGAGAGGGAGGAGGGATGGGGAGGAGGAGGAGGCCTGGGTGCTGTAGTCGGAACTGACAAGAGGCCATGGGCCTGGGTGAGTTGGAGGCTCAGAACAAGCCCCTTCCCAGAGCTGCGTGCACACCGGCTCTGCTGCCTGCCGGCCCCCCAGCCCTCAGCCCCCTGAACCCCAGCTCCACCCCACCCCCCGCAGCCACACCAGAGGCCTGCCCCCCCCCCGTGGAGAGACCAGCGCGGGCCGGAAAGAAAGCAGAGAAGACCACCACCGCCACCCAACGACAGAGCAAGGGGCTGTGTGGTGTGTGATGTGTGTGATGTGTGTGATGTGTGTGATGTGTGTGGTGTGTGTGATGTGTGATGTGTGTGGTGTGTGGTGTGTGATGTGTGTGGTGTGTGTGGTGTGTGTGGTGTGTGATGTGTGTGATGTGTGTGGTGTGTGTGATGTGTGTGATGTGTGTGATGTGTGTGGTGTGTGGTGTGTGGTGTGTGATGTGTGTGATTGTGGTGTGTGATGTGTGTGGTGTGTGACGTGTGTGATATGTGTGATGTGTGTGATCTGTGTGATCTGTGTGATGTGTGATGTGTGTGGTGTGTGTGATGTGTGTGATGTGTGGTGTGTGTGATGTGTGATGTGTGTGATGTGTGTGATCTGTGTGATGTGTGATGTGTGATGTGTATGATGTGTGTGATGTGTGATGTGTGTGATGTGTGATGTGTGTGATATGTGTGATATGTGTGATCTGGGTGATGTGTGATGTGTGTGATGTGTGATGTGTGTGATCTGTGTGATGTGTGGTGTGTGTGGTGTGTGATGTGTGATGTGTGTGATGTGTGTGATGTGTGTGATGTGTGATGTGTGGTGTGTGTGGTGTGTGATGTGTGATGTGTGTGATGTGTGTGGTGTGTGATGTGTGTGATGTGTGTGATGTGTGTGATGTGTGATGTGTGTGGTGTGTGTGATGTGTGTGGTGTGTGTGATGTGTGTGATGTGTGATGTGTGTGATGTGTGTGGTGTGATCTGTGTGATGTGTGTGGTGTGTGATGTGTGTGATGTGTGTGGTGTGATCTGTGTGATGTGTGTGGTGTGTGATGTGTGTGGTATGTGATGTGTGGTGTGTGTGATGTGTGATGTGTGTGATGTGTGATGTGTGTGGTGTGTGTGATGTGTGTGATGTGTGTGATGTGTGGTGTGTGTGATGTGTGTGATGTGTGTGATGTGTGGTGTGTGTGGTGTGTGTGATCTGTGTGATCTGTGTGTGGTGTGTGGTGTGGTGTGTTTTCTGTGTATATCTGTGTGTGTTTCTGTGTGTGTCTGTGCATGTAATAGAGACTGCACCGGTGTGTGGCAGTGTGTGTGTGTGTGCAATATGGATTCATTATGGATTCATTTCATCCTAGTACACCAGTAGAGGTTTTTATTTTAAGAAAATGAACAGCTAGGTTTCTTGTCGGGTTTTCATCAGAAATGCGCTCAAAGCCACGGCCTGCAGAGAGAAAGGACATCTCTCTCTCTCCCCCCCCTCTTCTCTCTCTCCCTCCTCTCCCTCTCCTCTCTCTCTCCTCTCTCTTTCCCCCTCTCTCTCTCTGGTCCACCTGACTTTTCTGACATGTCACCCTCAGATTTGGGGAGCCACCACGGCTGGGGGTCCCCTGACTTCTTGATAAGAGGTGAAATGAGCCAACGTCCTGCGCTCCTGGGCAGGTGAGTGTGGAGACACCATCAGAGAGAATCTGGGGTGTGGAGAGGAGACTGCCGTCCACTGGGGTGTGCGCACACACCTGTGCACAGGCTGCACACCCAGCGTGGCCCTGCAGCCCGCCATCACCAGGTGGTGCACATGAATAGAGAGTTCCCCCTGCACTTCCTGCACTGGGGAATCTAACCTTCGGTCCCCAGCGCCCATCTCCGGATGCAAATCACACCCCCAGACGGAGTGAGGTTTTTCCACCAAGCGTAGCTGAGCCATAGAACGGGAGGGGGGAACACACTTTATTTCTAGAAGGAGGATCCATAGAGTTGGTTCTATAACACACACACATGTCCACTTTGGAGATGGGGGGAGGGGGGAAGAATTACATCTCCCTGCAAACGTGCCCAGAGCCGGAAGCAAGGAGGATCTCTGGGTTATTGGTGGCACCGATGGGTGAAAATGAGCGTGGAGATGGGCACGCAAAGGAGAGAAATAGAATGAAGGCAGCCACGTTGCACAAAAACCAGGCGACCGAAGGGGTAAAACCATTGCACAGATTTATCCTCCAGGATGAGCGCTCACTGCCAATAAAGTGTTGAATCTACTAGATCCAATAATCATTAATAATAATAATAATCTACTAAGCAGGAGTAGATTATTTAGTTGATTATTGATCAATTGATCAATTCTAGCCTGCATTCCTATTCAGGGCATAGATGTCTCCATTTCTGTGTGTGTGTGTGTGTGTGTGTGTGTGTGTGTGTGTGTTACACAGAGGCAGATTTGCACGTGGATGATAATGGGTGAACGGTGGTGTTGGCTTGCTGTGGGATCTAGTCAGGTGTATTTCAAATCTCTCCCCAAAGAAGGCTTGGCAGCCAAAGTGGAGCAGAAAAAAGAAGAGCATCAGAAAGAAAAGATAGCTGATAAGATAGACAAGTGTGTTTCAAAGTCTGGAGCTTCCAGGCAGAAGAAGAAAAAGAAGGGGGTGGAGGAGGAGGAGGAGGAGAAAGGAGGAAGAGGACGGAGGAGGAGGAGGAGGA